>NC_141857.1:10248294-10598294 GCF_024713525.1 Acromyrmex echinatior
GTGAAAAAAATCGGTTTTTAAATATTTGACCTTGTCAGCAATTTTCATTATCATATCCGTAAATACAGTAATATGTCAATCGACAAGAAAATCGAAGAGTTCACCTTTTCAGAAGTCTATCCAAAACGACTTCCAATTTTGTCTACTGCCGATTTTATTGTCACCAATGATTACGAGCAATTTGATGGTAATACTCAGACAATTCCTCTTACCATATACTCAGACAGTTTCCTCTTATAAATAGATTATGACAATTTTGATGGCAACTGAAGGGAAACTTGTGCTAACCAACTATTTTCTTTCTTATAATAAGGAGCTTGATTATTTGGACAAATTTTGGCCCTACAAGTTACATTTATAGTTAATTAAATATAATTTTGGGCAGAGGAATGAATGAGTTAATATCGAAATGACTCATATACAGGATGATCTATTTTAATCCATCCAGTAGAATATCTCAAAATCTTTAAGTTTAAGACAAAAATATTTCAAAAGTTGCTCAAAGAGCAAAGGAGATGATAACAGTGATTGACCTTAAGAAGATGTCCTTAAAATCATGTCAATATTATTTACAATTTTTTTTAATGGAATTATACTTTCTTTATCTACGATATGATTTCTCTAATTATTTTGTATATGAAAATATTATAAAATAGAGATACAAGGAAACCAATAATAATTTACGAGGTATTTTATACTTTATTCTGGCACATATTGACATGATAATAAATTAAATCTCAACAAATTAAATATAATAATTACATTAAAGTACAGAAAGATAAACTTCCACATATGCATACTGATGTAGTTTATAAAATTGAATGTAAGGACCGTGACGTATTATACTTGGGAAAAATCCTCAAAACTAGAATTAGTGAGCATAGAAATCAATCGAAATACAGATCAAAAATCAGTTATCACAGAATGTCTAGAACAATCACACGAATTTGACTGGGACAAGATATTAGTTAAAAAAAAAAAAAAAAATATTAGACAAAAGACTCATCAAAAATGATTTTCATCCACAAACAGAAAAATAGTTTAAATATACAATCAGATACGGATTCATTAAATGAAGCATGACTTTTTATTTGAAAGTAACTGAGTTTTTCTCTCTTCAATATCTCTGTTATTTGTGGTTTGTTCCGTGATTTGTTTAGCTTAGTTTATTGTTTAGATGTATCGTAGCGTCCGTACAGATAACATGTATATTTTTATAAGTTCAATGAATATCATGTGTAAGTTTTTCAAATTAATAATTGTTCACAATTTTAATGTATTATATTATTATTCTTATCAACACATTATTTTATAATGTTACCAAGAGATATCGATTATCATTGTACAGTGCGTCAGGAAATTCAATGAGTTCGTTCAAGTTGCATTGAAAAGGATCCGAAGCGTTTGTATAAGACATTGGAACAAATAAATTTTATTACACATTGACATCCTGTGGTTGGCTCCAAAAGGCATTAACTTATGGACTGAAATAATAAATATCTCGTAAACTATTAATTTTTTTATAAATAGTAATAAGACTTTGTAAGTATAAAATGTAGTACAAAAGAAAGGCAAAGAGCTAGTAGCAAAGAACTTTAATTTAAATTAAAATTAAATCATAAAATTCAACAATTACAATTGACAAAAACAAACGTTTTTTTCTGGTATCCAAAAAATTTATTTTTCCAATGCCAATTTCCATAATGAAGCAGTCACTTTCAGAATCAAAATGTAATTTACAGAATATCTTGTGAGGATTGTGATGTTAGTTACGTTGGCCAGACAAAAAGATAGTTAAAGACTAGACTGCATGTTTCAGATATTAATATAAGTTCAAAATCTCCATCAATGATCTCTAATCACCGTATTGAGGAAAATCACAACTTTAAATGAGATAAAGTGGACATATTAGATATAGAGTCTTCATACAATAAAAGGTTAATATCTGAAATGGTCCATATTAAAAAACAGAAACATGGAATAAATAGACAAAACAACACGGAGTCTTTGCCTGAATTGTATTCTAACATTATACATTCTCTTTCTCTCTCCTAATATCTTCTTTCCTTTTCCTATTTTGCCGTTTTTCCATTCTCGATAAATGTTTTTCTTCTCGACATTGCGTTATCTGACATCGTAGAAGTTAGATGTTCGTTACTTTTGCAAATTTGCTTAAAATAAAAATTAATATTGTACCATGATATATGGTCTACCATCCCTATAATATGGACTACCTATTTACCTACGTCTCTCTTTTTATTAATGGACTCTCGACACATTTACTGATATTACTGACAAGGTACATTATTATTATAGTTACCAATAAAGTTACTAGAAAAAATAACTTGTAATTGTAACACATACAAGTAACGAGTTACTTCCGTAGATATTTAATATTTCATGTCAATATGTGCAAAAATAAAGTATAAAATATCTCGTAAATTATTAGTTTTTTGATGTCTCTACTTTAATACTTAATGACAGATTTTCTAACCCGAGTAGTCGTCGAACTTTATGGATTAATATCTCGGTTCGCCGAACAGAGCGACACTTTTTTCTTGTCAAATCTTTATTTTTACGTGAAAACGCATCAATTCAGTATATTTCTATCAAAATTTCTATCAAATTTGAGATGAGCAACCTCTTCTTAATTAACATTTATCTTTGTTATTAATCGTACTATAACGATCAAGTGAAATCAAAATGGCAGATGAGAATACCTACATATGTAGAGCTTTAATCAAACTGTACTTATATATTTTACACACGCGCGCGCGCGCACACCCACAACTACACCCATACCCCACACTCACACCCACACCCCCAACCCACACCCACATTGCATCCGTACGCACGCACGCATACATCGTATATATTACACATATAGAAGTGTAAATTCGATCGTGCAACTTCTATACAATATGAGATAGGTCTCTCCTACGAAAAAAATTAAGTAAACATTGTCCAAACTTCAAACACAAAGACCGAAATTAAGATCATAATGAGCTTAATATTTCTCGCTAGGAAGATATATCAAGATGAATGATAATGTCTCAATAATATTCTCAATAGTTTAAATGTCTCAATAGTTTAATTTTTAGCGCTTCATTTAGATAAAATTTACACATGAAAAGTTCTTTATTTTGAAAAAATTATAAATGCATCTCGAAGAGAGAATTTGACTGTTCTGTTTGCTTTCTACAGAATATTGAGCGCTATTCGTTTTTTACAACAAAGTAAAACAATCAAAGTAAAAAAATGCTTTTGTTTCATTCTTGAATAACTTGAAAGAAAATCGTACAACGCTCACAATGCAAATTGAAGATAAAGAAAACGTTTACATGACTCGATGACGTCGAAGTTAAAACATGTTATATCTACTAACGTTAGATGTCATGTAAATACTATCTTACGATGAAATTATTATATCAATGTAATAATTTCGTCGTAAATCGGGCCGTATAAACATAATAAAAGATTCACTCTTTCGAAAACTGTAAACTGCTTTCGTATACTATTTCTTCAATTCACATCATAGAATCTTATAAAATTCGTAAAAAATTTTTAGATTTAATGGACCTCTAAATGTATTCATGTATATTGTAGCTCTGAAAAAAATTAATCAGATTATCATCTAACTTACCAATCTGAAGAATAGAAATTCCAACCTTGAAAATGCTTTAAAATGCTTTTTTAATTATCTCATTATGATCATTTTTTATGAAGTTACATTCTCGAAACTGACACACTTGGAAGATAAAATAGGTAATTCTTTAATTTTTTTTGCGTAATAATTTATATATACTTACAATCCTATGGCACCAAGAAAAGGCATTGGATCAACTCCTTTAGCAGAACCTTTCTTATGTATGTTGCGACATATAAATCTGTAAATTACAAAAATATAAATTATACATAAACAAAATATTATTATTTAATGATTACCCTCTTAAATTCATTTTTGAAACAATAAACAGAATCAAATGCATTCTAAGGAGGACAGTATCGCATAATGACTTAGAGGAGAAGGACGAATCATCAGTGTCCCCAGTTTCACAGTTCCTTTTATTCCATCATTGACAGATAAATTTAAAAAAATTTAATAAAGATGACATCAAGATTTCTTTCCATGGTACGAATAAATTAAGAAAATACATTAAAGTACATAAAGATCCTCGACATCATTTAAAAAAAAAAAATATTTTCTATAAGATCGATTGTGTGGAGTGTGATGCAACATATGTAGGACAGATTGATAGAAAATTGAAGACAAGAATAAACACAAAAATCACATTCGGTTAAACACGTCCACTCGATCAGTGATAATTGAGCATAGGTTGCAGCACGAACATAACTTTGATATTAAAATTTTAGATGAAATACCTTGTTATAATAAGCGTTTAATCTCCGAAATGTTGAACATCAAAAAACAAAAAAAAAACAGTCTAAACCTACAGATACCGAGGGTCTACATAAAGCTTACATATCGTTAATAAATAAAATCTGACATTGCAATACCAAGATTATTTTATTCTTCGTCAGTCAGCGTTCGTCTATCGTGATAATAACATATAGGGTGCGTCACCAAAATTCGGATAAATTTAAATTTAAATTTTTCGCTATATTGTGTCTCCGCCAGAGGTTATTGTTTATTGTTATTTCCGAGAAAGCCTGATGCTTCTAGTAAATAGTCATATTCTCAAAATGGCCGCGATGTTGAAACCAAGTGCGGAGTATAATCTAAGAGCTGCCTTCATCGAAAGCCTTCGCTGGGCGCTCAGCAACGGAAATAATTCGGTTTTTTGGATACCGAAATCAACCGTTTATGACATTGTGGTAAAATATACGGCTTTAGAACAGTCCAATGAAGGTTTCAGTAAGGAAGAGTTACTCGAAAGAATGCACCGCGTTTGAGGATCCCCGCAGTCGTTGAAAGGGCTCAAGCGCTGATTTCGGATGATTCAGGGCAATCGTTGCAAAAATTAGCATCGATTGTTGGTGTAAGCGAGCCAACAATGCGTCGAAATGCCGAGAAAGATCTTCGATACAAATCGTACACATTAAAGATACAATAGATGCTCTCTGAAACTGCCAGGACAAGCCGAGTTGCTCGCCTCGGCTCCCATTCTAGCCTCTCAACAGGCCAGATTTAAATCCCTTGGACTACTATGTATGGAGCGTAGTTAAAAGGGTCACAAACAAGTCTCGGCATCCCAATGTGATGTCATTAAGGACCGCTATTGAGGCAGCATTCGTTGGCATGGACAGCGTTACATTACAGCATGCGAGCGAACGCTTCAGATCAAGAATAGAGGCCGTCATTCAAGCTAATAGGGGATATATCGAATAATTGTGCTCTATAGAGATTCCCCAAGTATCATGTACAAAGATTTTTTGTAATATTTAATTTTTTATTAAAAACATTTTGTTTAAAGAAATTGTTCGATTTGTCCGAATTTTGGTGACGATCCTGTATATGTTTATCAAGTGTCTCATTTTAATCTTTTTATACAATATTTATTTATCTATTGTATATACATCTTTAATTTTATATTGTGACTAATTATTTTACTATAGACTAACACACTGACGCTTAGTAATTTAGAAATTAACGAGCATTTTCTCGACATGCGAAATTTTACTTTGTGAGTTTGACCAGAGTGACGATTTTACTCGAATTTTTTATTATTCTCTTAATTTATTTCCAACTTGTTACCAGACCGGAAAATTTTAAACAACCGATCGTCCAACCGTTTGCGAGTGATTTCCGTTTCTCAGCAAAGCATTTCACTATGTTATCATCACTATGTGTATAACTTTGTCTATCTATTCGATTGCTCTCATCCAATGTAACATCTCCTGTATCTGAAGAAGGCTCAATCGTGAGACCGAAACACGTTACATTTTTAATTAATTATAGAATATTATATTATACATACTTTCTTTTGATTTGTCATGTTTTAAAATACTTCTTTATATTTGACTTTATATGCCCTTTATTCTCTCGTTATTGTATAGAAATACAATACATATATTAGAATATATGCGAAAATCATGTATAATCATGTATAAAAATTAATTTAACATGTCTGCAGATAATCTGAGCTTCTATATAGACCTGATTATATTAGAGCACTACTACATTTTACGTGTGGAACTGACACCATATAACGGCACTCCTAGAAAGATCAATTCAACACTTCCGTTACAATATTAATGATTTTAATACAATAATTAAAAATGATTATTAATGGACTCTTCGAGATTCAACGTATATCATGTAAATGTATAAAAAGTTTAGAAACCCGCGCGGGAGACAGAGTAAAGTTTCTTGTAATACAATAAACTTTAATTTAATTCGTCGTTAATCACAATACATATGTTTCGACTCATCTTCGAGCCATCTTCAACATAAAATTCACATATCAAATTCAAGCTTAAACTAAATCATCGTTGCCGCTGCAATTAATATAAAGAAGACAGTCTAAAAATGATCAAAATTGGCTCTGAACAAATATCTTTAAAATCTGCGCAGTTATCATTTTAAAAGTACATTCATGGAAAAAAGCTTATTTACCCAGGAAAATTTGAGAAGTTTTCCAAAAATGATAAAATAAATCGTTTAAACGTATAAATCTACAAAGGAACTCATTTTGTGTCTAATGAACGATAACAGATTTCGAAATTAATGGTATCTTTATATTTAACACATGTTGGCTTATGGAATATTATAAAAATACTACAAAAATACTACATAATCAGGAAGATCTACAAATATATATACAGGGTGTATCAAAAGTCTGACAATGATCAAATATCTTGAAAACAAAGCATTTTTAAGAAAAATGTTTTAGAGTAGGATTTAAAGTGTAGGATTTAAAAAGTAAAATTTATACTTATTCTGATTACATTCGTTTGACCTCGGGTGGCGTCATCAAGGTCAGGTCAAGGTCAAATCAATTATTTTTAATGAAATATTTTTAGTTATAGAATCTAATTGATGGTGTTGCGAGAATTACTGTACCATCCATGTTAGCATTACCCCCCCAGTAAACGAGAATGGATTAAAATGGATTGAAATTTTTTTTTATCCGAATGGGTATTTTAAATAGCAAACTTTTTTTTGGATTCAATTAGATTCAATTGGATGCAATTGGATTGGAAAAATTGCATTTTCTATTCAAAATTTTGAATTGAACAGTATTCATAATGCATAGAAAAAGCTAATATTATTTTTAGATTGAAAGGCATAAAGATATGCTCCATGCAATTCCTATAAAATTCAGGGTTGAAAAGCATTCATTTTAACATTCGTGAATCAATATTTCTGAAAATCTGAATCCATTTCAATTCATTTCAATCCATTCTCGTTTGCTGGGCCAAGGTAGCCAACCAACGGTTAAAACTTCTTAATGTTATTTATGCCCTAGATTTGTCAAGATCAAGGCCATTAGAAGTTATTCTTCATTTTTACATTAAAAATTCATTTTTATGTTTCATAACTCGAAAAGTACTTAATGAAAAATGTTTTATTGAACTTTATTGTAGTGTTTTGAAAAGCTTTCCAGTTAATAGATTCTGGAACCAAAAATAAGATGTTCCATAAAAGAAATCAATTTGACCTTAATCTGACTTTGGCGACGCCATTCAAGATTAAACAGATGTGATCAATAAATAAATCTTTTTAAACCTTACAACTTCTGAAACATTTTTCTTAAAAATGCTTTGTTTCCGAGATATTTGACTGTTGTGGATTTTTTGATACACTCTCCCAGCAAATACCAAATATAAATACAATATAACGTGGAAGTAACAAATAATTATATAACTATATATTTATATATATATATATATATATACATATATATATGTATAAAATACAATCGGGTTAAGAAACCATTACATTGTTTCGTTATTTATATGTTATAATAAACGAACAGCAATATAACGGCATTTATTGCATATAACAATATTATATAACAATTGTTTCGTTGATATTATAATATATTAATACTATATCATTTAAATTATGTTCTAACGTCGCGGTCTCTATCCGCGATGTCGCGAAGCTCTGTGCCAGTCGAGCTGTCGAGCGCTACAAAACGCAACACGCGTGACAATTTGTATTTGAATCATGAAAATTTACGGACAAATGAGTATTACTTGTGCTATTGAAGAATATAGAATATATACTAGTGAATTCAGTCGCTTGCATTACAAATCATATTGAATATTAAAAGCTGTTCCATGGAATTAGTGAAGTTAAATTTAAAAGAGATAATTGTTGAGTTTAGCCTTCACCTCCGATGTTGATTAAGTTCATTCGACGCGTTTTTACACGAAATGAATTTGGTAAATAAAGTATCGCTTTGCCCCGTAATGAGATATTAATCGTTACAGTGAAATGAAGATTATTCAGATTAGGAAATCTGTCACATCGATAACATAAAGATAGACATATAAGTGTATACTATAATAAATATTATTTGCTTCAATATTACACATTCTTTGTTTTAAAAATAAATTCTCTGCTTTAAAAACATAATTTTTGTGCTATAAAAATACAAATTCTTTGTTTTAAAAACCCTGCAAAGCGGAAATAGATTTTGAGCAAGGCTTGCTACCAATTCTTGATTGCAGAAAGGCAATTAACTGTACCCAAAGTTTGTATTATCTAACATTGTCAGCAAATTGTCAGAAATATGACAACCCTGGTAAAAAATTTTCTCTTTAATTTTTATCTCTTTAATTTACGAATTGGAACATTTTTTAGAAATACTCAGAAATATTCAAAAAGTTTACATCTTCTCTCAGAATTTTTTATGACAAGTGAATTTTTTAGATTTTATAATATTTCATTAGAAATTATTTACAAAAAATATTAGAAATATTATATTTTATAATTAATATATATATGAAAAATTCTGAGAAAAATTTTCACCAGTCTGCTAGACATGCTTTGCCAGCAGATTGATAGTAAAAAATGAACAAAACCCTGCATAATCGATGACAGATTGAGAGCAGATTGAGAACAAAACCTGAAGCAAACTACTCGATTTCTGCCACCAATTTGCTGGCATAGCTTGTCAGCAAACTTTATCGACAAATCCATAGCCAAAGGTGGGCACAGGATGGTTACAGTTTTGTAATCAAAATCTAATCGAGTTTGCTGTCAATTTGACCCCAAATTGATTAATGTTTTGCTATTACAATTACCAATTATTAAAGTATAATACATGAATATTACGATTAAATACTTCGAATATTCAATAATGATATTTATAAATATATATGTATTTATTTATTAAAGCATATAAAGATCCGCTACTCAATACATTAAAAAGAAATGTTGTATATAAGATCAAATGCAATGACTGTGATGCATCGTATGTCAGACAGACTGATAGGAAATTGAAAACAAGATTATCAGAGCATCGTAAACACATAAGTAGTCAAAATTCATTTCATTCCGTTATTACAGAACATAGATTGCATTACGGTTATGATTTTGATTGGGGAAACGTTCAAGTTTTGGATAGCGAGAAATTTTACAAGAGAATAATGTCGGAAATGATACATAGACAGACAATAGACAGACAAATGGTTTGAATTTGCACATACATGCCTTAAATGGCGTTTACATCGAGACGAATAAGTATAGGATGTATTAATGTATATGTGACCGCGGTGATCTATAGTTTATTTTATTGATTGATTTATGACTTCGTTAAACTGAGAAGACTTACTGTTAACAATTCATAATGGTTCAATCTTTTCAATTTTAATTTTAATTTTTAACGAGTTTTCTGAAAAAAATCTGTTCAATTTTTTCCATAATGTTGTCAATTGTATGTGACTATTCAGGACTTCGTGAGGCTGAATTTTCCGTATTTATTACATATATCTTTTCCATCTATACCTTTTAATTTCAGCTTGAGTTTTCTAATCGCTCAGCTTTGAAACTTATGTTGGACAATTTACTAATGTTGGATTATGGCTCGATTTCTCACGTTTGCTCCGAGATGATCATGCAGAGAAGATGATTTCGAACTGTGATGTTAACAATCTAAATTAACGGTGTTAGTATTAAAGGTATTAGGTTGAAGGTGACTTAAAGATGACTTGAAACGTTCCAATTTTTATATGGTCTTATATTGACCTTATTATATTTTTTGATATTTTTTTAATATCAAGCATATTTATAACGGTTGACTCCTAGAGTCTTTTGTTTTATATTCATGTATTTTGTAATATTTTTACATATATTTATGTGCAAACTTTGAAGTTTATAAATTAATGAATTAAAATCAATATTACATATGTCTTTTATATCCACGCAAAAACAATTTTCAGGGAATGTATTTTGCACATACTAATCCCAGAGAAAGTCTTTCAATTAATTCTAAATGAAAGCAAATTGTTTCATTTGTTTTCGCTTTAGAATTAATTGAAAGACTTTCTCTGGGATTAGTATGTGCAAAATACATTCCAAGATCTTTTCTGGGAATAGTATGTACAACAAGCATTAAATAAGCTAGGATAATGTATAGCAACATAACAGTCACATTTTAATTTTATAATATTATAATAATGCAGCAAATTATATTACTGTTATATGACTATTATATAACATTTCAAGTTACATGTTATATTTATATTATACAGCTGCAATGATTCGTAAGTGGGAAATTACAACTAACGTAGACGTAGAATGTTATGTACATATTATATTATCTGTTATGTTCCGTTATATAGAAGCAACATAATAGTTATACATTTATGTTTGCTGGACTGTATATATTGCAACCGCACTCACGAGGGTGGCGCAACTTCTTCGCGCGTTCGCACTTAATAATCTTTAATCTTTAGAATTTTCACAACAAGAATTCGTCTGGCCTTAAGAGGAACGCGACAGAAAAATTATCTTTACCACTTCTGTGTACATCATGAGATCTCGAAATTGATAGTTGGGCGCCAGTGAGCGTGCCACTCTTTCTCGAAATTAATCAGAATATTTTCCAAATGATATTCTACTGAACTGCGAACATTGACGGCTCTCGTAATCGACAGCTCAGCCCCTCAGAAATGGCAGAGGGGATGGTTCATAGAGAGTAGAGGCCGAGAGAGTAGAGGATAGTTTGGAGGAACGAATAGGAAGTGACTGCAATGAATGATTCAGCAATTAAAACAAGAAAAATAACAAATATATTCTATTAATCCGATTCTCATCTCCGATTCTCGGACACGTTCGATAGAATTACGATAGTAGCATGCGAAATGTTAGATTAATCTCGTCCGTTTTCTTGTACGCTCTCCATAATGCGTAGCAATTATACTAATTCTCGACAGCACGAGCTTCTGTCACGTAAGAGCAATTATTGTAATATCGCACAAGTAATAGTTCGATAACCGAGGCAGTAAAATGATTATTGTAGACACGGTGTGACCTCGTACTCATCCGCGCGAATTTCGAATCATCTTACAGAAAAAAATAAAGAACGCACGGACATCACGACATAGAATTCCGACACAAGCAAGACAAATTATCACGCGGCAATATTTAACGAAATGACCAGGCTGTGGCTCAGGCGGACACGGAAAGTTATTACCCCGAAAATATCCTAACGAACAGTCGAGCGAAACGGCGCGCTTATACACCATTAACGCGAGAAATCTGACGCAAACATCATGTACATCTTATGTGCGAGAACCGACAACGAAAGTTACATGCGCCTTCCTGACATAGAAATTGGCGCTCAACGGTACTCGTCTCATCACGATAACCCTTCTGGATTCCTTGACATGATAGACTTCCGTTTTCAGCGTCCTGAGTCTCTCACATATACGCTTGATTCGTTCGCCACAGCACAAGTGCCGGGCGCTGATCTTTTTGGGCAGTGATGGTATATGGACCGCTTTTCTAGCGCATGCGCGTCAGTAGAATCACGTGAACCAATAACGTCTCGAGCCTAGTTTTGGCGGGTTCAATGGAGGCAGGAGATTAGGTAAAGCACAGATTCTTGCATAACGCATAACACATAAAGCATAAGAAATTCAAACAATCACAGTTCTTTATTTCATGCAAAGGAAGGAAACAAAGGACTTTGATTAGTTCAATTTCTTGTGCATTACGTATTATGCGTTATGCAAGAGTCTGTACTCTCCACTTTAGTCTTAGGTAAGTATAAATTTATTTATTTATTATTAGTATTTATATAATGGATCCTAATATTGCCAAAGGAGCTATTAAAAAACGCAAAAATAGAGATTTTCAAACTTCATGGCTAGATGAAGATATTTTTAAAAGATGATTGGCTTCCCATCCGATTGAAAATAAAGTGCTTTGCACGGTTTGCAACTGAATCATCAGATGTTGTAAAACAGATTTAGTAAGGCATTCACTAACGGTCAAGCATATTGAAAATATAAATTCTAATGATAATTGTAATGTCACCGATAATATCAAAAATTCATTAACATATAAAGAAATAGTAAAGTGCGCAGAAATTAAAGTAGCAGCTTTTTTTGCAGAACTTGCTTTTTATGAATTTTAATGCTTTAAAGAATATTTCTATTTTAAATATTAATGATAAAAAAAATATACAGAATTTAGAAAATATATATTGGATATGGGAATAAGTTTCCGCCCATTGCAGAAAGATGTCGTTAGTAGCATTGTTCGTGTGTTTGATAGAATGGCAAGACATGTTTTTGAAAGGTGTGTGTCCAAACTTTTGAGCTCAATAGATGGCATTCGTTCGAAGCGTAACAAAGAATAACTTTTTTTGCGTTGAAGATGTCGGAATTTATTCCAAAAAAGCAACATTTGCGGGAAGTTTTACTCTATTATTTTATTTTAAAGAAAAGTGCTGCGGAAACGCATCGTTTGCTCGTAGATATTTACGGTGAGCATGCTCCATCGAAAACTAGTTGTAAAGAATGGTTTCGGCGATTCAACAGTAGTGATTTTGACGTGCGTGACAAAGAACGCGAAGGTGCACCGAAAAAATTTGAAGATGCAGAATTGCAAGCATTACTCGAAGAAGATTCGTGTTTATCGCTCGATAGGTTGGCAAAAGAGTTAAATGTTGATAGATCTACTGTTGGAAAACGTCTACACGCAATGAGAATGGTGCAAAAAGAAGGAAATTGGGTGCCACACAAATTGAAAGAGAGAGACATGGAAAGACGTTCTTTCTTGATCATCTGCGAGATGCTTCGTCAATGACAAGAAAGGAAGGGTTTTCTACATCGTATCGTAACTGGCGATAAAAAATGGATCTACTACGATAACCCTAAACGCTTGAAGGCATGGGTGATGCCAGGTGAACCAGGTCCATCAACGCCAAAACGAAATATCCATGCTTCGAAGATTATGTTGTGCATCTGGTGGGATCAAAGAGGTATTATATTGGGTCATCTAAAAAGTATCCGCGATATTTTGTCACTAGATATATGACCATCAACACACATCTAGTGACAAAAAACCGCGGATACTTTTTAGATGACCCAATATATTATGAGCTGCTCAAATCGTCCGAAACCATCACTGGCGATCGTTATCGGCTACAACTGATACGTTTAAATCAAGCTTTGAAAGAAAAACGACTGGAATGGGACAATAGGCACAACAAGCTGATTCTGTTACATGACAACGCTAGGCCACACGTTGCAAAACCGGTCAAGAAATACTTGGAAGGAGTAAAGTGGGAAATTCTGCCCCATCCGCCGTATTCACCGGACATTGCCTCTTCAGACTTCCATTTGTTCCGATCCATGCAGTCGGCCCTTCTGGAGAACGATTCAATTCTTATGAAGGTATCAAAAAATGACTTGATGAATGGATCGCTTCAAAAGAACCAGATTTTTTCATTCGAGAAATCCGTTTATTACCGGAAAAGTGGGAGAAAGTTGTCGCTTCCGAAGGAGCATACTTTGAATAAACTCACTTACATAGATTTGTTTAAATAAACACATCTTTTTCATTTAAAAAGGGCGGAAACTTATTCCCATATCCAATATGTGGAACCGGAATGTAAAAACTTTATCTTTCGAATGCGCGCAGCAAATTAAATTAAATTGTTTAAATTTTTATATTACAACAGTTGAAGAAATGTTAAAACATTTGCCTTACAAAGATCCTTTATTTTAATCATAGCTTTTTTAGATCCAAAAATTACTTTGTATGATGAAAATAGATTAAAAATTAACTTGCATTACTACACGAATAAACCATATTGATGTAACAAAAATTAGCTTTTGAATGGAGAATTTTGCCATTAATATTTAATGAAGAACAAAAAAGAAAAAAGAATTAGCTTCTTTCGAGATAGTAATGTGGAAAAATATAACAGACTGTAAAAATTTCGAAGTAAAGATGTTTCCAAATTTAGAATCTTTAGTTGAAATAATTTTCTCTCTACCTCATTCAAATGCTGAGATCGAAAGAATATTTTCTATTGTAACAGACGTAAAAAATAAAAAACGGATACGGATACAGGTTTCTCTATTAGTTTTTTCTGACTTTTCATCATTTTAGAAGTTTGATTAAAAAAAAAAATTAATTCCAATCATGTTTACACAGTTTATTTTTATTTTTATTGTTTACTGCCAAAAGTCGCCAAAATGATGCTTCATGTATATTTTGAAATAATCATATATTAATATTTTGTTAGTGTGAGTTAATCATCCGTGTTGTATACGTCTATGATTCCGATATATTTTGTGTTTTGTTTTTCTCTTTGTAATATTGTTCATAGTGGAATCAGAAAGACGAAGCATTCCGAAGGATGCGCAATAGACAATAAAAAGTTGTGGCTTGGCCAGTCAGACACGATCGGCAATGCGAAAAATGATCATGTGGCGAAATGTCATTTTCATGTATAATTTACTAAATTATTTATTTGATAATTTATTTAATAGAAACATAATTTTTTTCATTTCATATCGCATAAATCTGTTTTAAAATTAGCCTGTCAGCGATTCGTGCCCATTCTCGATTTCTGTCACACACATTTCTGTCATTACCAATGTGATCTTGAAATGCCATACAATGCCGACAGCAGTTGAAATTCGCCCCATCCTTACTCTATCATGCGCAATGCTTCATCTGATTCCATCATGGTATTGTTTACTTATAGCAAGCAGAATCAATACGACAACGGCAAAACTGTGTATTATCCTATTCAATCGTTTGTTTTTTTTTCGTATTGTACAATACAGAATATCGGAAATATATAAAATCTCAAATAATGGAAATAATATCAAAATAACGTTTCATTAGTCAGAGAAAGCAAAACAGCTCAATTGGAGCGTTCGGTTATTGGATCCAATTCCGGTTCTACTGTTAAAGGTGTCCGTTCAGGGTTTTTAGATTTCCTCTTTTTATTATCATTTATAGCAGAAGTCGGAGGCAGAAAAACAAGTGCTTTACACTCACTTAATTTTCTGGCCGAGTGGAAAGGATTTTACGTATCTTCAGCTGTAATATATTTAAATAATCATAAGATCACTTCACGCACACCCGCCCGTCCGCCCGCCCGCGCGCGCGCGTGTACCTCTCTTTCTTTGCCTGAATAAATGTCATTCCAGATAGCCATTAATAATAAATGTATGCTTTTTCTGTTTCTCTGTTTAAAAAATATAAAAGAAAATATAATACTAATTAAAAAATTGATTTGCGCATCGATTAATCTTAAATTTCTGTCCATGTTTGTTATACTGACTGCACAAAAATTGCATAGAACTTGTTCCATTACTAGAAATGCATGAAGTGTGTTAGAGAAACGGAACAAGTCCTGCATTTTATGCTCTGCACTGGGTACTCATATGTTTCATGCAAAAAATGAAACGCATCCATAGGAATATAGGGGCATTTCGTTCCTCCCTCGCATCTTGCGCGCATGTACGTTAGAGCATTCTGTATGAAGGCATAATAAAGCATTAAGTTTGAGTGTACGCCGAATTTTTAATCATTGATGTTTCACGGTCCCAAACCCGACGATGCACAACACAAATATATTTAATATACGCTAACCAAAGGTAATACATATAAAAATAGCGCTATATGAAAATTACAACAAATGACATTTCGACTCCGATCGGGTCTAAACACATATAATATTAATAATTATAAACATAATCAGAATAATAAAACGGATATAAACTAAAAAACAATAAAAAAGAAAAAATACAGATTTCAATTCGACGTAAAAAAACGATGGCAATAATTCTCCAGACAGAAGTAGCGATGATTAAATCCGAAAATTCCTTATGTTTAAAAAATTTCGTAGTATGTATGAAAACAGTAAGTGTGATTTATCGTTGATATTGATATCCATTATATTATCAGTTCTTTTAAAATAATCTGTTACCAATAGTCATGATAGATAAAATCGGTGTGATAATAAATCTGTTGTTTTGAATAAATAATTAACGTTGTAAAGAATCATAGATAGCGAAAGAGAGGATAGCGAGTAGAAGTCTGCGATAGAAGGGAGAGAGTACAGAGAGGCATACGGATGAAAAGTGGGAGAATAGAGGTTGAGAGCAGAAAGAGAAAAAAAGGAAAAGGCAGCCGAGGCTAGAACTACGCTCAATTACAGACGATTAAGAGACAGCTTCTGGAAATAGCTTCCGGAAATTAGAGTAGAGACTGCGAATCTTAATTGGGGTCAAGGATAAGGCGTTAAATTTTGGATCCTGGAATCTGATGATTCTATATATGGATGGAGAGGGTGATTTCACGCCAAAGATGCCTCGACGTCTGCAAGCCCAGCCAATAAATATAGAAGCCTATTAATTTACACATGCTCTTACTTTCTTTCTCTCTAGGTAAATGTATATTGCAGTTGATGAAATACGTGACAGAACGAAATATTCGAGTTAAGATATTCGATTATGCATGTGTGTGTGTGCGCGCGCGCGCGCGCGTGCGTTCAATTCTGACGATTGCGCCGTGTATCGAAGAAACATGCACATTTGTAGATAGCGATTTGAATAAATTGAGCAAAGGACTTTTATACAATAGCATAAATTAAATGAGATGTGCGATTTCCTTAATCCTGTAAAGTTTACACATGTATCACTCTTAAAAATTATCAAAATTATTACAACGCTTAGTGAAAATAAGAGTAGATAATACAATGTAATAGTATAAGACAAGTAGCCGAGCGCGCTTTCATAATTATCAAATTAATATTAAACTATTATTGAACAGCTATCGAATAGCTATTGAATCATTGTACTATTATTGAGCAGCTATCATTATTGATACTAGATTTTTAATTGCAGGGAAAGAAAGAAGCTCATTACTCGCATAAAGAAAAAAACAGGAGCGTGCAAATCTTGAAGTTACGTAACAAGCAGATGATATAGAAAAAAGCGAAAAAAATATATTTTAGGATTGTGAAGGAAACCCGAAAAGAAATAGAGATTAGAATTATAATTTTTTGTTATTCAAGTTTTATTTTAATAAGTTGATTAACTTATTTAAGGAAAATTGCCTTATATACAGGGTGAGATATTTAAAACAGGTCACCTGAATAATTCGCTTGTTTTTAACAATAAAAGAAAAAATGCCAAACAAAAGTTGCATGGTTTCAATAATGAGATGAATCAGTTGATAAAAAGAAAACACATAGTTGCTTTAAAAAAATTTGCAAAATAAATAATTCTTTAAATAAGCAACTATGTTTTCTTTTCATCAATTGATTCATCTCATATTCTGTTGATAAATGTATTAAAACGATTATCAAAAAATTAATAGTTTACGAGATTTTTAATATTTTATGCCAACATATGACAAAATAAAATATAAAATATCACGTAAACCATTGGTTTTTTGATATCACTACCTTAATATTTTTATATGCAGAATAATTAGAGGAATATCATTGTGTAAAAAAAAAATCATACAATTCCGTTAAAAGAAGTGATCTTCATATCTTTTTAACACCTCCATCTAGAAGAAAGACATCATGACCAAAATACCTCCTCCTTGAAACCATGCAATTTTTGTTCTTTTCCTTCTATTGTTAAAAACAAGCTAGTTATTCAGGTGACCTATTTTAAATATCTCACACGCTGTATAATTCTAAACCTATATAATTCTAAACTCTTAAATAAAGAGGAAAAAAGAATTAGAAAATAATTTAAAAAATTAAGTAATATATTTAAGTATCATATTATACATTTTTTTACAAAACATTAATTTATTTCTTACTTAAGTAACACAGTGTATACAATTTTATCTGAAGCACACATTATTAATTCGCACTCTATGATTGAAGTTGCATTATAAATTTTATGCAATTTTTTTAACGCAATTTTTATCGCATTTATTATTAATACAATTTTAGCATATAATAGTCACAAATTATTGAAATCTCGTTATGCATGCGATTTTATTAAAACGATATGGTATTTATTTTATGATTTTTATGATACGATTTAACAATAATATGATACGAGCGCAATTTTAATAAGATTTTAATGGTATAAGTTGATCAGCCGAACGCGCTTTCTTATTAAGTAATTTTCCATACAGCACAGAAAGATTGCAGAAACATTGCAGAATAATTTCACTGAAACATTACAATATTGCATGATTGGTGATTGCGAAACGTTGCTGAATCATTGTTGCAAAATTCCAATAATATTAAGATGTCCGCTTTTTGTTACAAAACGTTTCAGCAATATTGCAATGTTATGTATTTGGATAAATTTTTTATGAAGGCTCTAAAATAAAAATTATTTCTATACATATCTCTATATATCTCACTAACTTTAATTTTTCTACAAATCACATTTCTAGTGATATGTGCTTTCCAAAAGCAATTTTTTATGATAAAATCATAAAATATTCCAATAAATAGTATTAATTTTGAAAGATAAATTTATTCGTAAGGATAAAGTATGTATGTGTGTGCTCCAAACAAATTACACACAAATATTATTCACATTAATATAATAATACAGTCACTTGGTAAGTTAATCATGGATTAAGTTAATTGCAGTGATTCTTTTTAATTTGAAATCACTTCAAATCAATTGAAATCGATTAAAAAATGACGGTATAAAATTTATCAATAAAGTTCAGGCGCTGGTTTATTCTTGCGTTGACATCAGACATAAATATATCATCAATCACATAAATTAATATTTCGATAAATCGTTTTCAGCAGCTTAATTGCTTTATCGTCTTATCCGATAATGATGCATTGATTGTATCCAAACTTGATATTATATAATCTTTTGATTTCTTATTTAAAATAAATATAAAACTTAGCTAATGAAATGGCCGTCAAATAATAGATCAATAAATTTTTTATTTAAATATAAAATGAATTATATTAATTATTATTATCATAAAAACTGTTAATCTAAAAAACTGTACTACATCATAAAAACTGTTATTATCTAAAAAACTGTACTACATAAATATTGTAAAAATTTATATTATTATTGTAACAATTAAAGAATTACAATTTTGCAATGTTTGTGGAATATTACAATCATATTACTGACATTTTACAGGCATATTGTTAATTTATATTTCTGTAATATCTCTGCAATGTTACAACATTACAGCAATATTGCTTCAATCTTCTGTGCTGTATGGGTTAATACGTTAAGTGCCTATTTTATTTCACTTTTTGTTTACACCACATAATATCATCTAGAGTTATTATCTGGAGAGACTCACGCGCGGAGAGGAACCCATTTGACTACGTTACTTTTGACTACTGTCCCAATTGACCACGTTACAATTGACTTCGAGTTGCAAATAATCACGTTGACCAAGTTGCGATTGATCACGAGTTGCAAATGGCCACGTTTCGATTGACCACGAGTTCCAAATAATCACGTTGCAAATGATCACATTGCGATTGATCATGTTGCAAATGACCATGTTACGATTGACGTGATGCGACCTCTTTGATGGAAAGTCGGACTAGATAGGAAGGAGGTGAGGTGTAGAGTATCCTATGGGTGTATTCCGATATACACTGTCAGTACTGGCAGTACTGAAAAATTGTTTCGCTATTATTACACAGCGCGCTATGACAGCGTCTAGTTCTCTCAATGACGTCTTAAATGATAGTCATATTGAAACTGCGACTATACTTTCGAGATGAGGCAGTTACAGTGCAATATGAAGCTCGCTTAAAGAAGCGCAATGCGTCGAAATATTCGACCTAGGAAATAAAAAAATATATACATTACATTTAACTGCAGAAGATGCACATATATTCATTTTCATTTCACCGAAAATGACTTTTAAATTCCACATCTGAATATTTATTAACTATATCCATATAGTTTTTAACACGAGGTGAAACTGATTGAATTGGTGATTCTATAATTAGTTCATTTTCTTCGGAAGAACTATCGCTACTGTTTTCGTTCAAAATTTATTAACAATTTAGTATGTCTGTTATGTTTATGTCTGTTTACACTGTCAGTCTACTGCAAGGTCGTTCCAAATACAATGTTACAGTAATGCTGGCAGTACCACATTTTGTAAACGGCTGCGGCAGTGCACTGTTGTGACGTCATGATGGTTGCACTGCCAGTAAAAAAGAAACACACCCTATATTTATAAGAAAAGCACGACTGGTGTAAAGTATTCTGATTGGTCATTACAATCATGTGATTGGCAGTCAATCATAAATTTATTTCTGTATTAAAAATGGCTGTTTAATGGATGATTGGTGGATTTCATAGTCCATCTTGCAAACGACTATTTTTAATACTTTTTTTTTAAATATTTTTTAATACTTTTATGATAATATAGAAGTCTGTCACGCTTCTCTTATAAATATAGGACTCTAATGGAGTGGAACTTAGCAGAGGGGGAGGGGGGGAGGGGAGGTTGGGTGGAACTTGCTTCGCGTAGAAAGTCCTTAGGCAGGAAAGATTAGAGATCCTATAATCAGAGTTTGACGAAAACGGGCACAACTTTTGATTGGTTCTCTATCTTGGTCCACTTGGTATTTTTCAGATAACTTCATACATTGTCGAAAAACGAATGCAAAGAAAAGAAAGAGATAGATAGCTACAAACAGATGAGTAAAACCTGTGTCAAAGAGGTTAGAAATCGTTCCGAGATCTCGGACAAAGAAAAAATTAACAAATTACAATTGCATAATTCAGCCAATTGATCACTTCGATTGGTTTCTTCAGGTATTGTCATCACGTATTGCCTGTCACGTATTCTAACATTTTTTGCGCATGCATTCATACGAGAAAGCAATATCTGTTATCTCTTTTTATCCGCCATTTTATGGTTCATATTCGCCAAACTCTGATTATAGGAGCTCTAGGAAGGATGGGATGGATATCGCTTCGCGGGAAAGTTAAAGCCTATGGAATCGAACAATTATGGGTCTTGTTTCGCCTTGTAAGCTGAGAGTGGGGAGTGGACTTCGTTACACGTTATTTGTGTTTTAAAGTTCAGTTAAGGATATCTTTGTTTACAATACATGATTGTAGCAAAAATAAGACACTATTTTTTGAACATTTTTGTAACGAATAATGAGCGTCGGCTAAAACTTTCTGAAGGGCACTCAGGATCAGACTTTGACAACATATGTCAAGATCAAGGCGATTCGGAACTTTGATTATATAGCATAGGATGCTTTCCAATTGCTGAATCTTAACACAAACGTACACAAAAATGCGCAAAATGTAACATTGTGCACGATTCAATTAGAACAGAATGTGTACGCTGTGCACAGTTGAGATCCGTTTCGGATAGAGTTAGATTAAATGTAACTTTTTCCGCCTGAATTAAACAAAAAAAAAATAAAAGTGCCGGTCACTCAATGTCTTCCAATCTTATTTACAGCCTCCACAGTTAATAACATATAATTGTCACTAGAAAACACAAGCTTCGACCAAGTACAAGGTATCAATCATAAAACTTTATCCCTAGGAAAATGAAAAGTGAAAATTTTAACCATGAAGTTAATGGAAAAATTTTTCACTTTTCACTTTTCATCCTAGGAAAAAAGTTTCATGATTGATACCCAGGAGATCGATTCTATATCTTCAAATAAGGTGAAAATTACAAAAGCGAGCAAATTTACTAGTTGACCAATGAAATAATCAATATTCTAGTAAATTCGCTCACTTTTATAATTTTCACCTCATTTCAAAATACAAAATCGATTCCTAGATGTGTAATGTTGTATGTCGATGATGAAGGAACACAACTTGTGTCGCCGTGTGTACGAAAATGTCTAGAGATATTACAATTGGAAAACACCCATAGACTACTGCAGCAACTTCAGACTGGTAGTCTCAACAGAAGCAACAGAAAGAGAGAGAGGTACATGTATGTGACCTCTCTGTGAGGAATAATATCTTCGATGTTAAGTCTCGCACCATCGAAAGCATGGCAAATTCAAATATATATTTTAGGTTTTTATTATTGTAGAAACTTATATTTTAAGTTTAACATGTAGAACTAATTTAATTGTTATCAAATTTGTGATGTATATTGTGTTTTGTATATTATTATCATACATTCACATAAATATTAAAATATAATATTTGATAATAAGTTAATGATAATAAGTATTGAAACATTTAAAAACAAAAACAAGATTACTTATTTCATTTAAAATAAATAGGAGATAAAATGTGATATGCACAGATTAATATAATAAAAATAGGTTATATAAATTTAAAAAAATTTTATAAATGGATGAATAAGACAACAATTAAACGCAAAAAAAATCAAACACTTTTTTACGCATATCAACTTTATCAATATGGAGCATTAAAATGAGAAATTAAGAAATATTTGATACTTTTTATAACGACGATTAATGTACGATATAATTATCATTCGATATAGCATTTATAATGTATGAAATATAATTATCGTTTACTTCATAGTAATAATACATATTAAATCAAATAATTAAATGCAAATAATTCAACGTGATATATAGAGGAAAGGCTCCTATTATGAGATATCGATTCATTTTAGATAAATGCTAGAAGTTTATGGGCAGAATTTAAAAAAATAATAGATTTTGAAAGGAATTTAATAAGCTTTAAGATAACGTTATATAAAATTTAATTTAAATTCCATTTTTTTTTAATTAAAGAAATATAAAAAAATCACAAAGTCAAAAAATTGTGCTCCTAATATGAGATGCCCCGAGAAATGGAGAGTAAAACGCAAAATATATCAGTATTGCAATTATTATTTACTCTTTAGCAATGATTTTCACTATACATAGGAGCATGGGTTATTTCATATTAGAAATACCCTGGGTATTTCATTTCTTTCCATGCCTTACGGTTTTATGATCATCAAAACTAACTTCTGTAATTAAGCAATTCAACACGTATTTTTCTATTAGTCTTCTCTATCACCATATGAAGAATTTATTGTCAAATATTTATTTATTAAATAATAAACAAGATTTAAAAGCTCATCTCAACGAAACTTGATGACATTTAAATTCTAAAATCTTTTTTTGCAATGACTACAGGCATGATCTAATAATGAATTTTCCACTAAATAGTTTTCAATTCAAGAATAATAAATTCATGATGAAACCAATAGATAGCGTTTATTAATTTAGCGGAAACGCCGCTATCTCATATTAGGCGCCTATCTCATGATAGGGGGCTTTCCTCTAAATACATGATATAATCTCACAGAGAAATATGTTACATATTTAATAATTTTTATATAAAATTTATATTAAATATGTATTATGTCACATATATACAATATGTACATATATATACATATATATATATATATATATATATATATATATATATATATATATACAGGGTGCGTCACCAAAATTCAGACAAATCGAACAATTTCTTGTCGTGGCAGTCTCAGAGAGCCTCTTTAATGTGTACGATTTGTATCGAAGGTCCTCCTCGACAATTCGACGCATTGTTGGCTCGCTTACACCAACAATCGATGCTAATTTTTGCCTTGGGTCATCCGAAATCAGCGTTTGAGCCCTTTCAACGACTGCAGGGATCCTCGCGGACCCGTGCGTTCTTTCGAGTGACTCTTCCTCGCTGGCATACTGGAACCTTCGTTGAACTGTTCTAAAGCCGTATATTTTGCCACAACGTCATAAACAGTGGATCTCGGATATCCAAAGAACCGAATTATTTCCGTTGCTGAGCGCCCGGCGCGAAGGTCTTTGATGATCGCGGCTCTTCGATTATACTCCGCACTTGGTTTCAACATCGCGGCCATTTTGAGAATATGACTATTTACTAGAAGCATCAGGCTTTCTTGGACGCCAATAACAATCTCTGGCGGAAGCACAGTATAACAGAAAATTTGAATTGAAATTTGTCCGGATTTTGGTGACGCATCCTGTATATATATATATATATATATATATACACATATTATACATACTTTTTTAAGATGGGCCACATAGGGCCCGACGAAGCGCTCTTTCTGCCTCCTTGCGCACCGTCACTCGACTGTGAGTCGTCCTACGAATTCGCGCGACGCGGATAAACTGCATATTGGCTTAGACGTTTCCTTTTTTAATTCGAAAACTACGAATATTTCAAAATGACATAAGAATTTTTTGTTCCATTTTTGATCCATTCTCCACCTCCAATGTGGCCCCGACCCATCTTAAGAGACACCCTGTATATGTATATATATATATGTATACACACTTCATAATGCATCTTAGGTTCTCTTTCTATAGAAAGAAAAACATAAAGTGTGTTAAATAAAGAAAGATTCAGTATCAACTTCACGACGCGAAGCAGGTCAGTATTCACAGTCAATTCTTACATTTAAAACTGTCTTAAATACAATCTTAAAATGTCATAAGTCAATCCGAGGACTGTATTAGCATATTAAGACATTATTTAAAACGTTTGAAAATAAGAACTATGAATACTGCCCCATGTTTCGCGTTTCACAATTGTCCATGCACACTATAGACGACGCGGAGCAAAAGTAGGCATGGTTTGGCCGAACTGTAATACTTCCACCATAGAAACGCTCCGCATTCGCTAAGTACATATGTATGTGCGAAGGATTCCCATTCCCCCTTTTAAAACTAAAATCAATTCTTTTTTTTTTAATTATATCTCGTTTTGCATGCAAACTTGAAAAGTTTCCTATGTGGAATCGTGCTTCACGTGGAAAGTTATAAACCCGTGAGCGATTTCACATGAGTTTACAACTTTTCACACATAACAAGAGCAGAGCAGAGTCTTTTGCTTCAAAATGTTAAGTTCAAATTTCGTACACTTTATTGTAACAAATATAATGTAAGAAATATCAAAAACGCATGTACAGCTACGTTCGGAATTATATATTAGGTGTTGGAATTAATTCGTAGCGTTTTACAAGTGATGGGAAGTACTTTCATTAATGTATTTTTTAATGCTCATGTGAAATAAATAACATTCTTTCATTAAAAACGCTACGAATTAATTCCAACATCTAATATTTAATACACATCGAATGCCTCTAAGTATTGGGTCATTTATGACCATCAACACCATCTAGTGACAAAAAACCGCAGATACTTTTTAGATGACCCATATTATTATTATTATTATTATTATTATTATTACAGGAGAGTCAAATGTAATTATGCTGAATAAAGAAAGTTTGCTGCAGGTGGGAATTTCCAGATAATTCTAATTTGGAAATGAGTGAAACATTTTACTCTTCAAATTCCGAAAACGTCGAGTTGGATGCAAAAATAACGTCGACGGGTGATCAGATGAAAGTACCAGATTGTTATTAGATAAATATGCTGAGTACTTGGAGTTAGTTGATCCTATGAACCAATTCAAAAATAAAAAGTTAATGTGGCTAGAAATCTCAAAAGATTTAGAAAAAAGTTTAAGCATAAAAACGTATATCCAATGAGAAAATCGTTATAAAACTGTTCTTAGAAGAAAACGTATTTGAGAAAAAAAAATAATTCAGTGTCCGGTACAAAGC
The DNA here is from genome assembly GCF_024713525.1 of Acromyrmex echinatior. Classification (NCBI taxonomy): domain Eukaryota; kingdom Metazoa; phylum Arthropoda; class Insecta; order Hymenoptera; family Formicidae; genus Acromyrmex; species Acromyrmex echinatior. The sequence goes on from NC_141857.1 coordinate 10,274,273, forward strand.
AAGTTAAAGTAAAGTTTGAAAATGAAATTAATAAAATTGCTAAAGACAATAGTGTAGAACAGAGATATTATAAAATTTAAGTAATATTATACTTAACGTTAAAAATTTCAAGAGCATCTAATTCAAAAAAAGAGAAAAAACTAAACGTGGCATACTTAAAACTTTAGTTGAGATTCAAAGAACAAGAAATTAAGAAGCAAGAACGACATGAAGAAAAAATTAGATTGTTGAAAAGTTTTTTTTGAAAAAGAGAATAAGGATTTCTAAAACATATATCGTGATATTAAAAAATATTTTTTTCCACATTGCTTTTCTGTGTTATTTCTAAACATATAGCAGTACAATAATATATAAAAAGAATATGTTTATATTAAAAAAAAAAATGTGATAAGATCAAGTCATTTTTTTAGTTAATATGAAATACAAATATTGTAATTTTCCTTTAATCTCGATATAAAGTTAAATTTGTTTTATATTAAAAAAAAAGTATAAAAGAGAATTACAATACAATGCATACATATATTTAATGTATGTGTGTCGTACGCGAGTGACATTGTAAAAAACGCGCCGTATTATTACTTATACATATATCTCAATATTTTTTATCAAATATTCTCTGATATATATTTTAATATTTGCATGGTATAATGTGTACTGTAATAACGTTACTTTTCTTTGTTTTCTAAGAACATACTGTACAAAAGAAATGTATGTATTATAGCTATATTCAACTATAGATATTAAACAGTTGTAATATTTATATTATTTTGATATTTATATGTGCAATATTATTACGTAATATTTTAATATTGAATTCGGTCACTTGCGCTACGCTAGATCAGTGCATATTAAAAGCTTCTTTATAAGCAAAATTAGCAAAATTAAATGCAAATATATAAATATATTTTAAATAATTAACTATTTACTAATGACATGTCACGTTATTTAACAAAATATATATGTATCATTTTATTATCAAAGTTGATATTATATTGTATCATTGCATTAAGATATTTCATATAAAGCAGCTTTTAATACGCACTGATACAGTATAGTGCGAGTGTGATCGAATTCATCAAGTTTCAAGTATTATTATACAATACTTTATTGATATTTGCATAGTTACGAAATATAATGTTACATAAATAATATAACTTTGTTCTTTTTCTTGTTATTATTATTTATTTACCTTTCAAAACAAATATATACAAAATTACACAATGTTAAATATTTCTACAGTTAATGAAATCATAATACAATCATATTATCGTGTTTTTGTAATGCAATATTTATGTTATAAAGCTGTATTCACAAATACATGTAAACTTAAAAGCTTTTTATGTTGTAAATTAACCTAATGTTTCATAAAAAGTTCCTTTTTTGTTCACCTGCAGTTCATTATCTTTATAATTTACTTCTAAATTAATTTCATTGTTTTGAAATTGTTCATCTATTTCCTCTAACAAATCATCTAATTCATCTTCATGAAGAATACACAAATTGTGTAATGCACGTGCATTTATAATAAATTTACAGCAATGTTGAATGGTATGAAACTCTAACTTCATTAATTGTTTGAATCGTACTTTTAACAAACCAAAGGCATTTTCGATTTTTACACGACAAACAGAAAATTTATAATTGAAATTTCGTTGCGTCTGTGTAAAATTTTCATAGTCTCGATAAGGAATAACAAGATATTTTTTGTAAGGCAGCGTCGCCCAATATATATCATTCATTTCCACATGTATTTGGCAACATATTACTTATGAAAGATAATTTGAAAACACGTGCATCATGAATTTATTAGGCGGCCCTGTGAAAATATCAAGAAACCTTCTCTTCGCATTACATATTGCTTACAGTGCTAAAGAAGTCGATTTTATAATTCGTCTCGATTTCTATATTATATTACTTATTTGTACTTACTTTGTACTTACTTTCAATGAAATATTAACGTCGACAATAAAATTATTGCGGACAATTTCGACTATGAATATGAATAATTGCTAAAAAGTAATTATATACATTGAAGAGAATCCAAACTAAAAAAAGAGCGAAACGTATGTAATATTATAATCTAATTTTTGTTAGTAAATTAAATACAATATCCAATGTCGGTTCTTATTGGCATTATCACCTATTGACTAAAAAGTTTTCTTGTTTAAAATACATTTAATATATAATTCATAGGAATGTTTGTCTTTTATTTACATTTTCAAATTTTTCTGAAATCTTTGCCTTTTCTTCAATTGTTTTCTGAAATTTTATAATAGATCCTGCCAAGTTATTATACATAAAAATCCATAATATTGTCACAAACAAGGTGAAATGTGGATTCTGCCATATTAAATCTGCTTGCTACATCTCTAATAACACTTTTATTACCTGCAAACCTTTAATGAAAATATTTAAGTAAATGTATATACGTACTACTTAATTAATATTTTTTTATATCATAGAAATAAATATGCATATATAAACATATTTGTGTGTGTGTGTGTGTGTGTGTGTGTGTGTGTGTGTATAATGCGTATGTATATGCGTGTGTATATTTTTAACATATAATTTATTACCACAAAAATGTTAGTAATTTTGTATCATTAATAGTATTTTGGCAAAAATCCGATTCTTCAAATAAATTTTTTAATTGTAAATATGTATTTCGTCGCAAACGAAAATTTTTCTGAAACTAAATATTATAATGTATACAATTATAGTATAAATATTAAATCTTATATTCGAATATTATAAAGGAAACTGAACGAATGCAAAATTTCTTGCACTGCCAATTTCGACAGTGCAGTTTGCTGAGACTACTGGAAAATCGCGGTTAGATTGAAATAATGGCGTTTAAACGATTTTTGTTTCTAAATGAAATATTAGAAAGCAACAGTAGTGACGATGAGGTAGCAAATTTTATTGTTAGTTGCATAAAAGAAAAAAACCAAAAATAAAGAATTTCATGTTATAAATGAGTTTTCAAATGATAAAGAAGAAAGTAAATTTATATAACAATAAGAATTTTTATGATATATATATGTATATATACATAATTATGAAAATTATCCAATCGTTCTTATAAAATTGTACGTAAAATGTGATTGGATAATTTTCTTTATAATTGTACATTATACGATTATGTGGCTATGCAAATTTTTGTGTGGATATACCTTGTCACATATAGAATATGGTATGTAGCGTAATAGTGTAACATTACCGAATACGATGAGTGCAATGCACCAAACAGGAATCATCGATTGAACACGCTACACTGGGAAAATGCACTCAGTGTACTTAGTGCAGGCGACCGAATTCGCTACATGACATATATGTAAATACATACACACACATACACATTTGCAGAAGTGCACTATAAATGGCGGAACCAATCAGAGAAGAGGAACACTCGTCGTCCCACTCTCTCTTGATTCTCTGAAGGTTTGTTCGCGTCGCATGTTCCAGCATGCTCCAATGTGCTCTTGTTATAGCTTTTACTCATTTCAATGAGTTAAGAGTGAGTAAATGCTATGGTAGGAGCATTTTAGAGCATGTTAGAACATGCAACGCGAACAAACCTTCTGATTATTGGATGTACTTGGTGTGTATTCCCGAACGCAGTTCACATGTGGCCATAGAGCATGAAAATGTGACCGAGTGCAGTATTTCACGGCTGACGGGATTTTCTAATCTCAATAATTGCCAACTTTAACGCTTAATGTTTCGATTCGTGAAGCAGAGCGATGCAGATTCGTTCGTTTCGAACAAAAACGCGTTAAGTGAAACTAATTTTATCGGCTGCGTTCAGCAGAACACAACAGTTTTATGATTCTCTGCTGAGATAGGACCATTCCTCTTGATCTAAAAGCATAACCCAATCAGCGTAAAGAAAACTTCCAACAGTTGCAAAATAAACGTTCTGCTGAACGCAGCGATTTCTGAGGTGACGTTGCTAAACTGAACAATTACCTTTAATGATTAATATTCTCGCTTCGCGGAACTGAGCATATTTTACAACTAGATTTTTCCGTTTCATGCAAAAACGCATCGAATGAGTATAATTCCATTGAAACTGAAGGTGAAGAGCGTCTTCTGAATAATTACCAAAAATATTATTATCATAGCATACTTACGTGCCAGATAACATTTGTGCCATTGTAGTATACATGGCACAAGATCCTACAACTTCTTTATAATCTTCTAAGGCCATCTTTCTTGTCTTGAGTTACTTTGACTTATTTTATTCAAGGTTCACACTAACTCGTTCAATTAACCCGTGAATTGTTACCAATATCAAATACTTCGAACATCAAAGTCATAGGAGCACAGAGAGGGGCCATGCCTGTCTATTTCATGACACGCTCGAAACTCCGGTACACTAGCGACACTAATCATATATGGCAAACTTCCATATAAAGTTTTAGGCTGCGTTAATTCATTTTGGAATATTCACCCAGGTGGCGCTTATATTACTTTAATTATATTTAAATCGTGATAGGCTCTGTGCACAATAGCAGGAATAAGGAATTAGAAATAATGAGTAATTATTTCAACCTATCAAAAACCGTATCCGATTTTCCATATCCGATTTCTGATAGATTAAAATCGTTATTCTTTATTTCTAATTCCTTTCTATTAATTCTATTGTGCGTAGGGCCATACCCTTTATAAAAAATAATAGAAAATTGATAGAAACATTAGAAATTGATAGAAGAATGACAGAAAGTGCATAAAAAGAAAAAGAAATGAAAAAGAATTTTAAATGGTGTGGATAAATAAAATTTTTATGGATTGATTTAAAAAGAATATTAAATCGTATGAATTTTACACCGATTGGACGTACTAGTGAAGTTATAATCAGAAATTTGTCTTTGCGCCTACCTAGGAATTATCTTTATTTTAGGAAGGTAACATTCATTTTTTTTTTATACAAATTTTAAAGCCTTGTCTTCGCGATAATAAAAATCAATTCAAGATTTCGGTTACTGAAAGAATTATCAAGTCAAATTTTAACAATTTGGTCACATAACCCAATTCTTTCTTCATCCAAAACCTTGAATCATAAATCTTATATTGGGTCATCTAAAAAGTATCCGCGGTACTTTGTCATTAAATATATGACCATCAACACACATCTAGTGACAAAAAACCGCGGATACTTTTTAGATGATCCAATAAATATGGACTGTATCAAATTATATAAAATTATGTATAAAATTAAGGGCAATTGTTAAACGATAATCATTCCCGTGCGTTTCGATTAACCTTTGATTTTAACCTCCAGACGCAAAAGTTGTATACTTAATCAGCTTACATATATTGGGTCATCTAAAAAGTATCCGCGGTTTTTTGTCACTAGATGTGTGTTGATGGTCATATATCTAGTGACAAAGTACCGCGGATACTTTTTAGATGACCCAATATAATAAAAGATCGGAAGATGTGAAATTTATTTATTGCAGTCTCTCCAGGAAAGCCAAGCTAAATTCTCTGTCGAGAATACATTTTCCCATGCCAGTTACAAGACTGAATGGAACTCATGATGTCAGTGCCTTTAATAATAAAATAAAATAAGTATTTTTATATGGGAAAATAGATGTACAAAAACCTTACCCGTAACGGAAACTGCAATCATATAAAATAAACTGCTAATCTAAAGTTTTGATAGCAAGGAACGTCCACAATTAAAGATTTTTAGTCAAATTATAAAATATAATAATAAATAAAATGATAAATAAAATGTATAATACGAGATAATGTGTCTGATGTAAAATTTCTTGCAAGGACTGTGATGCGACCTAAGTTGGACAAACGAGGAGACAATTGAAAACAAGAATCACATTAATAGAAACACAACATTTTGTAATTACAGATTATAGGTTGCATCATAGTCACGATTTATATCGGAAAGACGTTAAAATATTAGATAATGAGCGAAATTAAAAGATTGATATCAGAGATGATCAATATAAAACAACAGAATAATAGCATTAATTTGAAAATAGACACAAAACTGCTAAATCAAGTATATTTTAATTATTTTAACTCTTAGATTTATTATTGATTATGTTTTTATTATTGACATTAAATTTGGTTTTCAAATTCGGCAAGCTTTCACGATTTCCGTTCATTTTACAGTTTGACGATGTATGACACATTATCCCGTACTGTACATTTTATTTATCATTTTATTTATTATTTTATAATTTGACTAAAAATCTTTAATTGTGGACGTTCCTTGCTATCAAGATTTTAGATTAGCAGTTTATTTTACGTGATTGCAGTTTTCGTGACAGGTGAATTCTTTGTACATCCATAAAAATACTTATTTTATTTTGTTATTAAAGGTACCGACATCATGAGTGCCATCCAGCTACTAACTAGCATAGGAAAAAATATATTCTCGAGAATGTAGCTTGGCTTTCCTGGAAATTGCAATAAATAAATTTCACATCTTCCGATTTTTTATTATATACGTAAGCAGATTAAGTATACAACTTTTGCGTCTATTATCGCTGAAAAAGGTTAAAAGACTAACCGAAACGCACGAAAATGATTATCGTTTAACGATTATTAATTGTTCTGTCGACTTTTCAATAAATTTAACTTTTATATTGAGAGATTTCTTTGAACAATTAGCGACACTCTGGACAGCACCTATTCCCTCGAGCTCTTCTAAAATTTTTTTTTCATGAAATAATATTAGGTGTTGGAATTAATTCGTAGCGTTTTTAATGAAAGAATGTTATTTATTTCACATGAGCATTAAAAAATACATTAATGAAAGTACTTCCCATCACTTGTAAAACGCTACGAATTAATTCCAACACCTAATACTTTGAATATTTGTCTAATATAATATAAGAATATAAGTAATTTAAAAGAAATTTGGAGATAACAGGGTAATAGAAGTCGGATAATCGTTGCGTAGATAATATATACAGATATAACACAAAACTTTTTATTACAATAACTCGCTTACATGTTTCAGCTCATTTTTTAGCCCTCTTCAGAGACATATTGGGTCATCTAAAAAGTATCCGCGGTTTTTTCACTAGATGTGTGTTGATGTCATATATCTAGTGACAAAGTATCGCGGATACTTTTTAGATGACCCAATATATTTAAAACATACATGTTGGATGTTTTAAAAACATCCAGATTAGATCCATGAATATTTTAAAAATATTTTAAAAATATCCAATGTTATCATTTTGGACTTCTTAAAAACGTCCATTTTAGGTCGCAATGGACTAAATTAATATATTAAACAAATTTTAGACCACAATCAAGAAATAATTCTCATATATTTTTTGTCGTTGAAAATTTTCAACACAGCACAGATGTCCATGGGACGTTCAAAATATGTTCGCACATATTAAAAACGTCCTTGAGACGTCTTTTGGATAAAATGTACTGTGTGGAAACGATCCCGTAAATGAAATTGCTCTATCACGTCACATTTTTTAACTATTTTAGTTCGAAAGTGCCATTTTTAGTAGTAACTTTAAGTTCAATTTTCTCAAATATGTGACGTGATATTATTTGCGGATTCGTTTTTAATGACAAAAATCTATAAGAATCGTATCTCATCTAATTTGTGATCTAAAAAGAAGTTTAAATTTATAACATATTATATGTTATCTAGAGCAAATTCTGCATACGAAGTGAATCCGAAAGTTTACAGTTTAAACAGAGTGAGATAATTATTTTAAGGGGGTTTTCTATATTTTATTCTCTCCTTTACGAGTTATCGATTACAAAAGATTCCAATTTTACTTCCTAGATAGAAAGTTTAATATATCACTGAACTAACCTACTCGCCAAGCATTTAAATGTGATTGGGATTCTTATCTTTGAAATCAATCATATTCAATTATTTGATGAATATGATTGTTGTTTTATTTATGTTTATATAAGATAAGTACATTTAAACAACTTATTCATTTTTGAACACGAACATTTTTAGAGTATGCCCAGACTCTGGTTTTCTAGGGATTCTACTCTCCACTAGCCTCTACAGGCTGGAAGCAAAAAATTCCAAACTCTTATCACTGCGAGCAGCAAGCTATTGCTGCTCGATGCTTGCCGCTTGCTGCATTCTGTCTGAATTAGCTTTAATTTGGTAAATTTTCGTCACCGGAGGTAATAAAATTCCTGCGATTTTAAAAAAATTTTCACTTGTTAAGTTAGCGAAAGCAACACGTCACGAGCAGATTTAGAAAATTTTTTGCATGAGATAAACATTTTTAAGATGTCCAAATGTAAACATACTTTGTACATTGAATGACATATATTTTTAAAACATTCGTACTAAGTCCATGGACATTTGGACCAGATTGAAATCAAGTCTGGATGTCCAGTGAATATCCTGTGCTGCTGAGTAATAAATATCTTGTCATAGTGAGTTTCTTTCACTACACAAAAAATCCTATATCAGAATTAAACTCTTAGAGAATTAAACTTTTAGAATATATTAGAGATGAAATTTGAAGACTTTAATAAATTTAATTCACAATGAAAATAAGGAAGCTCATCACGAACATAAAATACCATATCGCAAACAATAAACAACAATTATCTGAAAAACTAGTTTTTGACTTGTTGGCCAGTCAGTGTTGTCCTTGCATAGTCACGAAGTGACCTATCTTGTCTTCCTATCTTGTCTATCGGTCATTTTCTGATTTCCTTTTAAATTAAATAACGAGTTATCTTTAGACTTTAAAATTAAAAAGTAGTACATTTAATCTGATACTAATTGGCTAACGAGTCAAAAACTTTTTGACCAGATAATTGTTTGCGATGAAATTTAGAATAATTCACCTCACCTAAAATCTTAATAAAAATATACTCATTCGACGCATTTTCACTCAAAACGAAAGAATCTGGCAGAAAAACGCGGCGGTTAGCTTCGATTATTAAAGTTGAAGACTTTAGAGGTTAAGATATCTGTTATGCTTAATAACTCGATTCACGAAGTCGATTGTCACTTTTTTTTTGCCAAATTTCGTTTTAAGTGAAAATGCGTCAATATTTTTATTAAGATTTTAGGTGGGGTATAAATAATTACGAGAATATACTATGTGAAATTTCTTTTTTAATTAAATTTACACATTCTGTCATCTATATGTAATATTTACAATTAAACATGTTGAACTTTAAATTTCAGAATTAATAACACACAATAATATTATATATATGGCAGAAATCTATTGTCTCCTCGTTACATATTACAAAGTTAAGTTCGATATTTGATATTAAAAAACGAGCGTTTCAGTGCGCATGAAAAGGCAACCTTAATTAATCAGTGTACGCATGTAGAGGTCATCTATTGAATAATTTGATCGATGAACATATGTATGTATGTACGTATGTCTCAAGGTACGTATATAATACTGTGTTCAGATTCCTCACTGGGTGGATGATCGCTGGGTGACTTGGTGAGTGAGCGGAGCCTAGCGAAAAATACTGGAGTGATTTGGGAATCTGAACACACTTTAAGATAAGATCCTACATGCATTGGTTACAGCAAATAGTAACATAAATATATCAGATTTAAGGCTCCTGACTAGTCGCGGCGGCTATGTTGGAATCGTGACTTCAGAAGCGAGAAATGACACGTTAACTTATGTTGCCATTTTTAAATAAAGATAATTTGGATGAAACGAAATGACGAGATCACTTTAAAACACTTGTAAAAATCGATGAAAACTGTCCTTTTCTCCCTTAACAGTCAGTAAATGGTAAAAAGCACGTAAAGTGAGCCTATATTCGGTCCGACAGTTAAAACGAGTAAAATATATGTTTTTACATATAAAATTCCAAGATAACTTTAATTTTCATCGATAATTACGACTTCGATAAGTATGAGATAAGTCACATTTTTACAATTAAGCAAATAATAACGAAATGACACGCAATATAAATTTCGTCGTCAAAACGTTACTTTTTCACGTCTATAAGTTCGGCTATTTATCGTGGATCGGAGCTGTAACACACAACAAGCACAACCTCATGATTCAATCATTTACGACGTTGTGGCAAAATATACGGCTTTAGAACAATCCAACGAAGATTCCAGTATGCCAGCGAGAAAGAGTCACTCGAAAGAACGCATCGCGAGGACTCCCGCAGTCATTGAAAGAGCTCAAGTGCTGATTTCAGATGACCCAATTGTTGCGCATTCTAATACAGGGTCCATTATAAAAGTAATGCGCATTTTCTGGGAAAAATAGATTTATTGATCGTAGCGGTACAAATGCTCAAAATTCTTCAAAATACTCTCCCCCTGAATCAATACACTTGCGGAGACGTGTCTGCCACGCCTGGAAGGCACGCTGAAACTCCTCGACGGGAATGTCTCTTAGGAACGTTGTAACATGCTTTTGGATGTTTTCCACGGACTCCCAATGCTTTCCTTTCAGCTCTCTCTTCAGACGGGGAAACAAAAAAAAGTCGCACAGAGCCAAGTCGGGACTGTAAGCGAGCTGGGAGACCATCGGGGTGTTGCTCCGGGCCAGGTAGTTGGCAACGATGAAGGCCGTGTGGCTGGGGGCATTGTCATGGTGGAGCTTGATCGCGTCTTTGATATCAGCCCTCACGCGCACGACTCGGCGTTTCAGTCTCTTGAGCACCTCCAGAAGGCTGAGTTTCTTCCTGCGATACAAACTCAAAATCGACGATTCCTCGGACGTCAAAAAAGACGCATCGTTTGTGATGAGCATCGTTTTGATGCGAGACTTGCTCATTCGCTCCTCCCGGCCTTCCTTGAACGCCTTGTGCCACCTCCCGGACTGTGACCTTGAAATGCAATCGTCCTTGAAGGCCTCTTGAAGCATCTGAAATGTTTCGGTTGCATTCTTTCCAAGTTGCACGCAAAACTTGATGGCATATCGCTGTTCAAGCGAACGCTCCATCGCGCCGTGTTACAAAGTCGAAAAACACACTTCACGCGGAGGCACGTCTTTCCACTCAGACTGCTCGGGGCAAACTGGCGACCGGCTGCCTTGGAAAGGCAGACCCCCCACCACATTTCCCGACCCATTTTACCCCGCTGCGATGGATATTCGCGTCACAATAAAATCATGTGCATTACTTTCATAATGGACCCTGTAGATGTAGTGAAGCTGTGGATGGAAACTGTGGCGTCCGGAAGGCCATATTCTTCAGCAGGACGGTGCATGGGCTCATATGAGTTATTTGATTCAAAATTGGTTCTCAGACAACATCAATGTTTTGATCCAACGAATTCTAGCCTCCCAACAGCCCAGATTTAAATCCCTTGGACTACTACGTATGGAGCGTAGTTGATGAAAGGGTCACAAACAAGTCTCAGCATCCCAATGTGACGTCATTAAGGACCGCTATCGTCGACATGGACATTATACTGTGCTATCGCTACAGATCAAGAATAGAGACCATCATTCAAGCTAATGGGGGATATATTGAATAATTATGCTCTACAGGAATCTCCTAAGTGCCAATTAACAGCAATGACAACGTAAAAGGAATTTTTGTAATATTTAATTTTTCATTAAAAACATTTTGTTTAAAGAAATTGTTCGATTTGTCCGGATTTTGATACGCATCCTGTAGTATATCTTTTCTTCATAAACTCGAGTAGCAAAAACAGTAGAAGTAGAATTTACCAGAAAAAGATTATAACTCAGCATTTTTTTTCATAAAAGTCTCAAAAGGCCATCAGAAAAGAAATGCATATATTTGAGACTTGTGAAGAAAATATGCAAAAAAATCGAATAATTGCAAAAAGCACGTTTTTCGCTTATAAAACGAAAAATATTGATTGTATGAAAAAAAATTCATATAAAAAATGTAGGTATTCGACATAACTACAAAATGAGACGTGGAACATTAAAATCGATCTATTAATTCAGTAGAGAAAAAATAAAAAACATCGAAAATGGCCTTTTTTTACTCATTCATTTTTCTCTGTTTATTGAGATTTAAACGCAAAGATTTAAAATTCTCGTAAAATGTAGCTCTCGTATGATGAACAAATCTAGCCCCGAACAAGCCTGAAATGTTCATTAGTTTTGCAAAAAGCCATTTGTTCATTCAAAATCTATCTGCGGAAAATTTAATTTCTTCATCTTTGAGCAGTCGCACAGCAATTTACAGGAGTGATTTTTCTTCTTCGAAAATTGCACTATCACGTGTACTTAATAACAAAACATTTTTTTGCAGTTAAACTTTAACTATTATAAAACGACTTTAAAAAGTGGATATCTTTCTTCGCATAAAAAAATAGAAATAATTCCGTTAATACGCATCATATCAATAGCCATGTGAAGCATTCTACATCTGACATTTTTCTATTGTGATTTTTCTATTGAATTTAAAAAAAAAAGAGTTCCGTCTGGCACCAATTTGTTAAGGAAGAATCGAATTTGCTGTTGAAAAATTCTCGAATTTTTTGCCGAAAAAGTTTGTTTAAAACCATTGGAAAATTGAAGAACGCGAGCGAGTGCGTCGGGCGCAGTGAGGTGCGATTACATGGAGCGCGGTACAGCAGTTAATAGTAACTATCTAGACTAGTAACCAATTAGGAAACCACATAAATGGAAACCACGTACCACTGCTTATTTCTTTCGATGATATTACATGGAGCGCGGTTTGCGCGCGGTTTGCAGCACGGACTTGTAACAAACTCACATTACCATATATTGGTATACATTTTTTAATGGAATTAATTGATTCAAACGCAATTATTAAGTAAATCTGTTAAAAAAATAAGATTATCGATAAAGTAAAAATAAGTTCATATATTAAAAAAATTCATACTAATATGTGTTTGTCACTGCTTGAGTGTTAAAAAGACCTTTTTCGGTGTTTTTTATTTTTTTTCTACTGAACTATGAATAGATCGATTTTATATTCCACGTCTTATTTTGTAGGTATTTCGAATATCATTTTTTATACCGAATTTTTTTCCATACAACCAATATTTTTCGTTTTATAAACGAAAAACGTGCTTTTTGCAACTATTCGATTTTTTTTCGCATATATTCTTCGCAAGTCTTGAGTTTCAAACATACGCATTTCTTTCCTGATGGTTTTTCGATATTTTTGTAAAAAGAAATAATTTATAATTTTTTTCCGGTAAAATTCTACTGAAATAATAATAAATTTTGGGGGGATTATTACATTTCAGATTAATTGCGTTAATGTCGACAACCATATCGACACGTAATTATTATTTCTGAAATTAATTCATTCGTTTGAATAATATATATATTAGTTCAACATCTTAATACTTAGACCGTAGTGGCGCTTCGGATTGTAATGTTATCTACTGAAATATTCTTGCTACTCGAGTTTATAAAGGAAGGGTATACTATAATATTAGATTGGTGCATATGAAATGTCGGATTTTCTTTACATATGAACGTTTGTCTCCCTGTTTTCGTTATGCTTTTGTTTTTGGCATAACCTCGTTTATAGTCGTATTGTCCATTGCCAGAGTTACATTTCAACAAAGAAGATTTTCTCAAAGTGTTCCATTTTGTTATTCGTTTTGAATTTCGTAAGGATATGAATTCAACCGATATTCATGTAATTTTTTTATATGAGTATAAACTTGGTAATAATGCTGCAAAAGCTGCACGCAATATAAACCAGGCATTTGGGGAGAATACTGTTAACGATCAAAAAGTGCAGCGTTGGTTTGAAAAATTTCGGTCTGGTGATTTTTCCCTACAAAATGAACCGCGTGGAAGACCCAAACGTCTATGAAAAATGATGCTCTGAAAGCATTGGTGGAAACGAATCCAACTGTATCTACAAGGGAACTTGCTACCAGAATGAAAATTGACCATACAACGATATTGCGACCTTTCTGAAATTGGCAAGGTGAAAAAAATGGATAAATGGGTACCGCACGAACTAACCGAGCGAAATAAGCTGGATCGATTGAACGTATGCTCATCATTACTACCCGATTTCATCGAGAGCCATTTTTCGATCGGATTATTACTTGTGATGAAAAATGGGTTCTTTACGACAATAGGAAAAGGTATGCTCGGTGGCTTGATAGCAATGAGGCTTGTGCTCATACTCCAAGGCCATTTCATCCACGGAAAATTTTAATAACAGTTTGGTGGAATTTGACTGGAGTAATTCATTACTCATTCTTTCGAACTGGGGAGACAATTACAGCCGAAAAGTACTGCCAGTACATTGATGAAATGCATGAAAAATTGAAAATTATACGCCCATCACTTGTTAATCGGCATGGTCCAATATTTTTCCACGACAACGCTCGGCCGCATACGTCATACAAAACAAATGCGAAATTAAATGAATTAAAATGATTATGAATTATGAAATTTTGCAGCACCTAGCTTATTCGCCGGATCTTTCGCCAACTGACTTTCATTTTTTTAAACATTTAGAACAGTTTTTACGAGCTAAACAGTATGAAAATGAAGACAGAAAATGAAGACTGAAAAATTCCATATCAGAGTTTATTAATTCTAAAGATCAGAATTTCTTTAAGACAGGCATCTATGCATTAAAATCTCGTTGAGAAAAATGTATTGAAACAAATGGAGCTTATTTTGATTAAATAAACAGCTTTTGAAAAAAGATATGCAGTTTTATATATTCACTTAAAAATCCGACATTTCATACGCACTAACCTAATATAACGCGCATGAAAAATCGTGAACAATTAAATATCTCGTAAACTGTTGCGTTTTAATGATTTATACTATTCTGGATTAATGGGAGACCTACATTATTACTACAATTTAAAACTTAAAATAACTTATTGATGTCTAAGGCCGTGCCGAGCGGCCGAGATTGCAAACGAGAAAACATTTCGGTAGCTTAAAACATGTAACTAGTGTGAGAAGAAGCTCGCTGTCTCGTTCACTCTCGGCGCGCTGCAGACGAGCACACGGACATGGGCTTGTGCTTAAGTGTGTGGCTATCGGTTTCGCCAGACCACCGTCTGATTCGATGTCGCCACCGTCAACTCAAAGTTCTTGGCTGAGTATTCAGGAGCCTTAATACAAATTAATACATATATAATTAATGTAATTATGTATAAAATATATATAATAATGGTAAAAGATATAAGATAAATATCTTATCAATATCTTAAGTCTGTAAAACTTAATAGATGATTAAATAATATTCTTGAGACTTTCACGGGTGTTTTCTATATAAAGATTATGCGTTTCGCGGGTTTCCTCCGTGTTCAGATCCATTCTTGGAATGCCAACGTTTCGTGAAGTCCACTTCAGTCCACTTCATCAGGACGAGGAGCAGCCTGATACTGAGCTGTTCCTCCGGATCGTTCTTTTTTATATTATGCTACTTGTTAGAGTGGTAAGGGGAAAAAAGAGAATTGGGGGGGGGGGGAGAAGGTGAGGGAATCGATCTTCAATAACTGGGAGTTTTAGTTTTTCATATTTTAATCAATATCAAATGTATATCAAATGTGTAGAAAACTAACATACACAGATAGATACCTACATGCCGAGTCGCACCACCACCCAACACAAAAACAATCTGCAATCAATTCACTTGTACATAGAGCTTTCACCATTTCTGACAAAGAACATCTACAGATAAAACATCTACATCTACAGACAAATCGCTCACTCAATCGCTTAAAATTAGCCTTATAGAAAAATGGACACGACAAAAAAGACATAATCAAAACAATCAATAAACATGTAAACAAAACAACGGTCTCTGATACACAATCAGACGAAAAGATCCTATCATTCTTCCATCAAAGGAACAACAGATCGGATTGGCAGGATATTAAACAAACACAATATTTGAACTATCTTCAAATCACCCAAAAAGATAAGACAAATCCTAGGAAATCCTAAAGATCAAAGATCTCCACTTAGCTCCACAGAAGTATATAAAATTGTTCCTGCGGGCAAGTATACATCGGAGAAACTGGGAGAATGGTCAACCTACAGATAAAGGAACATCAACGTGATGTCAGGTTAAAACACGTCATGCAATCAGCATTATCAGAACACAACATCGAAACAGGACATTAAATATTGTTTGACAAAACAACCACAATAGCCAATATTACATCATACTTTCCAAGAAAGCATAGAGAAACCATAGAGATACAAAAACATCCTAATAATCTAAATAGAGATAATGGCTACAATATAAATAAAATGGAAAACTATTCTCCCGGTTATTGAAGACTAATCGATTCTCCCACTTTTCTCCTCCACAATTTTCTTCTTTTATCGCTCCAACAAATAGCGTAATATAAAAAGGAATGACCCGGAGGAAACAGCTCAGTCAGGCTACTCCTCGCCCTGATGAAGTAGATTGCAAAGTTCACGAAATGTTGGCATTCCAGGAATGGACATGGAGGAAACCCGTGAAACGCATAATCTTTATGTAAATGATTAAATACTTGGCCTTCTTTGAGTTATGGTTTATACTAGACATTTATAATAGGCATAACCTGAAATTTAAATTTTCGTATAGATGCATGTCAAACATGCTGGAATAGCACAGGAAGTTTTTAATGCGCCACTACCATCCATTGCACCCGGCTTAAGAAACCGGGTGATTTTTCCATTTTCCTGGGTGGATAGAATAGAAATCTGAACGTTCCATTTAAGCGCCCACTAAAGGAACTCTAAAGGAATCTGAGCGCTTTCTGGATGTCTGGATGCACCCGGGTGTGGAATTTGAACGCAGTCTTAGGTAAAGATTCACAATACTCTTCAAATTTTGATAAAAATTCAATCGATACGTTTTTGCACGAAATGAACGAATCTGGCAGAAAAAAGTCGCTTTGTCCCGCACTGAGATATTATGACTTCTTCTGATTCCTCTTTTTCCGACCCAAATATAAAAGGTTTGTTCACATCGCACGCTCCAACATGCCCAACACGTTCCAATGCGTTACCGGAACCAACATGATGACTAGAAATTTGCGTCGTGTTAGAGCATACTCCATGGATCAATTAAGAGCACACTGCATTTGCCTCACCTTAGGTTTGTTCGCGTCGCATATTTCAAATTAATCCAGAAAGCACTTGGATCACAAGTAACGTGGCGATTGGAGCAGTTGCATTCATGTGCTATAATGTTTAGTGATACGAACGGATTTAGGACAAGTAAGTCTGTTACCTAACCTAATCCGTAAGACTACTTGAACGGATCGGACACGTGTCTTGTTTCGTTTCGGATATTTTGTGTTACTTCGATTATTTGAAAAGCGTTTTTATACAAAATGAATGCATTTTTAATAAATATAAAAGTTATTATATTTTTATATTATATTATATTTTATAATATTAATATTATTTTATTTTATTTCTTTAATTTTTCTAATTTTATTTATTTTATTTATTTATTTTATTTAATTATTCTTTTTATTTTATTTATTTTATTTTATTTATTTATATATTTTAAAAATTAATTATTTACAGATTTTAATATGTCATTCAACATTATTAAGATCGTTTCGAAGATGCAAATAAGTATAAAAAATTTGTTAAATTGCTAATTAATTTAACTCATGATATTATGGTGGTAGTTTAGCGGTAGAATTAGCGTTTCAAGATCGAAAAATCATCGGCGCGCGTTTCTAAAAACTACATACATAGTATAATATATAAATTCATACAAGAATGATACAAGCATTTAAAATCCAACTAGACCGTTTAAGGCTTTGATTTCTATAGTTTGTGTTATTTATTTTATTTTATTTTATTTTTTATTTTATTTTATTTTATTATTTTATTTTATTAATATTATGTTATATTGTTATATTATATTTTTATATTTATATCAAAAATTTATTAAATGCGTTTTTATACAAAATAAATCTGAAATACTTTTTACAATACAGTACGTTTTTAACTATTACGCATGCGTGTGTAACATGCCTCAATCGTACCACCTTCTGAGGTGAGGCAAATGGAGCATGCTCTTAATTGATCCATGGAACTCTAATGCCTACTGCACACTGGCCTCGATATGCGATGTGTGATGAGCGATATCCATGAGAGCTTTGCTTTGTGTCATCATGTGAGAAAAAGCATAGCTTTTATTGGATCGCTCGTCGTTCATCGCGTATGAACTAGGCATAACGCGACGCGAAAAATAATAAATAAATAAAATTAATAAAATTAGAAAAATTAAAAAAATAAAATAAAATAATATTAATACAATGGAATATAATATCATATAAAAATATAATATAGCTTTTATATTTATTAAAAACGCATTAATTTTGTATAAAAAACGCTTTTCGAATAATCGAGGAAACACAAAATACCCGAAATGAAACGAAGCACATATCCGATCTGTTCGAGTGGTTTCACGGATTAGCTTAGATGACATGCTGACTTGCCTAAATCCGTTCGTGTCACTGAACATTGAAGCACATGCAACTACACCAACCATCACCTTATCTGTGATCCAACTGCTGTCTGGGTTAATTTGGAGCATGCGACGTGAATAAACCTTGAGAGGTTTGTTCGCGTCGCATGCTCCAACATACCCAACACGCTCCAATACGTTCGCGTCACCGGAACCAATATGACGACTAGATTTTATTTTATTTTTTATTTTATTTTATTTTAAATAATCCTGGCTTCAGCCGGGAGTCGAATCAGGATCTTTTGCATTCCGTGCGAGCGTCCTAAGCCTTTAGATTACTGATACCTTAGCAATATTCCTCGCAATAACCTTACTTAGCAATATTTTTCGCAATAAGTTTATTATATAATAGTTTTTTAAGATTAAATTTGGGAAATTTGGGGGAATTATTAATATTTTAGATTGCGTTGAAAATCCGACAACCATATCGACACACAATTATGTCTGAAATTACTTCATTTAAATGAATATATACAGGGTATCTCTTAAGATGGGTCGTCAGGGTGCATTGCAGGCGTAGAATGAGTCAAGAGAAACGAAAACGTCTTATATCAGATTTGAGATATCCGCTGTAGTTTTCGAATTAAAAAAGAAAACGTCTAAGCCAATATGCAGTGAAGCCGCGTCGCGCGAATTCGTAGCACGGCCCATCGCGCCTCACTTCGAGTAAAGCGCGATGATAATATAAGTGCCATAATTTTGGCACTCTTATCGCCCCATGAGCCAAATTTAGAGAGACTCTACTATATCATTTTAATATATGACTCGCAACTGTCAAGATCGTTGTCTGTTTTTAATTTTATATCATTGACTTTACAACATATACGTTTTACGTTGTATCATTTTACATAATTTTATCTAGACTTTATACTGACATAACTTTATACTGCGCTATTATTCTTCTGCATACGTAATACTGAAGTATCTCTTCATATATTAATTATTTATATTTTATATGTATTAAATTATTCCTACTCACAACTAATTACTTTCAAAGTCTTAATCTTCACGAGACCATTCAGCATACTAACTGGCCATGGGAAAATGCATGGGAGATAAACAAAGATTACGTATGCAAATCATATAACGAAATTCATCGGTTTTTCCACGATAAAAAAGGTTAGAATTTAGTTATTATTTCAAAACGTACGTGTACATACATAATGTGAAATACATTTCAAAGCACTAAGTTCTGTTAGTTATTTAAATGTACCAGTTACAAAGCCGATTCCTAATTGCTCTAATTTACTTGATTTTTTTTTTTAATTAATTGAGATACTCATGTTGTATCGCGAACGCAGATTGTTATTCGTGGAAAAAATAAATATGATAATCAATAAAATATGATAATCAATAAAATGCTTAAGATAGTTCTACATACTACACAAAATATGTGAACCATAAATAAATGTTTAAGAAAAAATATCTTTGGCTGATATTGCCGAATAGAGAAATCAGCACCGATGACCTTGACCTTGACATATGTTCAATGCCATATTAACACTAGAACCTAATCTAGACTATAGTCTAGAGACAGCAAGTTTAGGGGGGCGGTTTTTTTTTAAAGTTCTAAAAAAATAACCATTTTTTCGCCATACGAATGATTGAGAAAATTTTTCATTGATCTAGAAGTTTGTTCGCGTTGTATGCTTCAATATGCTCCTATTATAGTTCTTACTCACTTTAACAAAGCGCATTGGATCAAAAAAAATGTATAAAGATGTTCCAAAATGGTCGGGACACCTGAATATCTCAAAAAGTATAAGTTTTACAGAAAAGTGCTTCAGACAAAAGTTGTAGGGTTCAAAAAGATCTATTTACTAATCTTATCAGTTTGATTAACAATAAATAAAAATAAGTGGCTAAAAATTCAAAACAATATTTTAAAGGGCATACTATACTACTACGCAAGATATTGGAAGCGCACAATATATATAGATTTATTAATATCACAAAGAACAATTCTAATATATATAATACTAAAGATGGTCTTATTAAGACCAAAACATTTATGTTTGATGTAGAATTGTTCTCTATGATATTAACAAATCTATATATTGGACTTCCAATATCTTGCGTAATGGTGTATGCCCTTTAAAATATTGTTTTGAATTTTTAGCCACTTATTTTTATTAGTAGTGATGTATATCCTTTAAAATCTTGTTTATCATTTTGACGTCATCAAGGTCATATCGATTTTTTTTAAATGGCACATCCTATTTTTGATGACAGATTCTAATAGTTGGTGTCAAGAGCTTTTCAAAACATTCTAATAAAGTTATTTTTCACGAAATATTTTTCGAGTTGTAAGGCTTGAAAGTTATAGAACTGCCGTCATTGCGTAAGGTGTCCGACCGAAACCGGCTGAAACTTTTGAATGTTGTTCAGGATCACGTCCTGGATAACATTTATTAAAATCAAATTGGAGATTGTTTCTCTTATTTCCATTTTTGCAATAAAAATTCATTTTTATGTAAAAAAAAAACTTTAGTTCCTCAATCCCTGCAGATGATTCTTTTTTTTAATACCCATTTCACCGACATGGTTATTTCTCAGTTGAAGAGGGCGAGGGGAGCGACAAAAATTCACTGTATAGAGCGGCAGAAACCTTAATTTAGCCCTGCATATGTTGTCAAGGTCACAACCCTGAGTAATCTCCACCAAATTCTAGCCGTCGCTCGTTAGTCATTAAAAAGTTATTAACAAAAGAAGTTTGAAAAAGAAATCTCTTTTTTATCATATAAAACAGAATTTTTTTTTCTTTAAAGTATATTTTACAACTTTCCACACGAAGCGACTCTCACTCTACTTCCCTCCTGCTTAGAGGCGCACGACTTCCACGCTAAATGACTCCCATCCCACCCTTGTTAGGGGCGTACAACTTTCACACGAAGCGATTTCCTCCCTACCTTGTCCTCTGCTTAGAGGCGCATAACTTCTACGCAAAGCGACTCCCACCTTACTTTCTCCCTTCTTAGGGGCGCACGACTTCCACGTGACGTAACTCTCACTCCGCCTTCCCCTTGCTTAGGGACACACGACTTCTATGCGATGCGACTCTCATCTTACTTCTCTCCTGCCAGAGCTTCGTGTATAAGTTATAAAGTCGAGTGTCTGTTGGCATGGGAGAGGGGGAACGAGATGGATCTCAATTCACATGGAAAGTCGTAACATATATTTTAAAGAGAATTTCTGTTTCATTTAGTAGAAAAGAGACGTCGGAGAAACTTCCGAAAATCGAATTCTTCCGATTTCGATAAAACTTTGTAAAAAGTTTCATTTTAGATCGAAATAAAAGCCCTTAAAGGGATTTTTGGCGAATCTCCCAAAAAGCTATTATTTTAAATAAAATAAGTAAATATTCACGTAGAAGTCGTGCGTTTATAGGTAGGGAGGAAGTGAAGTGGGAGTCGCTTTGTGCGTGAAAGTCGTGCGCCCCTAAGCAGGGAAGGAGGTGAGGAGGGAGTTGCTCCGTATGAAAGTTGTGCGCCCTTAAACAGAGGATGAAGTGGAGTGGGAATCGCTTCGCGTAAAAGTCATTTGTCCCCAAACAGAAGAGGAGGTATAGTGGGAGTCGCTTCGCTTGAAAATCGTATGCACCAAGCAGAAATAAAACATTCTTTCAAACTTTTTTTGTTAATAATTTTTTAATAAATAACGAGCGACAGCTATATCTTGTTACATTGCTCATGATCTTAACATATATCAAAATCAAGATCGTCGGCAGTTGCTTCCCTTTTCTGCAGTTTTATAAAGTACATATTTTTAGTATGAAAGATTTGAACTTTATAAAATATTGTATTGTTGAGCGTGTGAAAGTAAATACTATCTAGTATAAATAAATAATTATGCAAAGAAATTATCTTATCAAATAAAATATTTATTTTATTATAAAAATATGTTAATTACTTTTAGGTAAAGGATAAAATGTCAACATTTTGTAATAAATTTTCCTTCAAAATGAATATTTTCTTAAATCAAAATAAAATTACTTAAATTCAAAAATTAGTTAAAGGAATACAGTAAATAGTCTTTTAAATATTTTCTCGTACAAAGTCAATAATTACTTTCATTTTTATATTATATTATAATATAAAATAATATATTAATTGCACTTGTTTTTACATAAATATTTATTTATTTTAAGAAAATGTTAATGGCATAAACATAAGAATCATTAGAAATCTATACTGAGAGCAGAGGGCGATTGTGAGGGTGGAAGGAGAGAATTTGGAGCCGGTTGAGATTGGGAAAGGTGTGAGACAAGGATGCGTATTGTCTCCGCTTCTATTTAATCTATACACTGAGAACATTTTCAGAGAAGCACTGGGAGATACTTAGCATAGAGGGTCAATGGCTAAATAATAAACATTCGTTACGCTGACGACACTGTGATCCTGGCGATGGCCTTCAAGATATGTTCACCAGGATTTGTGAAGCGAGCTCTGAGTATGTTTAAAATTAAACTCCAAGAAAACCAAATATATAGTAATATCCAAGACCCCAGTATAACGGGATGTACTATATGTGAATGATCATTGAAAGAGTGAGGAAAATTACATATCTAGAATGTACCATCAACGATGAATGGGACCACTCTCTAGAAATAAGATGTCGAATCGAAAAAGCCAGGGCAGTATTTACCAAAATGACGCCTCTTTTATGCTGTAAAGATTTAAGCACGAGTCTAAAGAAAAGAATTGTTAGATGTTACAAATTTTTGACACTCTTGTACGGAGCAGAAGCGTGGTCTTTGTTACAAGCCACCGTAAATAAGATCCAGGCTTTCGAAAGATGGATATACCGCTGAATTCTAAAAATTTCTTGGACTCAACATACAAATGATGAGGTCGAACGCAGAATTGAGTCACAACCTGAACTTCTGGATACAATCAAAAAACGCAAGCTCGAATATCTGAATCGTTATGAGGAACGATAACATACAAATTCTACAATTCGGATTCTACAAATCGTCTTGCAGGAAAAGGTTGAAGGTAAAAGAGGTCCTGGAAGAAAAATATCGTGGCTTGCTAATTTGAGGAAGTGATACGGAGTCTCCACTATAGAATTTTTCAGAGCCGCCTGCAATAAAATCAAGATAACTAACCAACATCCGTAGCGGATAAGGCACAGGAAGAAGAAAAAAAAATATTGTATTGCATGCTTTAAATATACGAAGGTTATTTGAAAAGTTTTGAGCCTCAATGTGAAAATGGCATTACTTGTCAAAACCCATTCTGGTACATCATACATGTTTTGAAAGATAGCTGTGAAAATTGTAGCTATTTTGAACGCTCAGTTTTTGTTTGAATCATTTGTACCAATCCATGTCGGTGTTTTTATAAAGACGGAAAAAATCGAATATCGGCGGTCGCCATGACAGAAATTTATGAATTACGGTTGAATTGATTGATCATCTACCGTATTCATCAGATCTAGTTCCAGATTGCTATTTCCTAGGGTCAAAGTTTAGCTCAGAGAATAGAGATCTTCACCCAGAGAGCACAAAGTTGTTTAAAAGATGACTAAAAAACGATTAAATTGTTATAAAGATATTTTTCAATGAAAGAATATAGTCGACGGAAAGATGAGTAAAAGACGACAGATGTCGCACAGCTAGTCATCTTATAATCTTATCCATATGATAATTAAAGGATGACTTCTTTGGATATCTTTAGTCGTCTTTAATACTTCTTTTAGTTTTTATATTAGGTGTTGGAATTAATTCGTAGCGTTTTTAATGAAAGAATGTTATTTATTTCACATGAGCATTAAAAAATACATTAATGAAAGTACTTCCCATCACTTGTAAAACGCTACGAATTAATTCCAACACCTAATACAATATTTTGATACAATATAACGTTTAATAACAACGAATTCCTAAATTAATTTTTACACAAAACGAAAATTGCTTGACAATATATGTCCCATTTCCTGCAATGTTTGCCATGTTCTATGTGTAAGAGTCATTACCTTTTATCATAGTCCCCTTTGGAAACATGATTACACAAAAAAAAATATTTTATTAGTGTTCATTAGAATACGAGTAAAATTTCTCATAATGCTGCACCTTTTATTCTGTCCTGTATAATTTTCAAACACGAGAAACTGAACTCCATCCTGTCTATCTAATGACGATCTCGCGTACTGCTTGCGAATGAGTGATAAAAAGTACAAAAATAACGGAAAGATATCTTTTTCATGTTATCTTTTCGGCAATACAAAAAGATATCTTTTAATCGACTTTTTGCTTTGCGAAAATGATAACCATAGAAAGAAGACGTCTTTTTTAAATTGTCTTTTCGACAAAACTAAAATATGTCTTATAGACATCTTTTGGTCTTGCTGAAAAGCTAAACTAGAAAAGATCTAAAAACAATGTGTGTGTGTGTGTGTGTGTGTGTGTGTGTGTGTGTGTGTGTGTGTGTGTGATAATGACGAAGAGGATGAAGATTCAGTATTAGTAACAGATGGGGGAAATGTTTATTTACAAGATTTAGATAAAGAAATTCTGAAGGCCAATACTCAATGTTCAATATTCAATGTAAACAAAATTGACGTAGGCAGAATCATGAAAAGGAAACAAAACTCAGGATTAAAAAATAAACAAGATTTTTACAACATAACAAATGAAAAAGAGTTATGATTAATAAAGCTTTGCGATGCAATTGAGCAGCAGCGAGAACTTCATTCGAAAAAGATGAAAGTTGCTGATGCAGAGTGAAAGTCGCATTGCTTAAACTGTTAATGGCCGAAGATAAAGTAAAGGAGCAATCCGAGATGTAATATTAATATAGCGATTTGCGTAACATGCTTAGGTGGAAAGGAAAAGGGTTTATAGATGACTTGGCATATCGAAGATTGCGTACAACTGACGGGATTATTCCTAGAGCACATACGGTTTAACGAAGATTCATAAACAAAACTATCTTCTTAGAATCATTGTTTCATCTATAAATAGTCCACTATATAATTTATCATTGTTTCTGCATAACATCGTTAACGACTCCGTACCAGAAGCTCCTAGTTTTATAAAAAATATAATAGTTTTGATCTTATTAATAAACTTAAAGATGTCAAACTAGAATCAGATTCTATGTTGGTTTCCTTGGATGTGGTATCCCTACTAATATACCTTACTAATATACCTATAGATTTGGCATCTGATAATGTTGTTAGAAAGTGGAATTTCATATGTAAGAAAACAAAAATTTCTTTAGATGAATTTTTGATTGCCTTTCGGATGGTTTTGAATTCTACTATTTTTATCTTTAATAAAAAAATGTACAAACAAATATTTGGGGCCCTTATGGGGTCTGTCGTTGCAAATATGATTATATAGAACTTTGAAAAAATTGCTATCGGAATGCTGTCGTTGTTATTTTATTATCGATACGTTGATGATATTATTTTGGCTGCTCCGTCTGAGAGCATGTATTGGTGATATTTTATCTTTAATTCGTTACACACTAGACTGCAGTTCACTATGGAGGTTGGCATTGACGAAAAAATAAGTTTTTTGGATACCAGATTGATTATTGAAGAATGGAATCTTATTATATTTTCGATGTATACTGTAAAGCAATCTTTTACGGTAAATTCCTTAATTTCTATTCATACCATCTGCTTTGTCATAAAAGAGGTGTAATTTATGGAGTTGTGGATAAGATTTTTCATTTGTGTCATCCGAAGCTCCAACAAACAACAATTTGATTGACGCTATTAATATTTACAGAATGGATATCCTCTACATTTTATAATATTTTCTCTATTCATAATAGACTATTCATAACAGAATTAAATATCATATTAACAATATTAATAGTTTGAATAATAACAAAGATGACACAGAAAGATTTTTTACTATTCCATATGTCAATACAATATCTGAAAGATTCACACCTATCGTTAATATGTTTAATTGTAAATTGGCTTTTACCATTCCTAACACATTAAAAAATAAAGAGAGGAAAGGATGAGTTGGAACATTTTCATAATCAAAATGTAGTTTACAGAATATCTTGTGAGGATTGTGATGTTAGTTACGTTGGCCAGACAAAAAGACAGTTAAAGACTAGACTGCAACATGTTTTAGATATTAATATAAGTTCAAAATCTCCATCAGTGATCTCCAACCACCGTATGGAGGAGAATCACAACTTTAAATGGGATAAAGTGGACATATTAGATGTACAGCCTTCATACAATAAAAGATTATAATATCTGAAATGGTCCATATTAAAAAACAGAAACAGAACATGGAATAAACAGACAAAACGACACAGAGTCTTTGCCTGAATTGTATTCTAATATTATACATTCTCTTTCTTCTGCCTAATATCTTTCCTTTTTCCCCTTGTTTTGCCATTTTTCCGGTCTCGATAAAGTTAACTTAATAAAAAAATACTCTTTCTTATTTATTTATGCCAATTTTTTAATGGCTTATTTAAAAACAAAGGCACACTAATATGTACAGGCATAGTAATAGAGATTACCCTATCATTTAATTCATATAAGTTTATACCAAAGAGTATGTTGATGTAGAGATTGTTATGTCCTAGTCAGTTGCAACTGCAATAGTGGAAAAGAAAATTATATTAGTATCACACTTCATTGGCATTATAATAGCTTAATAGGTATTAGGTGCGCAACTAAGTTCTCGCTGTTATTTTGATGCAACTTTATTGTGAAAAAATGGCTTGGAAATGGCTTGGCGGGTAACTCCTAATACTGAAGCAAGCTCTTCTTGCGTTTGGCACGGATCCTCATCGAGCAATGCCTCCAATTCAGCGTCTTCGAAGGTTTTTGGCCTTCCTTCACGCGGACGGTCGTCAACATCGAAATCACCGTTTGAAGCGACGGAACCAATCTCGGCACATTGTTTCACTTAGAGCAGCATCTCCGTAAACTTTTTGGAGCTCTCTATGCGCTTCAGCCGCCGTTTTCTTCGAATGAAAGAAGAAAATCAATACTTTCCGCATATGATGATTATTTGGCACAAAATCAGACATTTTCACACAACCAAAAGAATATGACGTAAAAACAAAATCACTAATGTTTCAAAGCGGTTTGTTTACCATATGTCTAAGCTTGGTTCATGACGTTTAGGTTATGTCAGAATCGACCAGCACTTACTGTTGGAGCCATCTGTTGACAAACAGCGGGAACTTAGTTGCGCACCTAATATTATCCAATGTAACGCTAATAAAGTGTGATACTAGGATATCAGGTAATTGGTTAGTTAGACGTAACTTTATCTTTCATATGTCCATGAAATATATAATATAATACTCATTAACAACAATGTGTTTTCAATAACATATTTTCCAACGATATTAAGTACTTTTAATTTCTAAATGAAGACTGTTAAGTATAGTATGTTACTTTGACATACTTAATATGTTTTAATAATATTAATTGAGTTATAAAGTTTGAAAAAAATTATTTCCAATTATTAGGTGTTGGAATTAATTCGTAGCGTTTTTAATGAAAGAATGTTATTTATTTCACATGAGCATTAAAAAATACATTAATGAAAGTACTTCCCATCACTTGTAAAACGCTACGAATTAATTCCAACACCTAATATTTTAAGATTGTATTATACAAATTATGTAACCATGTTATTACATTTAATTAGAACTTTAATTAGAATTATGTTGTATACAAAAATACAAATTATATTTATTGCTTATTTTAAAAGAGTTACAATATTAATATTTTCAAAGCACGCATGTATATGTTGTAGGAAAAATGTGTTATATAAAAGCTCTTCTATCTGTAAACCCAATACCATCTTCTTCTTGATTAAAAGCAGTCTCAAATACTTCATCTTATATATATTCTTCTTCAATTTCCTCTGGTGGATACATATATTATGTAGTACAGCAGTAGCACAGATAATTGCAACCGATGTACTCAGTTTTGTCCTTAAGCTAATAATATAAACATAGAAATCGTCGTTTCCATTCTCCGAATAGTTTCAACAGTAACTCTGGTCTTCTTATGCGCATTATTATTATATATTATTACTTAATTTCTGCATCGTTATTGGGTCTCAAAACAGAAGTCATTAAATATTTTCGACATGGGTATCCATTCAAGTAAAATATAATATTCCATCTTTAAGTAAAATCCTAAAAAACCCAATTCGAAACGACATCGAACATCGCTTTGATTGAAGATTAAAAAATCATGCGCTGAACCAGGATGTCTTACAACGATGTCCAATATTTCTTATGAGGTCCAATCTATAACATATAATACAAGGTGCGTCCCAAAATTTTCCGAACTTTTTCAATAGGGATAGGTCGGGTGGCGCCATCCGTGTGTTCGATTGCGCGTTTGAAAGGTACATCCCTAGCTGACTTCCAGTAAAAATTTCATGACATTTGGTTCAGTGGAAACGAAGTTATGGCGTCTCAAGTGTCAGTATGTTGTATACATCGGTACGAGAATGAACTTCGAACAAAGAGCCAATATTAAGTTTTGTTTTAAACTTGGTAAAACATTTACCGAAACCCATAATTTGATGAAACAAGTTTATGGTGATAATTGTGTAGCCCGTGCCAGTGTTTATGAGTGGTATACGCGATTCAAGAACGGTCGTGAGGACATAAATGACGACGCACATACAGGTCGCCCAAAATCGACAATTAACGAAAATTCCATCGAAGTTTTTATGATTCCAAGGGTATTGTGCACAAAGAATTCGTTCCAGCAGGCCAAACAGTTAATGCTGTATTCTATGTAAGCGTTTTGAAGCGTTTGGTGCACCGCATTCGTCGTATTCGGCCAGAATATCGCGAAGGAGGAAGTTGGCGCTTGTTACACGATAATGCGCCATCTCACCGTTCGACACTTGTCACTGATTTTTTGACTAAAAATCACATTTTAACAATCAACCATTCCCCGTATTCGCCTGATATGGCACCTTGTGACTTCTACCTATTCGGCAAAATGCATTTGTTCATGAAAGGAAAGCGGTATGTGGACGTAGAAGACATCCAAAGGGCTTGTACCACTATTCTGAAGGACGTGCCTTTGAACGACATAAAACACTCATTTGAAATGCTTTTAGATCGTGCCAAACGTTGTATTGAGTCCGACGGGGACTACTTTGAATAAACAATTTGAATTTGAAAAAAAAAGTAAACCGTTGTTGTTTTATTTCAAAAGTTCGGAAAATTTTGGGACGCTCCTTGTATATTTAAAAACTGATTCTTATCTGTTTCTCCATATTAAAAATGGCAATTGAATACAATACCTGCACATTTAATGAAAATCATTCTTTTCAATTCCGAAATACCTCTCCATTATTTCCTCCAGGATTAATAATACGTACATGTGTGCAATCGATACATCCAATTACATGAAGAAAATTTGCTATTTCATAAAAGCGATTAATATTTTGCCTCTGATACTGCTGTGTAAAGAAGTTTGTGTATGTACTGACGTGAAATGCTAAAATTCTTGATACTCGTGCAACAATACGCGATACAAATATTTGACTATATTTTTTCAAATCTTTGTTAACAATCTGTGAATAAAAGATACATCAAATATATAAAAAATGATGTATATTTGACAAGCAAAAGAGAACAAAGTTTACATATGTGAAAGCTACTAATTGCATAAAATCGTAAAGTTATTAAAAGCTGCATTAATGGAAAAAATCGGCAGTCCACGATTATCGGTTAGTAATAGCTGTTCATTTACCAATGGTAATAAAATATCAATTACACATCTTTTGTCTAATCTGTACCGTTTTCTAAAAGGTATATCTTCATAAAACTCAATAGGATTTTTGCAGTCTCGAATATATTGTTTTGGTAAACGCTCTGGAATATGATTTTCATTTTCATATCCATCATCTGAGTCATCCAAAAATTCATTATCTATTTTAATTTTTCAATATAATGCAGCAGTCAGTACTATACAGTATACACAATACTCTCCTACAAAACTGATTTAGTATATAAGTAAGTTATGTTACCGTGTCATCTGCTAATAAGATTGTGATTTTCATTTCAAAGAAGCTCGGGACTTTCCTTGAGATAAAGCAGTCAACAAGAATCCTTGTTTGGTCAAGGAAGAATTATGAAACATGAAACGAGGAATCCTCATTCCTCAAGGAAGGACTATGAAATATATCTGGATATATATCTGCGCTTTCCAAAGGCTCTTTGCAGTGGCACTTAGAAAGATTCCAAAGGAAGAGATTATCAGCCAAATAGAGTCTACCGATTCCCAACAAAATAAGCAGATAATATTCGCAGACAGATAATATATCCTTTCCAAAGCCAAATTCTCTCCACTAAACATCACTAGACAAGAGCGATTGGCTTTCCAAGAGCAAGGACACAGACATCATCGTGCTTTCAGCCGACAAAGGCAACACGACAGTAGTCATGAACACATCAGACTATAAAAAAAAGA
Source organism: Acromyrmex echinatior (assembly GCF_024713525.1). Taxonomy (NCBI): domain Eukaryota; kingdom Metazoa; phylum Arthropoda; class Insecta; order Hymenoptera; family Formicidae; genus Acromyrmex; species Acromyrmex echinatior. The sequence goes on from NC_141857.1 coordinate 10,305,116, forward strand.
TGAAGAACCTTTTCTCGAATAAAGCATACAAAAAGCTTGACAAAAATCTAACCAATCGTATAGAATACCAAGATTCTGGTGGGAAAAAGCAACATTCCCAGTAAAACCAAATCATCAACATTAAAACCTACAAATCCTCTCCAACCAAGATTATATACTAAGGACTATCAAAAGTACGCAAACCAAACATCCCTCTCAGACCGATTGTCAGTGCCACACTCCCCGACATACAACTTATCCCGCTTCCTAGTACAAACACTACAACCTCTCACGAAAAATCCGAATCACACATAATTAACACAACGGACTTCATACAAAAGATCCAAAAAAAAATCCGACTACGTCTCACAGACCTGCTTGTAAAAATTTCGATGAAAAAATCCCTTTTCACACAAGTCCCAATAAAAGACACATTAAACATAATAAAGGCCTCACATGAAGTCTCCTCCGACCTCATCCCGCTAATAGAACATTGTTTCACAATCACTTACTTCTCCTATAACAATCAATTTTATGAACAAACTTCAGGAACGGCAATGGGCTCTTCTATTTCTCCTGTAATTGCTAACATCTTCATGGAGTATTTTGTGAAAGAAACACTCAAAAAACCAGAAGTTTGGTTCCGTTATGTAGACGACACATTCATGATATAGAGACATGACAGAGCCGAACTCCGTAAATTTCTTATTTTCCTCAACAATCAACATTCAAATATCCACTTCACTATAGACATAGAGAAAAACGGAAAAATCCCCTTCCTAAATGTTCTTATCTCTAAGAAAATTAACGGTACCTTAGGTCATCAAGTATACAGAAAACCAACACACAGATAGGTGCATACCAAGCACCACCCAGCACGAAACAGTCTGAAAACTCACTTGTATATAGAGCTTTCTCTGACAAAGAACATCTACAGATAGAACTCAACCACTTAAAACTAGCTTTACAGAAAAACGAACACGATCAAAAAGACATAATCAAAACAATTAATAAACATGCAAACAAGACAACGGTCTCTGACATACAATCAGACGAAAGGATTCTATCCATTCTCCCATATGTCAAAGGAACAACAGATCGGATTGGCAGGATATTAAACAAACACAATATCCGATCTATCTTTAAACCATCCAAAAATAGGACAAATCTTAAGAAATCCTAAAGATCAAAGACTTCTACTTAGCTCTGCAGGAGTGTACAAAATACCTTGTTCCTGCGGGCAAGTATACATTGGAAAAATCAGGAGAATGGTCAACCTACGGATAAAAGGACACCAATGTGATGTCAAACTAAAACATGTCACACAATCAGCATTATCAGAACACAACATCGAAACAAGATATCAAATACTGTTTGATAAAACGACCACAATAGCCAATATTACATCATACTTTCCAAAAAAGTATAAAGAAGCCGTAGAGATACAAACACACCCTAACAATCTAAATAGAGATAATGGCTACAACATAAATAAAATATGGAAAACCATTCTCTCGGTTATTGAAAACTGATCAATTTTCTCCATCTCTTCCCCTCCCTCCCCCCACCCATAATTCTCTTCTTTCCCCCACCACTCCAATAAGTAACGTAATAAAAGGAAAATAAAAGGAACGGCCTAGAGGAACAGCTCAGTATTAGACTGCTCCTCGCCCTAATGAAGGGGACTGCAAGATTCACGAAACGTTGGCATTCCAAGAATGGATCTGAACACGGAGGAAACTCGCGAAACGCATAATTTTTATATAATATAACAATACAATATTAGTATTAATAAAATAGTATAATAATAATATAATAATAAACAATATAATAATAATATTAATAATATTAATATTAATAAAATATTAATAATATTAATAAAATAAAATAATAAAATAAAAAGTGTTAAAATAATATAGAATCGTAGTATCGATAGGAGATGGGTTTACATTTCGGCGAAGACAAACATTTCAAAAAACGAATTCATTATTGTAGTTAGATTTATTTTAGATTCTTTTTTGCTTTCAATAACAGAACTTACAGACAGGTACTCTAATGAGTTCACCGTTCGCCGATAATCGCCGACATTATAATGTAAGATCTAGAAAAAATAGTACTTAAAAAATTATCAGTACAACCATTGTTTTACTTTAGATATGTTGATGATGTCATTCTTGCACTTCCATCTGATACTATCAATGACGCTTTAAATATCTTTAATTCCTTATATACATACGAGATTGCAATTTTCTCTAGAGGTACAAGTGGCAGATTGAGTTTTTTTGATACGATGCTTGTTATAGATAATCAGAGAATTATATTTGATATTTATATATAAAAAGACGTTTTTGGGAAGGTTCCTTAATTTCCATTCAAATCATCCTCTTTGCCATAAAAAAGGCACTATTATCAGTTTCATTGACAAAATTATCCTCTTACTACATCCACGATTCCAACAAAAAAATCTGATAGATGCTATTCATACCTTTTTAAATAATTGTTATCCTCTCTCTTTTATCTTCTCTACAATTAAACAAAGATTAAAGTTTCATATACATAATAAACATATTCACACGTAATTCACAAGAGAAAGACAAATATTTTACGATTCCTTACGTAAGTCTATTTCCGAAAGTTTCTATTTCCAGTATGTTCCATTGTAAACTAACCTTCTCTAACACATTAAAAAGTTTTATAAAAAGAGGAAAAGCTTGATTTCTTATCCAATTCCAATCAGAATGTAATTTATAAGATGATGATTGTGAGGTGAGTTATGTTGGTCAGACAAAAAAAAATTGAGTGCGAGATTACATGAACATACAGTCAAGTAAGAGCGTGGTCGACCAGCGTGGTGTTACACCATTTCATGTTATTAGCCTTGAGATAGGTTCGAATAGTTTCATACGATATGTCTAAACCTTTCTGCTTCAATTTCGCTTGTCCTTGATGCAGTGTTAAGCCAGGATTCTGCGAAAACAGATTCTATTTTTTTATCGTCTTTTTTGTCCACTTTGCATATCGAGCCACGTTCCGGTAAATCATTGACATTTTTTGACATTCATTGACATTCACATTATATCGCTGCACCCACTTCTGTACGAATGATTTCGAGTTTTTCATATATTTAGCAGCCACTAATTGTGACATTTTTGGGTGAGTGCAGAGGAATACAGCTTCATAGCGTGATGCGTATTTGGTACTCATGGCTTAAAGTGATTCTCTTAAGAAAGTTCAATGACAACTGAATCTGACATCTTCTTTGATAGTGCATTAAGGACAAAGGTGCCCTCTATAGATTCATGATAGATTTAGGGCGATATCTTTTATTAGCTTTGAGTAAGGTCGACCACGATCTTACTTGACTCACTGTATCTCTGACATTAAGAAGAATACTGGTTCTTCTACTGTCATAACTGATCATCGTATTAATTTTGATCACAATTTCAAATGGAACGAAGTGAAAATTTTAGACTGCGAATCTTCGTATAATAAGAGATTGGTACCTGAAATGATTCACATTAGAAGACAGAAACAAGATCTTAATAAATAAAATGATACTGAATCTTTATCTGAAACTTATTCACAGATCATTCAATCTTTTTCTCCTTCTTAGCTGCATTCTTTTTCTACTCATTTCTCTTCTCCCCATTTTCTTTTTTCTCTACTTTATTTTCTCCCTCTTATGCTCCCTTCCTTTTTATCATTTCAACCTTCTTGTCTTTATATTTTGTACTTCACATTGTCTCTGAGTATCTTAGAGAGATGATTACATCCAATCCTATCGCATTGCCTAATAAGAGATAACATATTACTTTGACACACAATAAAAGGTATTTATTCGTGACTAAAGGAATTTATTTGTGACTAAATTAAATGTATATAATGTATAACGGTACATTACACATTCTCTATCCGCATTAATGACTCTTATGTACATTTCTCATAATATTAGATTATTTTTTGCCTTTTTATTTTTATTTTATTACTTGCGACTCATTCTGTACCTTTCTTATTATTTTTGATTTCTTATTCCTGTGGCAATTTTACATTACATTTTGTACTTTCTAACAGAAACATGTTCGTCCTTAATTTACATACACAAGCCAAAGGAATACCTTGTTGTCGATTACAACTTCCTTATAACTTTCATTTTATATTGGAGCGAGATTTATATTTGATATTGCGATCGAGAGCGAATTTTAATTTTTATATATTTTATCTATATATAATAATATTTCCATTATTTTTGTTCACATTGAAAATGATCCAACAGGAATCGAAACGTTTGTTTTGTTTTATTTGTTACCGATCAAATTAAAGTTTATATTTTAACTTGATGACATGTTTTATTTATTAACTGTTCAAAAAATTCTTTTATTTTTATGATTGTTTTAGGCTCGTAGCCCTTTGTCTTTCTGTTTGTTTAATTTAGTGAGCCTTATTACTATTATAGTTTAAAATAAAAAGAATAAATAAAATAAAATTAAAAAAATAAAATAAAATAATATTAATATAATAAAATATAATATATTGGGAGTACAAATTAGTTCGGTCCGTTTTTCCAAAAAATGACTCCGGCTGTGTAAATGGTTCATAGTGACAGCTGATTTTGGCGTTTTCAGAGATTAGACATCTGCTAATAATATTCAGTTTATATCGCTTTGAGTTTCATACAAAAACCTTGATTTTTACTGTGTTTGAAATGTCCAATTTTGTGTTAACCAAGGAGCATTTGCGGGAGGTTCTAATTTTCTGCTTTAATTGGAAGAAAAGTGCAGCTGAAGTCCATCGAATGCTTGTCGAAGTTTATGGCGACACTGCTCCAACTGATAAATCATGTAGGGAATGGTTTCGATGTTTCAAAGATGGAGATTTCAGCGTTGAAGACAAGCCTCGCTCTGGACAGCCAAAAAAATTCGAAGACAAAGAATTAGAGGCATTACTCGAAGAAGATCAGAGTCAATCGCAATAGGAGCTTGCAGAATTGGGAGTAACTCAACAAGCCGTTTCTGCACGATTGAGAGCTATGGGAATAATTCAAAAACAAGGAAATTGGGTGCCTTATGAACTGAAACCGAAAACGTTGAAAGGCGATTTTTGGCGACTTGCGAACAGCTGATTCAAAGACAACAAAGAAAAGGTTTTTTGCATCGGATTGTGACTGAAGATGAGAAGTGGATATTCTACGACAACCTCAAGAAGAAAAAATACTACGCTAAGCCCGGTCAATCGTTGCCATCGATCTCAACATCAACACCAAAGCCGAACATTCATGGTTCGAAGATCATGCTCTATATCTGGTGGGACCAAAAAGGTGTTGTTTACTATGAGCTGCTGAAACCTGGCGATTCTATTACGGGCGATCGGTATCGGCTACAATTGATTCGTTTGAACCGTGCATTGCGAGAAAAACGGCCGCAATACGAGCAAAGACATGATAAAATTATTTTTCTTCATGACAACGCTCGGCCTCATGTCGCAAAAAAATATTTGGAAACGTTCAAATGGGATGTTTTACCACACCCGTTGTATTCTCCGGACATTGCTCCTTCTGATTACTGATTATTCCGAAGGATGCAGCACGATTTGACAAGTCATCGGTTCACTTCTCCAAAATTGGATCGCCTCCAAAGACAAGTCATTTTTTCGAGAGTTGCCTGAGAGATGAGAAAAAGTAGTAGCCAGCGATGAACAATACTTTAATTAATCTGTTCATTCATTTTGTTTTGAAATAAATGCATTTGTGAACACAAAAAAACGAACCAAACTAATTTGTATTCCCAATAATATAATACAAAAATATACAATAATATAACTTATATTTATTAAAAAAACGCATTTATTTAGCATAAAACCGCTTTTCAAATAATAATCGAGGTAATACAAAACACCCGAAACAAGGCACATGTCCGAATGGTTTCACGGATTAGGTTAGGTGACATGCACACTTATCCTAAATCCGTTTGTGTCACTGAACATTGAAGCATATGAATGCAACTGCTCCAACCGCCACTTTATCTGTGATCCAAGTGTTCTCTAGGTTAATTTGGAGCATGCGACGCGAACAAACTTTTGAGTGCGTCCCTTTGCAAGGGAGGAGGGAAGTGAGAGTCGCTTCACGTGGAAAGTCGAAACCCATATAGAACAGTACAATTATAGACCTTATTTTGCCTCTGTGACAAATTTCCTAACCTCAATAATGATCAATTTTAATGCTTAATATCTCGATTCGAGAGGACCAAACATTTTTTCTTACAGATTCTTTTGTTTCAAAAACGCGTCGAATGAGACTAATTTCATCAAAATCGGAGATGCAGTCCATATTCAAAATAATTACCAAAACCGGAAATATGGTCACCAATTGAGGTAAGCTGATCAGTTGAAGTAAGCACCAGTTATGTGTTTTGAAATTACACCTAACAACTATGACATCATAGTCATAGACTACTTTCATAGTTTTTTAATAGATTACGTTTACACCCTTAGACCCATTTTTACAATGGTTAGCTAAAGATTAAAAGTTACCAACAGATTTATCAATGAAATTCATTCATAAATTTCTTGGTTATCTTAATTTTTAAGTAACCATATATTATGAAATCGGGCCTTAATCGGGTTTAATAACATCCATAGTTAGAAATAATCCTATATACAAGTATATATTATAGAAATTATTTATGTCTTAGTACTTACGTTATTTTATTTTAGTACTTTATCACGTAAATTAAGAATTACTTCTCAAAGTGACTTTTCCAAGCTTAGCACAAAATTAGTGTAGTTATCATTGCAATCATAAAAAAACTGCAATGTCATTATTAAGTCGTTTTTATCAACGATAAAATTTACAATAAAATTAATTTAATTTAATATAAATTTATTTATTTTATTTCTCATCCTCCTTTTATACAAATATATTTGTATAAAATTTTCCTTTTCAATTAGTTATTCAGTCAGTCAAATGATTCATAAAATAAGGACCATCGAAAGATTCTTGACTGTAAAAATTTAAACTTTGGGTGGCGTTTTTATCAGTGTTTTAAATATTTCGCTAATATTTTACTTAATTTTATTCCTTTTTTCAGTCTGGAATTATTACTTAACATAGACCTGCGGTCTATGTTATACGATACTTGTTGTTCTGCTACATTTGCTTTGAAAGATTTAGCAATCATTCATTTCACGTTAAAAAGTTATTAAAAATGAAATAAGGAATTCAACTCTGATGATGCTGACCTTGATATATATTGTCAAGGTCATAATCCTGAGTAACCATTAAAGGATTTTGTCAGTCGCTCGTTGATTATTAAGAAGTTATTAAAATTAAAATGAACAATTCACCTCCGATGATCTTGACTCTCCCATTATGAAGATAATCACACTGAATAACCTTTGGAAAGTTATAACAGTCGCCCATCACACGTTACAAAGTTATTAAAAATAAAATAGGGAATTCAACTCCGATAATATTGACCTTGACATATATTGTCAAGATTATGACCCTGAATGAACATTGAAGAGTTTTAGTAGTCGCTTGTTGATCATTGAGAAGTTATTAAAATGGATAATTCATCTCCGATGACTTTGACCTTCACACACCTTATGAAGGTTATCACACCGAATAATAACTTTTGGAAGATTATAGCAGTAAAGCTACAAATTCATGCAACAAGAAAATCGCCGCGATTGAAAGTCACGTAATCATTCACTGTTTGCTAGCGAGTAATCGCTGTTCGCAGAAATTTTTTAACGAAATTTTTAACGAATGTTTGTGAATATTTGATATCAAATTACAAATCTACATAAACCACGCAAAAATCGTCTATATGCAAAATGGAAATAACAAATGTAATTAAAGAAGAAAAATTGTATATATTCAATTTAATTAGAACAACGTATTTGTTCACATTATATTAGGTGTTGGAATTAATTCGTAGCGTTTTTTAATGAAAGAATGTTATTTATTTCACATGAGCATTAAAAAATACATTAATGAAAGTACTTCCCATCACTTGTAAAACGCTACGAATTAATTCCAACACCTAATATAAAATTACGAATTATAACCTATAAAATGTTACGTTAAATCTATAAAATACAAACATGGTCAACTAAAATATAATTCCAAATTGCAGCTGCTTTCCTTCTTCGTGCATTTATTTGATAGAAATATACTAACATATATAATTTAATAACTTGCATTTGTTGGTTATACCAACAAATAAGCCAACAACAGTTTATAACTGAATCGTCCTCCATTTAAAATAACTTTAAAAAATGTTCGCAATAAGTTTATCACAGTTTTTTAAGATTAATTTGGGGAATTTTGGGGGGATTATTACATTTCAGATTAATTGCGTTAATGTCGACAACCATATCGACACGTAATTATTAGGTGTTGGAATTAATTCGTAGCGTTTTACAAGTGATGGGAAGTACTTTCATTAATGTATTTTTTAATGCTCATGTGAAATAAATAACATTCTTTCATTAAAAACGCTACGAATTAATTCCAACACCTAATATTATTTCTGAAATTAATTCATTCGTTTGAATAATATATATATTAGTTCAACATCTTAATACTTAGACCGTAGTGGCGCTTCGGATGGTAATGTTATTTAAAAAATGTTATTTCCAATTAATAATTTATTCAATATTTATTAAATATATAACATTTTTAAGAACACTTTAAAGCTTATAACGAAATATAACAAGTACTTTATTATTGACTTCTGTTACACGGCATGCTTAATCGGGTTTAAGGCTCCTGACTACTCAGACTCAGTCAAGAACTCTGCGTTGACGGTGGCGACACAGAATCAGACGACGGTCTGGCAAAATGGTAGCCACATACTTAAGCACGTGCCCATGTCCGTGTGTTCGCCTGCAGCGTGCTGAGAGTGAACGAGACAGCAAGCTCCTTCTCATACTAATTATTTGTTTCAAGCGACCGAAAATGTTTTCTCGGCAATCACGGCCGCTCAGCGACCTTAGGCATCAATAAGGAGCGGGGGGCATTCTAAATAACATATAAGTTTTAATAAATTGTAGTAATAGTGTACTCCTCCCATTAATCCAGAATAATATAAATCATGTTAAATTAAAACGCAACAGTTTACGAAATATTTAATTGTTTACGATTTTTCATGCGCGTTATATAGTATACCTCTTCTTCTTAAACTCGAGTAGCAAAAATAGTTCAGTTTCATCTTCGGTGGAAAGTCTTTTAGTCTGTAAATATTTAACACTTTTTTCAAAAGTTTATTGTAAGAGAATATCTTATGTTCTGCTGTGAAAATCACTAAATGGGCTTCAAATTTATTCTTATAAGGTATTCCATTTGTGATGTGGATGAAGCTAAACATTTCTCTATTTTCTCTGCTGTACTGATATTTTCAATGAGTATTCCTTTAAGATGAAATACGATTATTCCTTTATTCCTGAGTCGCTACACTATTTCCTCCAATAATATTCCATGATTACGTTGAGTTCCTTTCATTACTTTTATCATATAAATCAAATTTTTTACCATATCTACAATAACAGTAATGAAGAGTAAATTAGTATCCATACATCGAAAATCAATGAGGTATTTAAGTTTAACATTTTATCCATGCCAGTGATTTTTTTCGGTACTTCAACTTGATTATCATGACTAGAATTTGCATTGTACAGTGTACTATCATCACTGTTATAAGCATATTCATCGTCATGATTATTTCTTTGTGAATTCTCAACATTATTGTCTTCTATATCAGATTTGCTCATGTTAGAACCAATATTACTATGGCTAAGAGACGAAGATAAAACGTCAGCTCTCTGATCACTGATGGATCAACTAGAAACTGAGAATACTTCTAGTATTGATTTCTACAATAGCATTATTTACTGACAAAACAGAAGTACTGCCCTATACTATACATATATAATGAAAACACATCAAATAGAATGAAGAATATAAATAAGAATGAAGAATATAAGTATAAATAAATGAAAAATAATACAGTAAAAAAATTTTACAATGTTTGAATGAAAATTAAATAACGTTCACTCGAGAACAAAATTCTTACGAAACTTACTTCTTTTAATCGATGAAGGTGAAGCGGAGTTCGCTTTATTCTTATCCGAAATTCACTACTTTGAAGAAGAAGGTGGTGTCGAATGAGCTCTTGGTTTTCGACTATAAATGCATTCCTTCGAAGATGTAACTGAAGAAAATTTTTTTCTAGCTTCACGTCGAGATGTATTCTGCTTTGTAGGTGAAATAATATCTACTGTACCTTTTCGACTGATTTTTTCCTCCACTGAAGGTGAAGCAAAAGAAGTTTTAACTGATTCATGAGATATTTCTGTGGAGATCTGTTTAAGAAACTTGTCCAATTTCATGCTTGTATTGCATTTCTGAAGAGATAGCTCTGGAAAATATGTAATATTACAGTAGTATATAATATGCATATCATAAATGTAATGCAATACATTCATTAAAAACTTACTTTGCTTCAATCTCGATGCAGAGGCAAGCTCTATTTTATCTGCTTGTTTCTTAACTATCCCAGAGATATTTTCAAATAACTTGTGTTTCTTTATTGCATTCGGGTTGGATATTTTCTTCAACGGCTCTTCTACTCTTTTCTTAGCTACCGAAGATTGCTTCATATTACATTCTTGATTTTTGGTCATGGAGCACATTCGATTCCTTAATTCACTATCTGCACTGTCAGGAAATGAAATGACAGGAGGTGCCTTAGATGTTTTTTGTAATGGACGATCATCTTCCTCACTGTCCATTTGAAAAATTCATTTAATACGGTGTTCTTTTGACGATATGAGGGACTCTTCTTTGTTTGATTCCAAATCTGATTGGACTTCAGATTTATGAAGTCCAAATTGAGCATCTCTGCATGTATACGGAGTGAATACTTAGTTTAGTACTCAATAAAATGTTTTAAAAAGCAACTCATGGTATGGAACACAAACATCAGAATTATACATACTATATTCATGAAGAATTCGTAAAAAACTACATTTTGTAAAACCTGCATCGGGCTCTGTGATATTAAAACTTTCTGACAATAACTTTCTTGCAACGTCGCTTTTCAGATGATAAGGCCACCAACATTTCTTGTCTGGCAAAAATCATGATTTCAATACAATTGCTGCTTGTGGTGTCTTACCTGTACGATCAGGTATAAATTTCACCACAGCATACAATCTGAAAATAGAAATTACAAAAAAAAGTTTTAAAAAAATCTAATTTTAAAATATTATCAAAAAGAACAAAGAAGGAAAAGAAAAAAAAACAAGAAAAGAGAGATGCTCCTAAATCTTTGCAAAGGACATTTTAGATACCAACAAATGAAAAAAACATGTAATATGTACAACCTATTGTACCTTTTAAGACGTATGAAGCAATCTGAGAGCAATACGTTCATTTCTAAATGGAAGAACTGTATATTTTCCATAAATTGTCTCTAAACTGGAACATTTCGATAATTCCAGCTATCTAATTTCCAGATGCCCACTTTGCTAGATTTAATTGGATTCTCGAAGAAGTGAAGATTATCACAAATATCAGCAATCAAACAATTCTATTTCGGATTTGAAAATTTTCTTCACCTCAACAACACTCTCATTTGAGTAAAAGAATGAGTCTTTCAAATTAATGGAGAGAGTGAAATTTTTGTTGAACAATGTCTTATACTCATTTGTGGATGAATTGCCTGAAGGCAATTATGACATGAGTGGAAGTTGAAATTCATACAAAATTCATTTCAGCCAGTCGTCAAGCAAGCTGCTGGAGAACTTTTGCACCAGATCGAACCAAGCGTTTAATCACTGCTAGATAATTTTCAAATGAAAATCCAGAAAAATTTTCTATAACATATCGACGAACATCATCACATAAATGCAGAAGGCTATGAATATTATATGATACAAAACCAGATCCAAAACCGTTGGATGCGCACAGTGTTCAACAAAAGCTGCAAAAAGTTTTTCTGCAAAATCAGCATAAGCTTCTTCACAAGTTGTTCACAAGAAACTATTTTTGCAGCCACATGCAACAGGAGAAAAAGATCATATAACTCCTGTGAAAGCACTTGTTTAAGAACTACTCCTGTATATAATAGGAACAATTGGTGTTCAGTCGCTTTTCATTGAGCAACACAGTGTAAAAAACAAGGTTTATGAGCAAACGAGCACTCTTTTGGGATAAAAATACAAAACTCTTCCAAGAGACAAGAAATTTGGTTTGTATCTAATGCTCTCAATTTTGCTTCTGATTTAGTATTTAGTAAAGGATAACTAAGAAATCTTTTCGTCATAACGAGTGCATAGAATACAAAGGAAATTGCGTAATAAATTTGATAGACAATTCAGTAAGTGAAGATATACCAGTATGATGGCTTTCGTCTGTTTTGAAGATTAAAAGATTCATCTGTTCTGGCAGTTGATCATAACATACCACTTTTGCACCATCATGCTCTGCTTCTTGTATGCACCTTTCCATTATATCCTGAGATGACACTTAATACACTTAAATATGCACAAGCTGATGCATTACAAATAAACCAATTAACAAAAATTCTGAATACTTGATCATTGTAATTAATACCATCATTCTGAAGTGTTATAAGTTCATCAATAAGATATGAATCCAGTGGTTTTGGCTTGCCTGATCCACAGAAAAGGCCGATCACAAATGGCCTTTGGTCATATAGTCTTATGTATTTACTCAGTACGGGCTAAACATTCACAGAACTGCTTTTGGAAACTGGCAAGCCATCAATATTTATATCTATACCTAACTGTAAAAAGTTTTTTATCCCACTCTCCATATGTTTCACGAGTCCCTGCTTAATATTAACATAAATGTAACTATCGTTGTTCAAAGATTTCATATTCACAGAAACTGGTATTTGTACTACACACCGTGGGTCTAAAAACAAGTTTGGATGATTTGGTTTAAGTGCAATTAGCAGCATTTTCAGTTGAGTCAAATTAACATAACATGAAGAACAATATCATCTTCGAAGTCGTACAACTAATGACTCAATATTTGATTCTTTATTTGATTCTGATGAACTACTATTAATATAATCATTGAAAATGATTCAGTTATTCTTGTTGGATGTAATACTACATTTCTTGGGAGCATGTGCAAAACAGAATTGCCTTCAGCATCAATCGGTTTAGATAAAATCCATAGAATAATTATCGTTAACTGAAGAGATTGTAGGTACATCACTCAAGGAAGCACTATGAGAAGAATTTGTGTTTGACGAGCAAATAATGGCACTAGCCATTATTTGATGTTCCTTCTCCCAAAAAGAAATCATCATCTGATATGTTTTGTACTGAATCTATTGACATTTTTATCATTTTTTGGTATTTGACGTTTACTGATAACTTTTATTCACGTTTTCGAAATTTTGACAATATTCGTGATAAAATATCTGGCATTTATATTCAAATAAATGCTATCAATTTCCTCCCTCATATGGAATACATGGAAACACTTGTAAAAATTAATTTTTACTAATTATTGTAACAATAGTAATCATCATAATTGCTCTTCTAAATAACTGATTATACTAACCTCTATAAACGATTGACTCACAACTACTAATACTGTAATATTCGGAAAAAGATAATTCCTAGCTATAATTTCAGCATGTTTATTCTGTAACTCATTATATAGTGTTGATATCATAACTTTGTCGTTGCGCAGCTTTTTTATCCTTACTAAAAGATGGGCAACTATAACATTTATATATCCACACAATGAGTTAGGGTATATTTATATAAACTTGCATAGTCATAAACGTATACATAAAGAAAATTATCCAATCATATTTCTATTATAAGGATAATACGTACGTAAAATAGTATAGATAATTTTTTATTTATTAGATAATTTTTTTTATGCATATGTCTATGCGGCTATGCAAGTTTGTGTAAATATAAACTTGCAGAATAGACTGGATAAGAAAAGATACTAGATTTACCTGGCATAATCTGCAGTTCACTACAAAAATATTAAACATTCACGACACTATTTACAGCAATGAAACAACCGGCATCTGACATGCGACATATAGAGGTCGATATGTATATTTTGTCTTCTTACATCATGAGAGTGTCAAACGTCGAATGTGAGGTTGCTATTTGTCAATTTTGATCATATAGCCTGTTTTAGCGAATAGCAAGCTTACGCCATGTAAAAGTGTTATGATATCACAGCACAGATCAGTCACATTGTCACAATGCCACATAGCCATGCTACAGCTCAGTGGAGATAAAGAGAGCGGTGTTACGGCCGGATTCGCAGACATTTCATTGGCAAGCGTCATTAAAAAAATAGAAGAAGAAGGAGAAGAGGATAAAGAAGGCGAGAGCACAGACTTTTGCAGAACACATAATGCATATGTATAAGAAATTTCATTAGCCCATTTTTTTATATATGTGTTAATAAACTAATCAAATTCTTTATATATAGTATACATTGTGTTATGCAAAAGTCTGTGCTACGGCCTTAACAGAAGCCATGTACATGTATACGCCCGGCCGAAAACAGGCTCACAACTCCCTTCCCTTCTCTCATCTTTTTTACCACTCTCTTCCTTGTCCTATTCTTAATATTTTTCTGATGATTGATCTGTTTTTAGAACAATTCGGACCTCGTACTTTTTGTTTATTTTGATATAAGTATTTGAACAAAATGTTTCGAAAAAATTCGCATCAAACACAAATGACGACAACGAAATAATATACTTGCAACGTTTGTTCAACGTTTGGATCCTACTTGTTGAATTTAGAATTTTTCAGAATGTTAGTTAATTGTTCAGAATCAAACAGTAAACAAGTATAATATAATATAAAACGAACATTCAATGAACATTAGCATGCTGGAAAACAATTTGTTATATAAATTAAATCAATTTGGAGACGTCAACATTCGGAAAATGTATTCCTCTAGCAAAGAACAAATTGTGGCGGAGACAAGCATATTCCAAATCACATCCTTCGTTTCACGATGAGAATTTGAAATGTTGCATTAACATACTGCTGGACAATGGTTATCCTCTAAAATTTTTTTTTAATATCATTAACAGAAGATTGAAACATCTCTTTGCAAAACAAGAAATGGAGGAAAAACATCAACTTTTCATTAATGTAGAAGAAAATTAATGTATAATAATAACAGAGAGTTTAGAGTATTTTTTTACATAAAAGGCATATCTGATTACGTTACATTCGTTTTTAAAAAAAATCATCGACCATAATAGGTTTTCGGCCTCTACATAAAATCATTCGAACACATAGAGACAAAAATAATAGGGAAGAAAATAGTCATGTGATCTATAAAATCAACTGTAAAGATTGTAACGCGTCGTACGTAGGCCAAACGCGAAGAGAAAATTAAAAACTAGGATAAAAGAACACAAGAACAATTTGAGATTAGAAACACATCGAAACACTCAGTGATTTCAAAACATATTTTAAATTATAATCAAAATTTTGATTGGGATAATACTAAGATTTTAGATTTTGAACATAATCAACAGAAGAGGCTTATTCTTGAAATGATCTCTATTGAGGAACAAAAAAATGGAGTTAATTGTATGAAAGACATTGGATGATTTCTATCTTAATGTTCTCAACGATTTGTCCAATAGACGAATTGACACAGTTTGAATAATTTTGTGAACTCTCTATTACGTTTATTTATATACTATTGAAATTATTCGCTTGTGTGTGAGATGTCAACGACAAGAGACCAAAAATTTGAAATGAAGTTGTAAGTCTTTTCTTATTTCTCTATATTTTACTTATAATTAATTCTTTCCACTGATAATTTACTATTTAGACTTGTTAACTACTTCATCTTGACATACCATGATTCTCACTGAACAATGAGAAATCAATTTTATTTTATTGCTTGACGACAAAAATTGAGAATTGAAGATATTTAACTAGATCTCACAAAGTTGATATGCAATATAAAGATCTTTCGTTTCGTTTTGGTTTCTTAGTACATTAAGCTTGACTATATGTATCAAATCATATATACGATTTAGATGTTATAAAGATTTTGAAAAAGATTCTGTGAAGTCGAAACGTTAATCACTTGTATTTCACTTGTAAGAGAAAAAATATATAGTATTAAGCACGTTGTCATCCTGATATTATTATTCATAATTATTGTCGTTTTTTAATATTTTATTTATTGCTAAGCAAGAAAACGAACCATTTTTAACTTGTTAAACATATTCTTAGTTAAAAAAAAAATATATAGAGTTGACGATCCGTTTATCCAAAAAATATCCGAGAAATAGAAGTATAATAAATCCGAGATAAAATGTCCGATTAAAGTGGATATTCAATTTCAAATCCCGGATCGGATTTCAAATCAGAATTTCGGATTTTAGATTCGAATCGCGGATTTCGGATCCGAATCCGGATTTAGAATCACCTGATACTTTCTCTATATCTATATCTCATCACAACGATCACTATAATCAGCTAGCAGATGCATATCGAGAGCGCGCGCGCGTGAGAGAGAGAGAGAGAGAGAGAGAGAACGAGCAAAGGGAGGAGGAAGGAGAAAAAAAGAGAGAAGATAAAAAAAGATTTAAAAAAGGGGAACGGATACGCACACAATTTTTTGTTCACATATACAAATAAAAAATTCGGCTCAAATCATTTTGGATCAAAATCAGAAGGATTTATGAGATAATGGACTCGAAGAATTGGATCCGGAATATTTAGATAAAATGAATTTGGATAAAATATTATATGTGGAGATCTGCATATAATATTTTATCCAAATTCATTCGAATACTCTGGATAATTACATTATCTATCTTATCCAGATCTACAATTTACAAATCCGGACGAAATCGTCAATCCTAATTAAAAAAATTATGAAAAAAAGAGATGAAAAAAAGAGAGAAAGGAGGGAAGGAGGTAGCGAAAAGTGAGGAGCGACAAAGCCGACCGAAAGATAAAAGCAGAAGTGAGAGAGCGGACGAAATAGTAAGAAATGGAGGGATTGAGTGAGTCAGTGATGGCGCGTACTGTGCACTGTGTAGCAGCCCAGGCCGACAGCCGAGCCCAGCTGTTCCTCGATCCCCTAACCTGCACCAGTTTATTTTAGCCATTTCAACCAATACTTACTCTCGTGTAACGATTCCGTGCGTTCTCAGAAGCCAACGCGGCGCAACCTCGTTGATAGCGAGGAACTTCTTCGTGTTTATTTCCTCTTATTGGCGTCTTGCGCGCCAATGATGAATCGTCTCGAAAAGAAAGAAATTTTATTCGCAATCCAGTCAAGGCTGAAGTCGTTCGTTACAACGGTCAGTTTCCGATGTCTAATCGTTTCACGTATCTGTGAATCGGAGCGAGACGCGAGACGCGAAACGCGGCCGGTCGATCATATAAGTCGATGTAAGTGTGTATGCGTCAAGTTCAATTGTCGAAATACCGGTGATGTTTCTCAATCGAAGTTGCCGATTTCCTTTATACACATTTCTCCTTTTTTTTTTCTCCTCTCAATTATGGAATCTTCCATCCAAAGCCATCGTTTTCCTTTAATTACGCTCTATCATGCGTTACTCACGCACGTCTTCAGTATAGCATCGTTATACCTATGCTATATGGCTTGTGATGTATTGTGTGTCTTCGACTTATCGTCAGTTAGAAGTGTGTAGATTCGTATTTTTAACTGTGTACTCAATGTAAACATAACAAATTGAAATTAATTTATCTCCGGCCAAAGTTTGGAAATATTTGTGATTTTTTTGCTTTTCATGAAAAATTAATCTCAATGAAAAAAAAATCGTAGAGAAATTTTCGACGACGTACTTTAAAGCAAAGATAGGACTTAAAATTTGCGTATAATTTAATATTCTTTTTCTACTTTTTATTTCTAAATAACATAAAATTGAAAATTGATATTCTTTGCAATATTTTTGTCTTTGAAGTATTGCAGTTTGATGAAATATCATCGGACAAAATTTAATGTAAAAGTATTTTAAAGTAGACTTTTTGTGCTTTAAAATGTTTTTCGATGAAAATTAATACAATGGTTTTTCGAAAAACCATTGAATTTTTTATTGTATAAAATTTCATTGTGTAAAAATTTTCTTCAAAAGTGAAAGTCTTGTCGATTGGAGAAAGTTTTTAAAAAATTGTATAAATCAAGCGCATTATAACAAATATTTTTCTTCCTTTATCTTTTTTCCGAAAATCTTTTGGTTTCGCAATTATAAAACATATGAGAAAAAAATAGTAAGTTTTTACACAATAAAATATTATAAAATAAAAACTTGGATATCTGCGAAAAGTCATCGTAAATTTTTTCAAAAAATATTTTAAAGCTTAGAAAGCCTATTTTAAAATACTTTTATATTAAATTTTGTTCGACGATGTTTTATCAAATTGTAGTGCTTCAAAGTAAAACAAAAATATTTAAAAAAATATCAATTTTCAATTTTATATAATTTAGAAACAAAATATTGTAGATAAAAAATTCAAACGCAGATTTAAAACCCCATATAATCCCTTTAAAATGCGCAGTAGAAACTTTTTCTATAATTTTTTTTACTGAGATATGTAACTTTTTGTGAAAATACGAAAAAATCACAAATGTTTTCAAACTTTTGCGCGGGGGTATACATAAAATTATAGATATATTCGTTTATATTTACATATTACACAGAATATTTGTTTAGAGTTAAGTTTGAATATTCCGAATTCACTTAACAATTATTTATCTAAATCTACTGCGATTTTGCATGAAAAATAGGAGTAAAATTTAGCAATATATATTTTTTTCTGACGATTCCTCTATTCTAGTTTCTTTTAAGGCAATGAATCGATAAAAAATAACATTTATATCTCGCGCAAAAAAACAAAGAATCGATTGAGTATGCATTTCCAGTTAAGAAGATTTTTTCCATCACCAAGAAAGGTGATTGATCGTATAAGATAAATGTTCCAATAACTAAATCAATTGAAAAATCAAAATTATTTATTAAGATATTTGTTAATAACAGCAAAGAATGGCTAACTTAAAAGAAGCTAAATATTTTGTATCAAGATAAATAATAAAACCATAATTTTGATTATAAATTATTGTGAAAAAAATTATTTACTTCAAATGTCGCAAAAACAGTTATATTTTCATTTTCTTATCTTAAATAAGATATAATGCCTACATTTTGAAATTGTTTTTAAATATTGTATATTGTGCCTACCTAAAGGTAGTGTTTCTTTTATGATTATATGAAATTGAAAATTAAAAAAATTATTTTATTAAAAATTTAGTTACTGATACAATCGATATAATCGGTATAATTATAACATATCGATGAAATTTTATTTAGGGAAAGATTAGTATCAGACAGCGGATCAGACTATCGAACAAAGATTGATTAAATACATGTGGCAGTTCTTATAATATTGGCAAGTTTTACATCTATACATAAGAACCGCGACTTCTACATATCAACATTAAATAGGTAAAATTGTTTATAAGTTGTTGTGCATTTTGTTGTAAAGTTGTGATTTACGTCTGCATGAAGTTAACTTCACTATGTCACAACATTAAACGTAAGTTAAATTTCGTTTTTAACAATGTAAATAGTATCTATTATTCTTTAAGTTATTGAATAAAAAAATCTTTATTATTTTATAACTGCTTCTTTCATATGTTGTTTTTTCGTTGCGCGTTATTGGGATGATATCGGACAACGAAATAACGAGATTTTTTTATGTGCCATAGCCTTAAGGGGATCCTAAGGTCATCTATATTACCGACTAAACCATATAATTTTTGTATAACAATTACTTTTTTTTCTTTTACTGATTCAAAAATCTTTTTCCAGAATGAAAGTATACGCATTAATATTCCAAACAACACAAAGTCTAAAATTATAACATAAGACATCTTTAAGTCGTTTTTTAGACGCAAAAAACTTATGATCTAATTTTACTTTTTTAAAGATACTTTTTGTTGTTTGAGATGTGTCTGTGAGACGGTTTATGTCTGTGAGATGATTTATGCCTAGAACGTCAAAAAATTTCAAAACTGAGATATTCTTTACCATTGTTTAATCCAATATGGCGCTCTAGAGCTATCACATCGTGATAACATTTGCTCCGCATAAAAGCTGTGCAATCTGTACTTATGAAATGGTAGTCCATAGATTAATAATTTGCACGAAGAAACAACAAGAAGTTTTTAGAATTGGACATCTAATTAAAACATTATTGTTATACGAAAATTTATGCGTAATGAGATATTAATGTAGTAGTATGATGTGACAATGACACGTAAAACGTTTATGTGTAAATGCTATTTACAATATGACTAATCGTTTTTAGGATCCCCTTAAAGTCAACGAAACTTGGCTTCGGACATACAGTTTTGTTTAGGGTGACCAGATCTAACTCATAAACTAGGACATTCATGATTGAAGTAGCGCAAAAGTAGGACACTAAGACTCAAAAGTAGGACAAAAAAAAGAGAACATTTTAAGTTAAATAATAATACAAAGTAAGTTGTACATTTGATCTCAAAAGTAGAAAAAAAGAATATATTTAAAAATCCTAAAAACGTAAAAACATGTACGTAGGATTAGCAAAAAACGGCTTTAATATAACGCTTTTTAGGCTTTCACGGCTGTTATTTTTAAAGATTTATAGATTTTTAAAGATAGAAAGGTTATCGCCATATTTTTATTTATGATTAATGTCAACGTTTCGTGAATCTTGCCGTTCACTTCGTCAGGGCGAAGAGCGCACTGATACTGAGCTGCTCCTCTGGGAGACTCCCTTTATGTAGACGCTGTAGAGAGGGATGAGGATATGTTGAGGAAGGGAAGAAGGTCTTCCTTGAATTGTCAAGAAAACAGTCTTCCATATTCTACTTGCATTATAACCTGAATCTCTGTTTAAATTGTCTGGATGTTTCTGTATTTCTGGGACCTCTCTGTACTTCTTCGAGAAATATGATATTGTTATAGCTACAGTAGCCGTTTTGTCAATAATTATATATATATATATATATATATATATATACATTATAATAAATTATAATATAATCTAATAATATCTAATAATTTCCAATTTTTTATCACAAATACATAGGGGAGATCGGGGCACTATGAGTCACAAAAATTCAAACTTTTAAAAGTACATCTAAATATAAAAATTTGTGTATCATTTTTTTTTTTAATAATTAAAGCATAATGCATATTTTAAATTTAATAAGTATATTTAATAAATATTTATTAGTTTTTAAGAAAAAAATAAAAATATATTTTTTAAGAAATAATCAATGGTGCCTCAAACTCAGGGTACCATAAGTCACAAAATAATAGGATTATGCAAGAAATAACGGTGATGAAAATTGAAAAGTATTTTCCATTAACTTACACATTCTTAGCATAGTCATTAATACAATAAAATATAATCACAACTAATAATTATTAAATAATACAATAGAAAATTATAAGAAAACAAATAAGAAATAACCATTGATATAAGATCAAAAAATTTATTACGATAAAATAAAATTATTTGCTTAGAAGTATAAACTGCGCCCTTTTAATACATATACTTTCTGTATTGTTCCGTTTTATCATGAATATTTAATGTAAGACTTGATTATGCTATCCCATTTAATTACACATTTAACAGAAAACGATAAAAAATAAACGTTAAATTATTACTTGTAACGTAGTAAGATGAGAAAAGATGCGCAAAAATTTGTATCTTATCTTCAAACATGTATCTTCTATTATAATATTAAAATATTTTTATGCGATTAAAAAGTTACTATTGCTCCACGAAAATCATTAATAATCGATGCTTTTCAATATAATGGAATTTAATCACTGCTACCTAGATAAAAAGTATGAGCAACAATGTAACAGTCGTATTGCATCAGCAATATTAAACATTCTAGATTACATTAAACAGTCGATGACCTATGGTATTCTGTGACTCATACAACTCCAGTTTCCCCTACTAATAATCTAGTGATTATGTTTCTATGTATATTATGTGCGATGAGCTTAATAATTTCCGATTCCCTCGTTTTCTCAAAATGAGTACTAAAAAGAGTACTTCTCGGACATGCTGAAAATCCGATAGGACATTCCCAGACGTTTTAAAAAAAGAGTACATGTTTGGAGGAAAAACCGGACGTCTGGTCACCCCTAGTTTTATTCCAAATGAATATGCGAAAGATACGAGACAAATTGAAAGAGAAGAATTCGCAATACATATAAATAAACATTATTTTTAAAAATATATTTTTGTCCGAGAGATATTACCCTCCAAATTTCATAACATGAAAAATATAATGACATTTTAAAATTAAAATACTTTTATTACTTTTATTTTTTTTAAATATGGTTAAGAGAGTGTTTTGGTAAAAAAATAAATTTTATATTATATATATTATATTTGATTTTTGCTGTCCAAAAAAATAAAATCTCGAATAAAGTTTAAATAGCCGATATCACCCTAATAATTTTTTTTAATTTATATGATAGCGTTGTTGATCACAGATAAAAGAAGATTTTATATGAATAGTAATTCCTTTTGTAATATTAATTAATAATCAATAATAATATAGAACTGATCTTTTTATTAATACAAAATCACTGGAACATATTTACCTTTGTATTGCCATTATTCCTCAGGCAATTTCGAATTTGAACAATCTTAATGGTTATTTGTGTCGAAGAGAAAATTGTTCGTTAAAGAAAACATGAAGAGCGAATACATAGATAAGGTATCAGTTAGTAGTGCACGTGTTTCAATCGCGTTATGCTACGAATTTACAAAACGCATGGTGTAAAACGTGCATGTGGACCGCGCGAACGAGCAACATACTACTATAAATGATAACGGCAAGACGTTGACACATCTCAGACAACACGGAATATTTATGATAAATAATAAGATAGGAAACAAGACCGTTTATTAAATAACATTACAATCCGAAGCGCCACTACGGTCTAAGTATTAAGATGTTGAATTAATATATATATTCAAACGAATGAATTAATTTCAGAAATAATAATTACGTGTCGATATGGTTGTCGACATTAACGCAATTAATCTGAAATGTAATAATCCCCCCAAAATTCCCCAAATTAATCTTAAAAAACTGTAATAAACTTATTGCGAAAAAATTGTCTCGGTAGTCTAAGGCTCAGGACGCTCGCACGGAATGCAAGAGATCCGGGTTCGACTCCCGGCCGAGGCAATATTTTTTCGCAATAAGTTTATTACAGTTTTTTAAGATTAATTTGGGGAATTTTGGGGGGATTATTACATTTCAGATTAATTGCGTTAATGTCGACAACCATATCGACACGTAATTATTATTTCTGAAATTAATTCATTCGTTTGAATAATATATATATTAGTTCAACATCTTAATACTTAGACCGTAGTGGCGCTTCGGATTGTAATGTTATTTATGATAAATATTTATTATTATTCATTTTTTGAAATGTTATATAAATATTTTATACATATTTGATATAAAGCTTTATTCGAAATATTTACTAAAAGATAGACTAAATATTTAATGTAATATTTATGAATATTAATGAATGTAATGTGTATGTAATATATGTATTAATTTAATGTAATATTTATGTAGTAATGTAATAATGTAAATATAAATAAATATTTCTGTTAAGTATTTTTTATTTGAATTATAATGTCTTATTAAGGATTTTCCTAGCATTTATTACAAGATTTGCAATAAATATTTCACAATAATAAATATTTATGATCTATGTAATCTAAAACCACAAAAATATGTACAAATATGTTTAAAATAAGTCTTATAAATATTTATAAATATTTTTGTAAATATTTTATAAATATTGTGTGTTGTCTGGAATATGATATATCACAGGGCTGATGGATTGAACGAAAAAACAGTAGTAATCAGAGTCTTTTGCATTACGTATATATCTTCATTTTAAAACACACAATGGTGAATCTTACGAGAAGAGTGCATGAGAAACACAACATGTTCGTTTCTGCCGAAGTCTTACAATTTCTGCGCGTAGTATCTTTGTATTGTATAATCATCAAGAAAGAAAACTTTTAAAATAAATATTTTCGTTCTCGAATACGCTCCAAGTTTCAGTTGAATATGCATTAGTCATATTGAAATCGAATGTTATCCATGGGTCAGTTTCTATTCATATTTTTTATTAACAAATAACGAATTATGAAAAATAATATCGAAATGATTCAAAATAATATTTATTATGTGTCTACGCGAGTGTCGCATACACACACATTCTGTGTAGAAATTACGAAAGAAGTGGAGGATGGATTCTACTATTGATTCAAACTACGTTTTTTTAACACAATATGAAAACGATTAATCCAGAGCTCAGGAAAATCAGCATATTTCGACCGATTTTTAGCTTGATTGATGGCTCTTATCTCATCATCCCAAGATATTAGATAGAGTATAGATTTCGCCGAGCCCTAAATTAATAACATAAACATTTTGATTATTGGATCCAAGATTAAGAATTAATAAACTGAAAAAAATGAACATTTTTTATTACGGAGTTTAGGAGTTGCATGCATTTTTGATATCCATTTTCAAAAAATGATTGTTATCACATGATTCATCATCATGTTCATGATCATGTTTTTGATGTGAGCCACGTGATCTTCGAACTATTGATTGTTATGTGGCGCCGCGCTATATCTCAGGAACGAAGAGAAGATACACTTCAAGTAATACATCCGCAATGGACGAATGAGACACAATCCACTTGATTAAAACACGCGACTAGTTACACTTGCGGAAATTCGCGCGACAGGTCGAAGAGTGAGGGCGGGAGAAGGGCGCATTGCATCAAAGATAGTCATGAGTCGCAGTGGCGACTGAAATGCCAGAGGGACATTTTGAAAATCTTTGGTTCAGCGCATGCGTGCATTCAACGTTTGACGATACATATACGATGGAGCCGCTGTCGTCTCCAAGTCGTTGTCGCTAGAAGAAACGGTTCGCACTGTGCGTGTTGCACCGAATCCGAGAGAAACTACGATCTCTGATCGTCGCGGATCAATGAATCAGTGCCAATCGATGAATAATCAGTGATAATCAATTCAATTCATTGATGTCGGTCCTTTTACGAAACAAACAGTCGTCCGTTTTCGTTTAAAGAGGATCGATTGCAATAGAAATCTTTCCAAAGAAGAGAGATAGAGAAAGAAAGGTATACCACCAGTTAGACAGTATCCAATCAATTTTTCAATACGCGCGTTTCATACAAACACCGAGATTGGAGGAAATGGACGATCCCTAAGCAAGTAAATGTTCTATGAAACTTAATTTGAGACGCGGCGAGAGATGCCTGTTGAAAATCACGACCAGCTGTCGAGCGGAGGCGAAAGAAGAGGTGGTAGTAGCGGAAGTGCTCCAATGGAACACAGGGAGCTCTCGAGAGGCGGCCGTGGTGAGCCGGATCTTCGTAATCGTGGAACGATGACTACGATGATTCCGCTTCCACGTACCGGTCAGTTTACGTCCGCTACGCAAAATCAAAAAATTGCCAAAACTGAGAAAAATCGACAGAGATTGATTATGAAGAATCACGGCACCGTCACAACAATTGTCGACCTCGTGAAGAAAGGAAGGATCGGCAGACAAGAGGAAGAGGCGTTACAAAATAATTGGCGAATGTCGACAGCTAACTGCTCGGCTATCGCGCGATACGCCGAGGAATTTGGTGATTCACATCAAGACGAAAAGGTGATTAATTAAAGCGAAGTGTCTCGACGAGAACATAAACCAGGTCGAAATATCAATTCTTAAACAATAAATGTATTGATGTATGGCACAGTCTATCTAAAAAGTTTCGACTGAATTCAGGAAAAATCAAGAAACAAAAATATATACAAATTTTATTAATGAAAACTTTTAATATAGTTCATACTTCAGTACACTCTACTCAGAACGTCTTTCAATTGTTGAAAACTTTTAAGCCCTAAATACAATGCTAGGCAACAGCGACAAGAACAGCGACAGGAACAGTATAAAAATAAGTGAATATAATTGTCACTTCCCGTTACACAATGTCGCGAAAGAAATAAAAGGCCAACCAATTTGATTATGTATAAACTGTATAGTATACTCTTCTATCTACTTAAAGATTCCCTAACAGCACAAAACTTGCAATATTGCTGCAACGTGTAATATTCCTACAATATTGCAATGATATTGCTGCAACTTTTGTACTGTGTTGGAGTTATAGCGTACATAAACAAAATAAAAACTCTGAACGTTGATTGGTAAGCTATACGGCGATAGACACAGAATTCCAACTTGAAAATTTATTACTATTGCCTTCTTCTATGTTCCTATGTTCTATTAACATATACATTTCCAAATGGGATTCCTCTGTTTCTGTCGCTATCGGCTTGCATTGTGTTTAGGGCTTCATAGTAATAATCTTTCGAAATAACTTTCAATGCGCTCACATTGAAGATTATTTCAAAATCAATTTGTCTAGATGTTCAAAATATCATCAAAAGACGTTCTTTTCCCTGGTGAAAAAATTTTGCTGAAACTTTACAGAAATTTTGCTAAAATTGACATTTTAGCGAACATATTGAAAATTTGCTGAAATTTTGATGAAAGTAAATTTTTCAATAAAAATACGGAAGAATCATCAAAATTAAACTGAAATTCCCCTTCGCAAGTCTATTTTGCTAAAATTTGCAAAAATTTGCTGAAATTTCTCTGAAATTTGTCTAAAATTTTTTTATAATTTTGATGAAATTTTTTTGAAATTTGATTGAAATTTCTCTGCAAATTTTTCCGAAGATTTTACCAAAAATTGTGTAATATTTCTCTAAAAATATATATTCTTTAACATTTCGCTAAAAATATTGTAAATTACGAATACGTGAAAAATATTTTTTCCACATTTAATTTTATATAAATAGTTTTAATATGATATGAGAATATAATATATACATGATATTAAGTATGTTCTCATTAGTACATTACAATTAAATTTAACATTAATTATTTTTTCAATACATGTTCATTTTTTTCATCTTTGATCAGATATGTTACAATTATAACATCATGGATCATCGAATGAGCAATTTCCGATTACAGAAGTCAAGCATGCTATGTTGGGATTCGGCTTAGAATGGATGACCGCTTAGGAACATCATGAAATTAATTATCGAATTCAGAAAGAATGTTTTTTTATCATAATTTTATCGTGTGTCTTCTGGAATACGCTAATTAATAATATTTTAGCAATAAAACTAGATTAATTAATTTTTGGGGAGGTTGATCACGGAGGTAAGAGAGACTGGGGATAATTGATAATTTTTTTTAGGAATTTTTTGCATGTAACTAGTAAAATATAAAACCATAAGCTCATTTTGCAATAGTCACATGCTTACATTAGAAAAAAATTATTGTTATAATTTAATAATATGATTAATTTTTTATTAGTATTAATAAAATATATAAAATCATGCACTTTGTAACAACTAACCTCATATGCGAGATCGGTTACAGTTACTGGGGTCACTTATTACATATTCAGATTTCAAAATATTATATATTTAATTAAATAAAATAAAAATAGTACATATATATAGGTATATATACTTTATTAATAATTTTAAAACAATATATATACAGTATAACAGAGCAACCGTACCAGGCCAATTTCTCGAAAAGTATTCATTTTCTTGAAAAATGTTTCAGACAAAAGTTTTTCGATTTCAAGGGGGACATAATATTGCATCATTGGTTAGCAGACACTTGTAAGCAGACACCTGTACGACACACCCCATCACAACTAGTCCCGGGATGTCATCACATGTTACAGCAATATTGCAGAGATTTTGCAGCGATATTGCTGCAAATTCTGTGCTGTATGGGATGTATACAGGATGTGCCCCAGAATGATCGTCAAATCTTTCGTGTGCTGGTAAAGCGGACTAAACTGAGTCGAAAAGTCCTCTACCATTTTACAATTTTAGCAATAGTTAACAGATATTAATTATTAAAGATTGCTGAATATTGATTTTCAATAATTTTTTACTCAAGTACTATCAGCTTTACAGAAGAACTATATAAGTGACAAAAATTGTTTATTTTTTCTCGTAGAATTATGAAAATTTTTCCAGAATTTTTTCCAGTATCACATTTTCTCATGTTGATAAAAATAATTGCAAATAGAAAAATACAGTACACTCACCAGCAGAAAGGTTGCGATACTTTTTTTTGATAGATTTTGAAACTCAGTCTTGCTTATAAAACAACCCAGCAAACGAGAATGGATTAAAATGATTTGAAATGGATTTAGATTTTCAGAAAAATTGATTCACGAATGTTAAAATGAATGCTTTTCAATCCTCAATGCATTTTTATTTATAGGAATTGCATGGAGCATATCTCTATGCCTTTCAATCTAAAAATAATATTAGCTTTTTCTGTGCAATTGTGAATACTGTTCAATTCAAAATTTTGAATAGGAAATACAGTTTTTCAATCCAATTGAATCTAATTGAATCCAATCGAATCTAATTAAATCTAAAAAAAAGTATT
Source organism: Acromyrmex echinatior (assembly GCF_024713525.1). NCBI lineage: Eukaryota > Metazoa > Arthropoda > Insecta > Hymenoptera > Formicidae > Acromyrmex > Acromyrmex echinatior. The sequence goes on from NC_141857.1 coordinate 10,333,734, forward strand.
CGGTATTTAAAATACGTATTCGGATAGAAAAAAATTTCAATCCATTTTATTCTATTCTGGTTTGCTGGGAATTGAATGTAATATGGATAGACTTATAAGTAATCACGCGAGCAAGCCACATTCCAAACCCATAAAAAAAATTGTTGCAACCTTTCTGCTGCCGAGTATACTTACTAAAAAGTTGATAAAAATTCTGAAAAAATTCTCAGAAAAATTTCTCTGTAAAGTTGATAGTATTTAACTAAAAAATTATTGAGAACCAATATTCGGCGATTTTTAGTCATTAATATCTTGTTAACCATTGCGAAAATTGTAAAATGATAGAGAACTTTTTGACTTAGTTCTATTAGCACATGAAATATTTGGTGATCATTCTGAGACACTCTGTAATTTCCGACGCTCCTGAGCCAGAGCGTTACGTGGGAAGGCCGCTAGAGCGGTAATAAGGGGACAGTAGATGTCGCCAGGTGTCGCCTACAAAAATCAGCCCAAAATGTGCATTTAGTGTCGAGCACTGTTTTAACAGTTCGATCAAATAAATCTTAACAAAATTTTTAATTTAACACTAAATTGTAATATCGTTTAACAAAGAGTCCCTGTTACTGTTGTTTTTTTTTTAAATATTTTATAAAATATTTATTAATATTTATATTCAATTGGATATTGCTTTGTTAGTATTAAAAAATCTCAAATATTACGATTAGTCGGATTTGTTACTATCTATACATATTCTGTTTGCGAAATTTTTTTATTTCTGTGTTCCTGTATACAATGAATATTTGTATCATAAAATTGCGTTTTTTTTTCTTAAATAGTGAAAATCTAAAATCGATATTCTCAAAGATATTTATCATAGTGGTTTATAAAGATATTCTGGAGTAATCTGAAGAAATAATACTGTATGTATTCGTATAAGATAATTTTAGATGAGCAAAGTAAATTTAGCAAAATCTCGGGTAATCTCAAAAAATGATGTAATTTTAAATACTCTAAAGTAATCTTGGATAATATATATGAAATAATATTTGATAATCTGGAATAATTTGAGGTACTATTAAGTAATCTTAAGTAATCCGAGGTAATTTAAAGATAATCAAAGATAATTTTTGTACACTATGATCGCTCGTGATACTCGTCAACTCCTACGTTAATTTTATTTTTCTGAAATTCTACTAAAAAAATGTTTCAGAACAAAGAATAATTTCACTCAAATTTCATTGAAGTTTCAGCGAAATTTTATTTGAACTTTTTATTTCGGAAGTCAAAGCCATTTACGACCAACTTCGAAAGAAAATAACCAACTTTGTCTTGATTTTGGATTTTGTCGCCTTTTCTTTGGTCGGTTTTGCTTCATTTAAGATTAATTAAGTATGAATTTTGAAACAAAATCTGTTTCAAAATACGAACCTAAGATTGGTCAATACTAGATTTGAAATTTAAGACAAAATTTGACAACAGTCCGCTATCCCTTTACAAAAATTTTTACAAGAGTAAAATATAACGAAACTTACACGGCTAATAAGTTTTTGGACATACTACTTCTAGCGTCATAAAAAAATTCGGTACAAAGTTTAATATTGGTATTAAAAGATTCCGTAGTCGGAAAAAGGGTATTATTTATATGAAAAAAATCAGTCTCGAAGCTTTTTAGACAGACCGCGCGCGCGCGTGTGGTGTGTGTGTGTGGTGTGTACACTGATATAAAATATTAAAAACTATTAACTTTTTGATAATCGTATCTTAATTCTTATATACAATAATGAGATGAATCAATTGATGAAAAGAAAACACATAATTGCTTTAAAAAATATATGTATGTAAAATGGATAATTTTTTAAATAAGCAACTATGTGTTTTTTCCACCAATTCATCTCCTTATCCTGTTCATAAAAGTAATAAGGTTATCGAAATCGGTTGTCGAAATGATTATCAAAATATTAATATTGTAATTTACGAGTTATTTAACATTTTATGTCAATATGTGCCATAATAAAGTATTAAATATCTCGTAAACTATTGATTTTTTGATATCTCTATCTCAATACTTTTATATGCAGAATAATTAGAAGAATCATATTATTTAAAAAAAATTACATAATTCCATTTAAAAAAATGGAGATGACCTTCATATCTTTTTGACATTTCCATATAGAAAAAAAAATGACCAAAATATGTTCTCCTTGAAACCGTTTCACTTTTATTTGAAACATTTTTTTTATCATCAAAAAAAGCGAGATATTTCAGATAGTTGATTTAAGTGGACTACCCTGTATACACGCGCGCGCGCACACAGAGGATGTCCCATAATAAACTTTTGTCCTTAAAATGACATATTCCTGACATAATTCTAAGACAATTTTTCCTTTGTCAAAATTCTATGCGTAGCTTAGTTTTTGAATTATAAACCAAAATAGTGAATGAATTATAGATCGCGTACGTCTGATGCGGGCGCTCAGTTCCGATCAGCTGTTTGTTACGTGTGACACGATGATATGTGCACGTATACGTATTTCATCTCCCTCCTCCTCCCCATCTCTCTCTTTCTTTCTTTCTTTCTCTCTCTTCTAGTAAAGACGTTTTCATATCGCAGGCGAGTCGGAAAAAGGCAGAATAATTTCGTGACCGTGAATTCCGAGATTCTCATAAATCCACCAAATAATAATAAGTTTTTGTTTTTACATCAATTGTATCACAATCGAATAATTAATCGGTAATATAGGGTGGGCCATCTATTGGTACGTTTTTGAATTTCGTCGTATGGCAACACCGAACGAGCTACAGACCCGAAATTTTGACAGTTTATTAGTCATACCGTCCGCGGCACGAAACAACATGTTTTCTCTTGAAGAGCGTTTTGAAATTTTAAAAACTTATTTTCAAAGTCAGTGCTGTGTCGCCGAAACTGTACGAATTTTGAAAAGAAATATGGGTCGTGAGCACCCACCGAAGGAGCTATACGCAAATTGGTGAGGAAAGTTCGTGAGAAAGGGATGTTAGTGGATGACAGAAGTGGTCCCAGAGCTCGGACAGTGCGCACACCCGAGAATATTGAGGCTGTGGCCCAAAGTGTGAGACAGAATCCGACGACTTCAACTCGACGCCGAGGTAGTCCAAAATGTCATTAATAATTGGGGTGACCGAATGGCATACTGTAAGGCCAGTAGAGGGAGCCACATGAACGAAATCGTTTTTCATTCTTGACGCGGATACTTTTAGCTTCACAACAAAAAAAAAATTAATAAAAAATATCAATGTATGCTCATTTGATCGCATTTTTAAAAACGTACCAATAGATGGCCCACCCTGTATTTGATTAACCGTAGTAAAGTTAATAAATTCTTCATTTTGTCGTTCAAGTGCTTGTATAAGTTAGTGGCCGTATTATTTTGCGATATAATTTGATTTTGTGATTACCGAGTGCAATGTTTCCTTCTTAATAGTAATTTTCAGTTGTCGAATGATTAATTGGCAGTGATTAATAATAGTGAGCCAATAGATTTGTTTGTAAAAATCAGTCAAGTGCGTGAATAAATCCGTGAATGTATTGATACGCGATACAATTTATAAAAGGACGAAAACTTCTGATTATTAATTGCTGTATGCAATTTCTTTCTTACTTTTAATTCTCAGTCTCTAAATAATTAATCGGTAGTGATTAATAATAACGAACTGATAAATTCGTTCGTAATCGATCAAGTGTGTAATACGTTATAAATGATATAATTAATGTGAAAGACAAAAATTCGTGTAAACATACAATTGATGTGAAAAATTTATTATTGTTTGGTGTGTATAAATACGTGTTCCAGATCACTCATATCACCCTTTTATCTTCGCAGGATAAGGTCCAGTCGAAAAAGTGTTCAGAAAAAAGTTGTAGAGTTTAAAAAAATCTATTTACTGATCTTATCAACTTAACCGTAGATAGCGTCGTCAAGATTAGGTCAAGGTCACGTCGATTTTTTTAAACGAAAATCTCCATTTTTTATTATATATCTTTGTAGTTTATCTCAGGAGCTTTTCAAAATACTATAACAAAATGTTGTTCATTATCAAGCATTAATGTATTCAACATTAAATTACTTTTCAAGTTATAAGGCTTGAAGGTTATAATACCTTCGACATTAACATTACCTCGGTTTTACACTAAAAATAAAAATAAGAGGAACATTAACCTCTAAAGTCTTCATTTTGACAAATGTTATCAACGTCATGACCCCGAGTAACATTTAAAAGATTTGACCATCAGTTAGGTATTTTAAATGATGCTAAATGCCGGAGGTACTCAAAAAGTATTTAATAAAAAAATATTTTGTTATTATTGTTTTGAAAAGCTCTCGAGATAAGCTACAAGAATATGCAATAAAAAATGAGAATTTCCATTTTAAAAAATCGACGTGACTTTAGTGACATACTATATAAGATAAGATAAATAAATCTTCTTAAATCCTACAACTTTTGTCTGAAGATTTTTTCAATTGGACTTATTCTGCAAAGATGAAAAAGTAGTATAGGTAGTCTGAAATACCCGATACAAAATGGTTGAATATAACAGAGCAATAGGAATCACGGTAATTTTTGTGCAAACCAATACGGTTAACAAAACAACTTTATTAATAATTAATCCGCTTACATGTTTCGGCTCACTTTTGAATCATCTTCAAAGACAATATGATGTAATTACAAAAAATTTTTTTACAAACTAATTCATTTCAGTGAGCCATCTATTAACGGAAACTATAATATAAAAACGAACTCTGATAACAATAAAATGTATTAAAATTAAAGGTAAATTTGTTGGAAACAAAAGCGATTTATTATAAAATAATAGAAGGTAGCTCACTAAAACAAAAATTCACCATATCACAAACACTTAAATTCTATCGGTTTAGTCAAAAATCAGTCTTTGACATTCAGCGAATCAGTATCAATTATGTTGAAATTAATGAATAACTTTTTAATATATCTAAAACGTTAATCGCAAAGAAAAGGAAAAAAGAAGGGAAAAAACTCTGATATTAATTATAGTTCAGACGGATATTAAAATCAAAATTGAATCTTTAATAATTTAATCTTAATGTAACAAAGAATGTACACTGATTAGCTGGTAATAACAACGCTCCGATATTTATAGTCCGTCTACAATTGGAGAATACGCCTTAGGAAAGCCCTTCCAAGTCTGTCTGCAGATTGAGGCTACGTGTCTGTCTCCTGATGTGTAGCATCTCTGACACCAATCTTTCTGTTTTGGGGTTCCTCATCCAAAACTGCAATATTTTCCCAATCGAACTCGTGGTCTTCTTCCAATCGGTAGTCACTTATGATCGAATACGTGATTATGTTCCACCAAATATGATTCCTGTGCTCAGCTGTTCTCGTCTTCAGCTATTTTCCTGTTTGTCCCACGTAACTCGCATCGTAATCTTTGCAACAGATCTTGTACATTACATTGAATTTCTTTTCATACGAAAGGGGATCCTTATGTATTTTGATGAATTCATGCAACTTATTAACACTATAAAATGATTCTAATATTTTCGCTGTTTAATCTAATGAATTTCTCGGAAAACATCGGAACGAAACAGTAAATCATGAAGGCCCTGCGCTTTCGATATTATCATTATCCTATTTTTTTCTCTTAAAATTAATAATGTTTTTCAATCGTTTATTAATACAAAACTGAATTCTAACGGATAATCATTTTCCAACAAGATTTTAATTACAAAACAAAAATTATCAAGATGAAATTTAGGATTCGAAAGTAAAATTATTCTATCTACCAAATCAGTAATCGTGCCCCTCTTTTAAGAAATCGGGTGATGAGACAAGAAATTCAAATACCTCCCCGAAAACGTTAATTTATGGTACCAATCAAATTTGATTTTACTATTATTAATAATTAACATCCAAAAAGTTTAACCTATTGTCACCGACCTCCATGGTAAACTGAATCCTCGGATGCTGAGAGTTAAAAATGTCGAGAACCGAATTAATTAAAGTGGTAGGTACCGCCCTAGTTATATCGTCTATATATTTATAATCCAATAATAATTTTCCATTCACGGAAATAGCTCACCTTGTTTTTTTCCAGCATGCGCTTATATTCGCATGCGATAGATAATACGGCGATTTTTAATAATATTATAATTAATAACTCTTTAACTACTACAAACATTGAAAAGTTAGAGAATTTTTCGACTTATTGTCAGTTTAGTCTGCTGTGTCTGCATATGAAAATAGTTTCAAATATTCTGGGACACCTGTATATGATAAACATACTGGTCCCATTAAGACTCGATTTTTCATTATCTAGTTAGTTTGTGATTAAACTTAACTTGATATTTTAACTTGATAACTCGATGGGCTTCATTCATGACATCATCATAGATGAAGTCCATAACACATTAGGGTCTAACCACAAGTTAATCAGATAATGAAAAACCTATTTATTGCTAAAATACATGTACTACATGTACAGAATAAGATCTGCGCTAATTTGCGCATGTATTATATATATTTTTGAACCTATGACAGAGACACTGGCTCACCTGATCTGTTGACATCTCTTTCCTGCATGTGAGGATTTTATTCTGCGCATCCACTTCGCACAGACAATGTTTTTATGTAAGGAAAAAAGTGAGAGTTAAGAATCGTGTAATATACGAGTACAAAGTATTATATATCAAAAGTCTGGAAACGGTCGAATATCTCGAAAGCGAAGCATTTTTTGAGAATAATATTTCCAACAAAAGTTGTATAATCTAAAAAGGTCTATTCACTGATCACATCCGTTTGACTTTGAGTGATCTCGCGAAGGTTAGGTCAAGGTCAAACCGATTTTTTTTTAAATTGAACATCCTATTTTTTATGTCGCAGTCTAATAGCTGGTATCAAGAGCTTTTCTATAATAAAGTTATTTTTCATTAAATACTTTTCAAGTTATAAAGCTTGGAAGTTGCAGTCGACATTAGCAGTATCTAATGTGTCCAATCAACGGCTAAAATCTCCTGAATGTTGTTCAGAATCATGTCCTGGATAATATTTATTAAGATCAAGGTCGTTGAAGATTATTTTCATTTTTGCACTAAATATTCATTTTTACGTAAAAATAAAAACTTTAAAAAAAAAATAAAAAAGCACTAAGGTACGTGCTCCTCTAAAAAAAAAACTGTTATATAAATCATTATACGCGCTTGTATGTGTGAAGAAAAAAATGACTTCCCAAAAAATGCCGTGAAATCTCTTCATTGGCTACGTTCAATAGAAAAAGCAGCATTGCAACTCTTGTAAAATTCTTTAATATGATTGATCTCGCCCTTAGTTACTTATTGGATCTAAATGTATAAAATCATATTCAAGAATTTTACAACAGTTGCAAAACTGCTTTTTCTGCTGAACGCAACCATTGTTTAATCAAATAATTAACTACAAGGTACAGTAATGAATAACAATATTATAGTTGTATTGATTTTATGTAGTTTCTCCTTTTTTTTACTTATCCTCCGCCTTCGCAGATAATATAATAATTCAAAGCGCAACACGTCATATTACAATTCTCAACATGTTACATTTCTTAACTAGGAAATAGGGATATGCTCATCCTCTGTTCGAACGCAGAGACTATTTTCAACATTGCGGATTGAAATATTAGTGTCCCGAAATGTCTAAACTTCGGGAATATGTAGAGAATCGATAACTAAGAAAAAAAGTCCTGTAGAGATATGCTCGTTTTTGCTTCATTTTGGAAAAAAATCGCAAAAAAGACAAACCGTAGTTTTCATTGTTGTACTTTTCCATTACTTATTTACGCTGTATGCTTTATTAACTTGATTAATGTAAATATTATTCAAAATGTTGGCCTCTTGCAACAATACAAGCATTGCATCTAGTACGGACAGCTCGTGTTGCAACCAAAATTGATCTGGCGATATTTGATGCACTGCAGCCTCGATTCGATTTCTTAATATCGCTAACAGCTTCGCCTCTCGTGATCGCTGCTCTTCCGAAGCTGTCGTATCTCCAATAGCGCGGCCTGTAAGGCTGTCGTTTCCGGCATCTGCTCCGACTCTTGTCGTGCGGCTCAGAGGGCTGTCGTTTCCGACATTCTTTCTAGGCCTTCCAACTCTACTAACATTCTCATCGTCCTTTTGGAGTCCATTATTTGAGCTCTTTTTCTTGTCACGCTAGACGAACGAAGCATTCCTGTCGTCTGGATTCTCCGAGTCTGACGAGCCCCTCAAATGTTACGCTTGTCGTTATCCGCTATGCACAACCGAATCGCCAGCTCGAGTAAACGTGCACGCTCGAATCGCGGAAATAATAATACATAAATTATAAAAAAGGCACTTTATTAACTCTCGCACAAAGGCAACGGCTCGTAAGTTACAGCGAATATTGTTTCTGAAGGAAGGGAGCTTGAACGGGCGCGTTGACAGTTCAAAATCCGATCCAATTCTAACAGCGTCTCCTTCGCAACCGCTTGTCAATCCTTCTCGCTCGTGACACGATTCAGCGCGTAGAGAATCGAAGCAGCGCGGATATAACAATATGATAATAGTAAGTCCTAGTTGTAAAAAAATTGTATAAGGATGACGCAATGCAGATTATAGCTTACAATTGTCTAAAACCTAATGATTATAAAATGTATAACACTAAAATTAAAATCTATAAAAAACTTGAGTCAATTTGTAAAAAATAAAAATGACATAAAAAGTCATAATAATGAGCTATATAAAAACAAGAATACAGAGTGAAAATATAAATACAGGATACAAAATGAAAAACAGGAACGGTAATGGGCTCTCCTATTTTTCCTGTAATCACCAACATCTTCATGGAATATTTTTGAGAAAGAAGCCCTCAGAAAAACAACCAAAAACTAGAAGTTTGGTTCCGTTATGTAGACGACACATTCGTGATATGGAGACATAGCCGAACTCTGTAAATTTCTTATTTTCCTCAACAATCAACATCCAAATATCCACTTCACTATAGTCTTAGAGAAAAACGGAAAACTCCCCTTCCTAGATGTTCTTGTCTCTAAGAAAGCTGACAGTACCATCAAGTGTACAGAAAACCATAGATACCTACATGTCGAGTCGCACTGTCACCCAGCACAAAAACAGTCTACAATCAACTCACTTGTACATAGAGGTTTCACCATCTCTGACAAAAAACATCTACAGACAACCACTTAAAACTAGCTTTACAGAAAAACGGACACGACATAATCCAAATAATCAATAAACATGCAAACAAGACAACGGTCTCTGACACATAACCAGACGAAAAGATCCGATCCATTTTCCCGTATGTTAAAGAAACAGATCGGATTGGCAGGATATTAAACAAACACAATATCTAAACTATCTTTAAACTACCCAAAAAGATAAGATAATCTTAAGAAAAAATCCTATATATTTATCTTTTTTTATTTTTGATAACAGAATTTACATTCAAAAATTTGGAACACCCATAGGTTCTCCATTGTCTCCCATTATTGTAGATTTGGTTATGAAAGATTTAGAGAACAAAGCTTTGGAGAGATTTGGAACTGCGCTATCTTTTTATTTTAGATATGTACGACATTGTGACTGCTATTTCTAATTACTTAATTGAAGAATTTTTAGAGGTATTTAACTCTTTTCATTTAAGTGCAGTTCACTTTGGAGATTGGTGGTGACTAATTGAATTTTTTGGACGTAACGATAATTAATGCGAACGGAAAATTGGAATTTAATCTTTATCATAATTAAGATATTTTTGGACAACGACTATTAATTTTATTTCTGACACGATCAATTTACGATTAAGGTCTCTTTTAAAACGTAAGACGCTTAAACAAACAGATAAACCTAACATTGACAATAAAACAACTTCGGTGGTTTACCATCCCATTTTTGCCTTGTATTTATGATAAATTTAAGAGCATCATCAAAAATCTTAATGTCAAATTGTCTTTTTTCAGTTTGAATAAATTTGACGGAATTATTAAAACACAAAAAGACGTTCTTTCTCACGAGTCGAAGAAGAATGTGATTTACAAGATTAATTGTAAAAATTACAATGCTTCTTATGTGAGACAGACAAGTCGTAAATTAAAGACTAGAATTAACGAACATAAAAATGACATTAATAAAAGGAGCGTTAACTTGTCTGTTTTTAAATATAGATTACAATTTGAACATGATTTTGATTAGATGAATACAAAAATTTTAGATAATGAAATATATTGATAAAAAGTTAGTGTCTGAAATGCTTAATATCAAAATGCAAAACAATGCATTTAATTAAATTTGAAATGAAACACGGAGTACTTGCTTATACGAACATAATTAATAAAATAACATAATTAATAAATTTTAATTCTTTTGATTGGTGTAACTATACTTAAGCGGCTATCTATGTTTTTCAATTCAATGATTTCTGGCAATGTTTCCTTTCTTATAATATTTATTTCTTAATATTTTTTTATATAAGTTGACTCTAATTTTGACACTACGAACATTACGTACTTACAAGAAATTTAACTTGATTTTGTCAATTTTAATTTATTTAATTTATATTATTGTGCAGTTATGGTGTGCAGTAGATAAGTTTCCATAAGTTTTTGTTATGCTTTCTTTTTAGTAACTGTCTTTTTAATGTATTTAATGATAATCTATTTAATGATAATAATGATATTATTTCTAATTCAGCTCACACTTAGTTAATCAGTTAACTGACAGTTACATACACTCTAGATATGGTAATCTGTGAAACTTGCTTGCTGCACTCGATTTCTTTGACATTATGAACATTGGATTGTTATCAATTATTGCTATGACTGGAGACTGCTGAGGATGGCTTGAATATAACCGAAACATTCAATTTTATATATTATGTAATAGATACAATCGAAATATATATATGATAATCGCACCAATTTTTTTATTCTATTTTTTATTTGTTTTAATATTTCAAGAGCCCAATTTGAATTATTCGCTTTTATTTAAAATTTATTTATTTATTATATATTATATTATTTCTGTTACATTCTTGCCCTCAGTAGCTGATAACGCAGATTGTGTTTTATATTTACCACGTTTTTACAGTCACGTCGTGACAGCAGGCCATCCTCGGTTTTTGCTGTGTTTTGCTGTCATTGTTTGATCCGAGTTCAGTGATGCATTTTCCCACGCCTAAATATCTAGTCGCCCCCAGGTGGCTTCATTAATTTATGAATTTGAAAAGAAAAATAGATAAAAAAAAAGGTTTATACCTCCACAGTAGAAACAGGTTTGGTGAAAACATTTAATAATTCTTAATAAATAACTTAGTAAATAAATTTTTAATTGTATATTTAAAATATCGTTTTTGATAAAATATGCAAAAATGTTAGATTAACAAATTAAAAGTTTATCTCAAATGTAAATATTTTCTGTTCTCAAAAATTTGTCACTCCCTCAAATTGTCATAATATAAGATTTTTAATTTCTGCTATTAGTATTTGATATGGCAAACTTTGTCCGATATTTGTTATATATTTGCTGTCACGGTATTTATACCAAAAAATACTCGATTTTTATTAACATTTCTACCGTCGTTCTATGGTGGCAGATTATATTGTTAGAAACTAAGTTTAATGCGGAAGCAGCAGTTTGACATCTGCTGTAATGTCATGATCAAGTTTGCTGGCGTATTGCTGGCATACTACTAGTAGCATTTTGCTATTTGGATACTGTTTCCATACCTAACGTTAAACCTAAGATATACGGTATTTCATATTGAGTAAAATTTGAGATTATATGCGCGCGAAAAAAAACGGAATATCACACGACATATTATTGCGTTAATCTCAGTTTATTAGAGATGATCACAGTATAATTGATATGAAAGTGGAATAATGTGCAGGATATCATGTGCTGTTAGGGATGTTACTGGACATTTTCTAGCAAGGACACAATACACAATAACACAGTGAATCATTTCATTCATATTTAACATTAAGTTTTAGTTTCATGTTGGTAAATGACAAAGATGTAATGTTCATTGTGTTACACTGTGCCCTTGCTGTAAAACGCTCACATAGACCTCATTTCTTAATGCTTTGTGCCTAAAGCGCATAGAGTTCCTATACAGACAGTCTGATCATTTGAGGGATTTCATGTGATTGATATATAAAGCACTGCAATCGTATATTTTCTTCTGATCGATGACAATGATAATAATGATGTATCTTATTAGGTGTTGGAATTAATTCGTAGCGTTTTTTAATGAAAGAATGTTATTTATTTCACATGAGCATTAAAAAATACATTAATGAAAGTACTTCCCATCACTTGTAAAACGCTACGAATTAATTCCAACACCTAATATAACTAAGATATCTAATTTCTCAATAGTTAATAGCTAGACACTCAGTTTCTTAACGATGAACATCTAGATACCACTTCCTCGACAGCGAACATGTAGACAACATCAAGACACTTAATTCTTTGATGGTGAATGCCTATAGACACTTAGTTCCTCAATGATCTCGATATTTCATTTTGAATAATTTGCGCCGCGCGCGTCACAACCGTTACGTGCAACGCTGGTCTGCTGGTTAGATAAATGATTATAAAGTTAAAAGCCATCTACCGAAAAAACGAACGTATATTTCTTATCTAGCCGACAATAACGACGTATCTTTAAATTAAGAGATAAATTTTAATACATTCAGACTTTACGTCACAACATCTCTCGTAAGGCATATAGAGAAAAAAATAATCTTCTTCAATTTGTAAAATAAATCTTCCAGTCGCTGCAATTATCTCACCACGGTCGTTCCGGTCAAACGTATCCACTTGTAATGGGTTTTACCAATATCTCTTTCGGTGCCGATGCCATTCCCTGCATCAAGCTTTGTCCGTCCGATCCGGCAGTCGACATCTTTTTTTTAATTCTTCTCTGTATCCCTTTCTTCCAATATATTTTTGCGCCTTACGTACCGAGTTTTCACTGTGATGGAAGATCCCATCCTTCGTTGCTAGCTGTTGTATCTCTTGGATCGGGAGAGCTCGGAAACGCTGAAATGATTATGACAACTTGTTCAATGTGGAGATAAGAGTTGCTTTCCATTTACACAAGTGAAACTGAGTCTGAAGTGAGCTGAGTATTTCATATTCAGATTAATGACGTCATTATTTGCTTACTTTGATAAAAAGTTATTTGACATATGACAACACAGATTTATAATCTCACTTCTAAAGTGAGTTTACGAGACTAAAGGTACAATTTCATAGTGTCGCTTGTCACAGCAACAAATGATCACGTGAATGAATTCTCCCTCAATTTGCCTATTTTAAAAAAGTTGGATTCAACTTTTATCGACATCGCTCTTACGCAAAGATTTAAATATGAAACAGCAGGATATAAGTATAATGAAAGTATAATATTTACTTAAGCTACATTCCAAAACATCCTTTCCGAGGAAAATTTTACTCAAAATACATGTATAGGACGTTACATGTCCTTTTACATTTTGAGCGTAATGCATAAAATATATATATTCAACAATAATTTTTTATATTACATGTTACTCACTTGATTAAACAATGAAGAGATTTCATGGCATTCGTCAATTAGGAAGTAGGGGTATGCTCATTCTCTGTTTGAAGAAACTATTTCCAACATTGCGAATTGTAATATTGTATATTGTAACATAGAAAATTATATGCTGAAGATGGTTTGAACCGAACCGTTTAAGATTCTTATAATACGTAATGTAAAAAATTATGTGTTGAATATATTATATGTATTGTATTCCAAGTACCACGCTGTGAATGCTCTCATTGCTCGCTCATTAATATTTTATTTTTATTATTTATTTTCGAGAGCCCTATTATATGTATATATTTTTTGTATGTATAAAATAAATACAAATTTCTTATCAATAAAAAATTTGTTGCGTGCGATTTTACTTCATTTAACTCTGATTATTTTTATCTTTAAAAATAAATAATAAATTAAAAATAAATAATAATCGCGTGATTTTTATTCATAAACAATATACAAAACCACAACGTAAGTTATTATATATATGTCGCGGTATGTCATATATTAAAATTTATAATGTTCAAAATTATAAACATATACATTTTGACTATTATCTGGCCATCTTCAGCATGTCATATTACATAAAAATAGTAAATAAATAATAATTTTAAAATCACCCAAAGTACATAAAAAACTTGTCTGATATCTTCAGTTAACAAGATTTCCTAAAAAATTTTTTCTTTAGATGAATTTCTAAGCTCGACATAACGGAATTTCCATGCAACAAATTCGATTTGAATTATTATTTGGAATTCCAAATATGTATTGAACAAGATTGGATTTGCAGACAAGAGTTGGCGTGTAACATATCCGAAATTCCAACTATAATTTGGATATAACAGGATTTCCAATGCAAAAAACCACATTTGACCAAGTATGTCTAAATTCATATACGCGAACATGCTTAGAATTTTAACGCTTGAGAGACGTATCAATTAGATAGAAGATATCTCTTAGATTTTTAAAAGATATCTCACCATGTCTTGCGATGTCTTGCGATATCTTGTATTTTTTACGAAAAAATAGATCTTTTAGAAACCTAAAAGATGCAACAGTTTAAGATATCTTTTAGATATTTAGAGATATCTAAAAAATATCTCGTAAAATTCTAAAAGACATCTTTAAGTTATCTAAAAGATATTTTTTAATATCTGGAAAATGTCTTTAAGATATGAGAAATGTCTTAAAATTTTCTTTTTGATGTCTTAAAAATATCTTAAAAAATAAATCCATATTTAGAAAACGAATGAAAATATTATCGTGTCTTTTTGATATAAAAAAAATATAACTTTTTTTTATTTTGAAAATATATTTCATTTATTTTAACATAATAATCACATATAATATTATATATAATATTCATTACACATTTGCATTACAAATTTATTAAAAAATTTATTGCGTTTCAATAAATATTAACATACTTTCAAGAAGGAATGTTGCGGAGTGGAGAAATGAAAATCGTACCCTAACCTTTCAATGGCATTTGGGAACCCTCGCTGTAACATATTTTTAAGAATATCAAATTTTTACATTTCATTAGCATTATTTTTCTAGATATTTCGGTAAGGAGTTCTTTTAAGATTATATTTTATAATATTTAAACACACACGTCCCTTATAAAAAAGTACCACTGAGCACTAAGAGTATTTTGAGGCACTACTGTACTATTGCACTACAGCATTACTGCATATTACTGTAATACTAATACACTACAGCACTACTGTACTACTACAGTAGTGTAGTAGTGCAGAAGTGTTCAGTAATACTGAGTAGTGCTAAGATCTTCTATATATATCCGCGTTTCGGCAAGATAAAAAATGCAGGAAACGAGTATGTATCATAGAAACTAACTATTAATAACTAAAAAAAAAAGCGCTTTCAGAAACTCTACGAGCACACTCTGATCGAGCTGAGAGTAAGTGACGGATTTCATTTACATATGCCTCTTTATAGAGATTCGCGTCATTTTCTTCTTACGGAAAACGAGTTCATCTTGCGGCGATACTGCGTATTATACACCGCTTGCTTGGCGGCGCCTAGTATACTGTAGTGCAATAGTACAATAGTGCTCAATATTTTTCTACAAGGGATCATGAGACCTTCTCTTTTATTTCGCAGCGAAATAAGAAAAGCTAAGATTGTCTTGAATTGCACTTACATTTAAGCTAATATATTAACTCTCTGTCGGCACACTGTCTTTCAAAGCACACTGTCAATATTTGAGTTTTAGTAAATTTTAATAAAACAAATAGATAGTGGGGTTCGACATCGCATCCTAAAAAAATGTTATGACATCGTGTATATACATACAAGATTGTCAACATGAACTGTTTGTTTCATTGCTAGAATAAATACAAAACCACAATCGAAAACAGGTTACTGACGGAAGGTTATTACTGACGGAGGATGATATTAAAAATCTAAGCTGTACAAACTGACATTATAACAAAAATAATACTTAAACCGAAAGGAATTTCCAAAAAATATTAATAACTAATATATAAATAATATATAAATGATATATAATGAAATATAAATTGGAAAGAGCATACAGCCACAAACGCAAAAAGTTTTTTGCCAAAGTCATATGTTTCAAATTAAAAATGATATATATAACTGATATACACGGATGCTTTCCAGCAACATATATAAGCAATACTATAATATAGGGTAATATACGATCTCTTACAGCATATAATATTGCAGTGAGATTACAATATTGCAATAACAACTTGTAATACAATATTATGTAAATATTACTAAGATGTTACATTACGATATATCACAATGTAATATTGCTGCAATTTTTTTTCAATTTTAGTCCAAGATATCATAATAACTTTTGATATATTTGTTTTGACATATCTTTCCAATCAGCAGACAATGTTTTTTAAATGTTTTTTAAATATTTATTTCTCATTAATTTTACATTTTTCACGATTCGTTTCCAAAATTTATTAATTTAACGTTTATTTAACTTTCATTTAACGTTATTAAACAATATTATTAATATTATAATTTTTCATTTGAAATAAATGATTAAAAAAATATTGTTTAAACGTTTATTTTGAATTTATTTTTTATTTGAAACAATGGTTTGAAAAAAGATTTTTTAAACATTTATTTAATATTTATTTTACATTAATTATTATTTACGTTAATTATTTCAAATAAAGGTTCAAAGAAATATTTTTAAATGTTTGTTTAACATTTATAAAATGTTTATTTTATTGTACATTATTTATTCATTTAAAATGTGGTGATAAGAAACATTTATTTCACGTTTATTTAACGTTTAGTAAATGTTCATTTCACATTAATTACTTCTTTGAAATAATGATTTAAAGAAACATTTATTTAATGTTTATTAAATCTTTTTTAAACGTATTATTTTAACGTAATCTTTTTTTAACGTTTATATGACATTTAATAAATGTTTGTTTTGTTATTTATTTATTTAAAATATGATTAAAGAAATTTATTTAACATTTATCTGATGTTTATTACAAATATGTAAAAAATATTATTTTCTAAAGCTCAAATTAATAAAAAAGGGATCGGAATAATAAAATAATCACGGAAGAGAAGTTAATATAATATAATTGCATTAAGTATACCATATGGACAATAAGAACTGTGTGCATCGATAGTGGCGTTAGACGGATAAGATATAAAACTCATAATTCTGAGGTCCTAAGTTCAAAATCCGGCCGGTAAGTGAAAAAGATTAATATATAATTAAAAATTAGAATTAATTAATAAAATTAGTTATCTAATATTTAGGCACTGTCGATAAAAAAATAAATTTAAAAAAAATTTAAAAAAGCTTCTATATTGTTATTTTTTCTAATTTTGTTTTAATTTTGACATTAAAAAACGTTTTTTAATGTTAAAAAAATGTTTCTTTAAACATTAAATAAACGTTTTTTAAACATTAAAAAAATGTTTCTTTAAACGTTACAATAAATGTTTTTTTTAATAAAAAAAGGGACTTAACCCATTATTTTTAACGTTTTTAAAAATATTTAAAAAAAATACTTTTTAAATATTTTTAAAAGCATTGTCTAATAATTAGCAATATACATTTTTAATACTCAATTAAATAATTTGTAATTTCATATATTTGACAATTTCGGAAACATTCATTAATTCATTTACATTTAACAATCTTTATCTTCTGTTTACATGCTTTCACTTCTCTCACAATATATAGCGCTCATCGTGCCTTTACTATTATCTTCTAGAAAGATATGTGCAACAGAATTAATATATCTTGAACTAAATTGAAAAAAAAATTGTACTATATGACTTCATACAACACATTCGAAATTTATTTTTAATTGTACCTGACATGAAATGAAATTTGTTGTAAAATACAAAGCAAAAAATTTTAATTATAGAATAATAGTGTATCTTTATATATATTGTTCTCTTTTTCTTATTTGTAAAATTACACTTGGCTTAATAAATATGAAAAGCTTATTTTTATTAGGTATTGTAGAGTTTTTTCCATAAAAGGGAAATGAAGTATGCTTCCACTTGAATAAATAAAATTTCATTACTAAAAGTAAGCATACTTTTTTTTTGTAAATAACATTTCATATGGAAAGTTTAGCCGATTTATTGCTCCATTTTGAGATATATTGTAATTGTTATGATTCTGAACAATTAATGTTTTCTTTGCCACATCTACAGAAAACCAATGGTTACAAAGATATGGAGCTCTGTACCTAGATATGGAACCTAAGTAATCTACTACATCTCTTTTAAATAATTTGATGCATATGTATACGTATATATAATATATATATGCACATGCATACGTCCACGCACACATATGCAACAGACACACATACACACACGATCTACACACAACTTGTATACACACGGAACTCGTATATATACGCAACGCACATACAAGCGCGCGCACGCACACATACACACACACATACACCAACAACACGACGTACACGCACATTCACGCATGCATACACACACACACCACGCATACACCATCCATGCGCGTGACACACACACACACGCACACGTATACACACACACGCACACACATACACACACACACACACACACACACACATCACTACTCAATATTCAAGACACATTATATGCGGACCTATTATATTCTAAAAGAAAGCATCTTTATAGTTATTTTAGAGATATAGTAAACACTTAGATTTTTTTTGTGACTTCAGAGCTTCATATTGATCCATTAATTTCCTGTGCTACCTCATACATTTTTTCACAATTATTAAGAGGTTTACATTTATGAGAAAAAGGAGAAAAGAACAGTTATAAAAACACATTATTATCACCCGACAATTAACAATCAAATACCATACATTAGAAATTATGTCAAAGCAAAGCATGTGTTAAAATAAGGCTCCATTTTGACTTCTGTACATTGGCAGGGAAAATTATCCATATCGAGCTCCAGATAATTGGAAGTCAAAAGTTTCCACATAGGATTCTTGCACAAATTTTCTAAGATAATTGTTGTCAAGTTGACTCAAGTTACAAAAGATTTGAAAAAGAATACGATGAACAAGATTATAAACCATATAAGACTAGGCAAGCATGATCAACATTTCGATATACAATGTCAGTACTGAAAATCTAATATATAATATATATATAATGTAAGCAAAAGGTAGTATAAAAGAAGGGCAAAGAGCCAATGACGTATATAAAAAAATTATAATTTAGATAAGCAAACTTAATACAAAACAATTAAAATACAATAAAATAAAACAAACGTTTCAACTCCAATTGAGTCATTTTCAATGCAATCATACAATAATATAAATGTCGTTCTAAAAATTCGTACATAATCTTACAATATTCTTACAATTCCTTAACAAAAAATTTTTTCTTCTTTCTGTGTAATACGCTGTGAGTCATTTTTATCAAGAATTAACAAAGTCATAAGAAAGTTCTGGAAAAGTAACCGTAAACAAAAAGAATTAATATTAATCACATAAAAATTAAAAATATGATGATATACCTTAGTAAATCTGTTAAGAGTCCAATAATACACAACGAGAAAAAAATATAAAATGTAGTCCATTTCGTGGTACAATAAAAAAGTCTTTTTAATTTAATAGGTTATTATAAGCAAATTCGCAAAGGTAACGAGCATCTGACTTAAACGATGTCACAAAACGAAATGTCAAACAGAAAAACATTATCGAGAACGGAAAACGGAAAAATAGAAGGAAAAGAATAGAAGATGTTAGAAGAAAGGAGAAAGAGAATGTATAATGTCAGAATACAAATCCGGCAAAGACTCCGTGTCATTTTGTCTATTAATTCCATGCTTCTGTTTTTTAATATGGACCATTTCTGATATCAACCTTTTGTTGTGTGAAGACTCTATATCTAATATTTCCACTTTATCCCATTTAAAGTTATGATTCTCCACCATACGATGGTTGGAAATCACTGATGGAAATTTTGAACTTATATTGATATCAGAAACATGTTCATGCAATCTGGTATTGTCTTTTAGTTTGGCCAACGTAACTGGCATCACAATCCTCACAGGATATTCTATAAACCACATTTTGATTCTGAACGTGTTCCAAATCATCCTTTCCTCTCCTTATAAAACTTCTCAATGTGTTAGGAATAGTAAAAGCCAATTTACAATTAAACATATTAACAATAGGTATAGGTAGGTTATAAATCTTTCGGATATCGTATTAACATATGGAATCGTAAAGAACCTCCTCCCAGTGTCATCCTTATTCTTATTCAAATTATTAAACTTATTAATGTGATATTTTATTCTATTATGAATAGTCGAAAAAATAAAACTTAACGGATATCCATTCTGTAAAAAAATCTTAATAGCGTCAATCAAATTATTTTGTTGGAATTTCGGATGACACAAACAAAAAATCTTATCCACGACTCCATAAATCATACCTCTTTTATGACAAAGTGGGTGGTGTGAATGGAAATTAAGAAATCTGCCGGAAAAGGTTGCTTTACGGTATACATAAAAAATGAGATTCCGTTCATCGATAATCACCATCGTATCTAAAAAACTTATTTTTCCATCACCTATCTGCATGGTGAATTGCAATCTAGTATGTAATGAATTAAAAACATCCAAAATATCATAAATACTTTCAGAAGGAGCGGCTAAGATAATATCATCGACGTATTGGTAGCAAAACAACAGACGACAAGGCAGCATTCCAATAGCCATCTTTTCAAAATCCTGCATAACAATACTTGCAATAACAGGCGACAAAGGTGAACCCATGGGGGTCCCAAAAATCTGTTTATATATTTTTTTATTAAAAATGAAAACTGTCGAATTCAGAACCATACGAAAGGCTATCAAAAACTCGTTCAAAGGAATCTTAGTTTTCTTAGATATAGCATCCCACCCCACACTATCAGATGCCAAATCTATAGGTATGTTAGTGAATAGGGATACTACATCCAAGGAAACCAAAACAGAATCTGATTCCAGCCTTACATTTTTAAGTTTATTAATCAAATCATAGCTGTTTTTTATGAAACTAGGCGTCTCCGGTATAGAATCTGCAATAATGTTATGCAAAAATAATGACAAATTATATAATGGGCTATTTAACGATGAGACAATAATTCTCAACGGATAGTTTTGTTTGTATATCTTCGTCAAACCATAAGCTCTAGGAATGACCCCATCAGTCGTACGCAACCTCCGATACGTCAAGTCATCTATTAATCCTTTTCCTTTCCACCTACCAAGCAAGTTACGTAAATCACCTGTAAGTTTTTTAGTAGGATCTTTAGTTATTAATTCATATGTATTTTTATCCGAAAGTATCAATTCCATCTTGGATATGTACTCTAATTTATTTTGAGCAACGGTGACATTACCCTTATCAGCTTTGGAAATTAATATTTCAGGATGATTTTTTACAAATAACTTCGTTGTCCTGACCCAATCGAACAACAACTTGTCATTCGAGCCGTTCCTAGGAAAATCATTCCGAAACTTATCCATAATTGAAACACTATTGTTTCTAACAAAATTAATTATATTCTTCCGACGGCCAATAATATTATTCTCAATATTCTTAATAAATTCTATCAATGTTCTATCAAAATTATGTTTGTTAATAGGAAGACCAAAGCCTTCCCCCAACTGAAGCAAACATTGGACCTCTAAAGGAATGTCAACGTTGCTCAAATTCAGAAACCATTTATTATTTAAAACATCTAGAGGAGCCGCATCTCCAAACAATTCAGCCGAAATGTGAATCCTTTCTATATTTTTTATATTAATGTCATTGTTAACCTTGTTAGGTGTAATTTTATTAAGCAATTCATTATTCGAAGCACAACAGTAAGAGATCGGCTTAATATTTGCTTTTTTATCTTTAAAATCTTTTCCTTTCCGTAAAATCTTCTTGTCAATTTTTCTTGTATGTTGAAAAAAGTAAAAATTATTAATATTATCTAAATATTTGAAAAACTCACAAACCATGGAGACCGGTAAAACATAGTAGATTTTAATGGAAAAATCAACGATGCTCATTCTAATAAAATGCAAATGTCTGTAAGAATCCTTCAACTCCAATTGCAAAATTGCTTTCACATTGTTAAACTGAATTTTCTGAAGTCTTCTGAAGAAAGACTATTAAACAAATTTAAATTTCTAATATTAGTATATCTTTTAAGATGTGGCGGAACTAAATTGTGATTAATACATGATTTCAAGAATCTAATGCGAGTTCTAATATTAACGCTACATTTAATTAGGTTACAAAATTCTTTCAAAAATTGACAAACATCAAAGCCATATTCATATCGGATATAAGCAAAAGAGAAATTAAAATATTTATGAAATTTACGCATTATTTCGCCCGCGTATATATAATATAAACTGTAAGGTTGATGAAAACGATATATATCATCATCAAAAGCGAATAAATTTTATTAAAATTTTAATTACCTTTTTTTAAACTCGTATACAAAATTTTTATAATAAATAATTGGACACATTTAGTAAATATAATCTAAATTAAAATACGCATATATGTATATTCACATGTAATTTATTATTATTAGGTGTTGGAATTAATTCGTAGCGTTTTACAAGTGATGGGAAGTACTTTCATTAATGTATTTTTTAATGCTCATGTGAAATAAATAACATTCTTTCATTAAAAAACGCTACGAATTAATTCCAACACCTAATATATTTATCAAATATATCCGATAAAAATTTTATATATACGTGTTAAGGTTAGTTGTGAAGTCAAAAGATTTAATATATATCTAATTATTATATGCGATATAGATAGATCTAGCAATATCATATAATAGATTTAACGATTAAAAAATTTTAATTAAAGAATTAAAGGATTACCTGTAATAAAAATAATCTGCAGGTTCGATCCCGAGCTCCATCAATGTATCCGCTACCGGAAAAAGGAAATAATGAAAAACCGCGACACGCGAGCTCGCGGTTAATAAAGTTCTGCGTAATTCAAATCAGTCATTTATATCCTTTCGCGTGCTTTTATCGACTCATATATAAAATATACTGGTCTTATGTCTGGGATATATATAAATTTTAATTCTCTTTATAACATTATATATATACATATATATATATATATATATATATATATATTTTGTAATAGACATATATATTAAAGATATCTAAATGATCTCTCTTAAAAGATGTCTTTTAAGACATTTCTAAAAGATATCTATTAGACATGTGTCGGAAGCTATTCATACATATTCAGACAAATTTCATATTATTCCTTGTGATATCAAGTTTTATCTCTCATTGTTTCAAAAAATTGTTAAAAAAAACTTTTTCACAGTGAATAAAAAAAAGACCACTTTTGAATAAGCTTTAGGGATCCTATGTATATGTATGTATATATATATATATATATATTTATGTATATATATATTTTAAACATTTCAACTTTAAAGTGGAATATTTTGATTTTTAATCCCACTCCGGATATTGAATTTTAAAGCACATATGTTCAGAACATTAAAACAAGCTTATTCTGTAAGTCAGAAAAATCTAAAGAAAATGGATTTTTTCGGAGAACGTCCTTAAGTTTTGAACTTCCAAATATAACCGCGTAAAAGTAATGCGCGGAAATACGTATTAAAACTGCTCTCTACAAGTCACGGATTTTCGAGCGTATTCATATAATTTCGAAAAATAAAATTGGCTGGGCAGTTATCACCCAACATTGAGTCTTGGATTTCTAAATATAACCGCATAAAAATATTATACTACATGGATGAAATGCATAAAATTTCTAAATATAGTCATATACAAGTCATATATAATGCACGGAAATGTATATGAAATCCGAAGACTACGCATGTCCTAACGTATTTAGAATTGCGGATATTAATAGACAACATTTTTATCTGAGAATCCAATCTATGTACCATGAAATGGAAACTTATATAATCAGATTTAATATTTACTTGGATGGATTTTATGTCAGATAAAGACTGATTTTACCCATGTCTATCCTGATGTGAACGTATAGTTTTTATCTGGACATAACTAAAATTTTTAGCAGGATCATCATTGAAAATGTATGATAAAGAATGAGATTGTTATACTAAGTGTACTTTGTAAGTTGTCTGTCTGTGCTATAATTTATATACTAACAAGAGAAGGTTCATAACTGTTCGGAATCGATTTGATTCTTCATGAGATATGTTGTCAAACGAAAATCTAAGAGATATAATTTTATACGTGCATTAACTCGTGTTTAAGGGGTGAAACATTCCTTCAAAAAAAAATGATATTTTTCTTTCAAGGTGAATATCGGAAGTATAAAAGATAGAAAAAAATTTTTTAACAAAAGTTGTACGGTTTCAAAAGTACTTTAAAGTTATAGATACAAAAAATTTTGTTTATTTTTTTGTTTAACAAAATATCTCCACCATCCATAATTTTCTTAAATTTTCTCAAATTTTTTTTTAACAAATTAAAAATTATTTTTTTTATAAATTCAACCATGTGTAAAGTTATATTATAACATATCATTTTCGAAAATTAATTATTAACGCTTCCGTATATACGTAATCCATGCTCATATGCGTAAATAATTGTCGTCGGAACAATAAAATATATGAAAACTTGAAAAGCTTAAGTAAGTCTTAAGTAAAATTTGTATAGTTTTCTATGCTTTATTATATTTAAATTTTATATACAATATATATATGTATATATATGTATTTAGATTTTCTAAATATATAATATTTTTAAGATATATATACATATTAACCCTGTTATTATTTCTTTGATATTTATGCCTAAATTTTAAACAAAATTGTAAGGTTCGTAACATAAGATTCATACATTCTCGATTTACTAAGATTTATAAGATCTATTTTTAAGTCTTTATACCTTTATACGATATTTTTACAGACAGCTTTTTACTAGTCATGATTTATAAGAAATCGTAAATATACATTGAATTATCGCGGGTTTTCTCCACGTCCAGATCCATTCTTGGAATGCCAACGTTTCGTGAACCTTGCACTTCATCAGGGTGAGGAGCAGCCTGATAGGAGAAAACCCGCGAAACGCATAATCTTTATATAGAAAGCATCCGTGGAAGCCTCAAGAAAAATATATTTTAGAAAATATATATATTTAATAACTATATTTAATATATGTATAAAGTTAAATATATATATTAAGTATAATATATAAAAATATATATTATATAATTATATTTAATATATATTTAAATTGAAAAGAAAATCTCGCGTCTGAATCGTCATGTGTAATGAGATATAAAAAATAACCTTCTAAATCACGTATCACGTATCAGAGTCGTAACATATTTTTCAAAGAAAAGATAACTTTCTTGGAATAAATGATAGGAATAATTGTACAATATAAATTCATATATACATTCAAGATAATTATAATAAATGGACAGTATAAGAATATTCACATAGCAGTTTTACGTTCAGTCAGTGTAGTCGTTCTGTCATAATCATATCTATCAATTTGTTAAATTGTTTTTATATTATGATACAAAGCAAAGTTTAACATTTTTAGACATGATTATCAATCCACTTAATGTTGTTAGATTTTTATTAGCAAAATAAAGACTTTTATAAGTTCAGCATATCTAATAGGCACGCCAGTCACTGAAGCAGAAATAAAATTAAAAGAACATATACAAAAATTATTGTTGGATAGCATTTTTCACTATAATGGGTTGGAAATAAGAGAAGAAATCTCGATTATCAAGAACCTTATAAACTACATAATTCTGAAATAATTGAAGATGACGAAGAAGCATGGAGTGAAAATAATTTAAATTCTGATCTTCAATGTTCAAATGATGACGCAGACTTTGATAGTTCTTATAAAAGACAAGCTGTTAATTATTGGCTGAATTGCGAAATTATTAATAATTATTATATAACTAATGAAAAAAATAACAACAAAAGGAATCTGGTAAAATCAGTGCAAAATAAATTTAGAAGAGTTTCATCTGAACATCAATCAAGACGATGGGAAGAACAATCAGGCGGAAATCGTATGAAAAAATTATCTTACTCCAAATTTATATATGATAAATTTACTGCAGCTGTTGAATCAGGATTCATAGTTCATGATATCGATCTACAAAGGTGAGCTTTACAAGCTCAAGAAGAAATAGGAAATTTGAATCCTATTTTTAAAGCATCTCACAGTTGAGTATCAACATTCAAAAAGTTTCACCGAATTGTTTCGAGAAAAATTACGAAATTTGTAACTAGAAAAACAATAGAAGATTCCGTTGAGTTGCAAAATACAGCTAATGATTTTCTGAAAACAGTGAAACCACTTATCGAACAGTTCGGATCTGAAAATGTTTTTAATTCTGATCAAAGTGGTTTCCAATTGGAAATTCATTCTGGAAGATCATTGAATCAAGAAATAAAGAAAGTAGCGTGTATTGTGCAATTTATATCAATCAACAATATACCATACTCATATACCATACAACAAATAATAATGGAAATTTGCTGTCACCTTTATTTATTGTATTAAAAGAAACTAATGGTATATTTGGACCAAGAGTACAAAAGATCTTATTTATACCAATAAATGTTATTGTAAAATCTAAATCTGGTAAAATGACTTCAGATATTTAAATAAATTTCCTTTCACAACAGATTTTCAGATACTGTTTTACTATTAAAAAGTAAATATAAATTTGCATAAACGAAATAATATAATGAAATTATAATCTCTGTGCCATTCTTATGATATTTTATATTTTATTTAAGAATCTCATAACAGTCGTAAAATAGTTATTAATTTTACATTTATATTTCTTACAGATCATTTTAAAATATGGTTAGAAGAAGCTTATTTTCCAAACATTGGTTCTAATAGTATTCTTTTTATTCGCGATTCATGGACTGGATGTTGTCCTAATATTATTTCAGATTTAACACCTGCAGGAAAACATATATCAGAACATCAGAGACTGTATCAACTTACAGTCTTTGATATTCTATTCGTTAACACAAGTTTATCCTGATTCATAAAAATTATTGCACATAGAATCTGGAAATTATATGAATAACCAAAGAGGACTAGCGATAGGACTAATTGACTGAAATTTGACAATAGACAGTTTAACAAGATTATATATGACATTATATTCGATTACCTTCTCTTTGAAGATTTAACTCAGCAAAGATTACTTCTTGTGAACATTATCATTTGAAAAATTTTTCTTACAATTTATAACTCGGCATTTTATACTCTTTATATTATTCTGCGATATTGTATTATATGCATATTATTCAGAATTGTATTAGAATTGTTTCAGAATTTGTAATTTCGTAATACTGAAAATGACCTAATTTAAGCTCGAAACGTTTATTTTTCCAATTGTTGCATAATTAAAATATAAAAAAAAAATTTTTCGCTACGAAAAAGCGTTGTGGTATATGCCAGGAGATTTTTTCGTTTTAAAAATATTATATATTTATAAAATACATATACATACATATATATATTGTATATAAAATTTAAATACATAACAAAGCATATATAATAAAGCATAGAAAACTATATAAATTTTACTTAAGACATCTTTTCAAGTTTGTATATATTTTACTGTTCCGACAACAATTACTTACGCATATGAGCATGGATTATGTATATACGAAGCATTAATAATTAATTCTCGAAAATGATATATTGTAATATAACTTTATTACACATGATTGAATTCGTAAAAAAATAATCTTTAATTTGGTAAAAAAAATTTGAAAATTTAAGAAAATTATGGGTGGTGGAGATATTTTGTTAAACAAAAAAATAAACAAAATTTTTTTTATCTATAACTTTAAATTTTAACTTTTGAAACCTACAACTTTTGTTTAAAAAATTTTTTTCTATCTTTTATACTTCCGACGATATTCACCTTGAAAGAAAAATATTATTTTTTTTTAAGGAGTATTTCATTTGTCAGATATAAAATAGAAAATTTAAGGAATAGGAATGAAGGATTTCTTGTTCAATAGAGGGAAATACACGTCTGATAATCTCTCTATGTCACTTTGCTTGTTTAATCTTTAATTTTTAATTAATTTTTAATATGTATCATTTCTTCTTTTATATATTGAATGTTCAGAATCCAAGATAATATTATCCCAATCAAATTTGTGTTCATGATCAAATTGATATCAGACAACTGATTGCTTCAGGATATTTTTTAATATCTGTTCTATGTTCTTTAATCTGAATCTTAAGTTTTCTTTTTGTTTGACCAACGTATGATGATTCACAATCTAAACAATTTATTTTATACACAACATTACAAAGGTCTTCTTTACTAAGACGACCTTTTCCTGTTTTAATGAATTTATTGAGTTTATTCGTTGGTTTATAAGCGATTCTTATAAACCGAGATTATCAGATATACACTTAAATTTTTTTGATATGTTATTGAGATATGCGATGACAAAAACTTTATCAAAAATGTATGTGTGTGTGTGTGTGTGTGTGTGTGTGTGTATGTGTGTGTGATTGTGGAGTTATTATTGACATCATTTTTTTGTATTGAATCGATAGAATAAGATTTTTTTTCTGTTGTTGATGATGATGACGAAAATTATATCTAAAGGATAACAATTGTTAATTAATATTTCTATTAATCGGTGAATATTTTTTTCTTGGAATTTTGGATGTGACAGATATAATGTCAAATTGACCAATGATAACATCTTTTTTATGATAAATTGGATAGAATTAAAATTAAAATACTTGTCGGAATTTATTGGTTTTTTAAACATGTTAAAGATAATTTTTCCATCTTCTATTATTAATTTCACGTCCAAAAAAATTACGCCATTATGACCATAATGTTCGACTATAAATTTAATCCTATTATAATACGAGTTGAACATATCGAGAATCAAATCAATTTCTTTATGAACAGCTAATATAATGTCATCCACGTAACGATAATAAAAAAGCACAATAGTATTATTATTCGAAAAAACATTTTCTAGATTTTACGGTAATGTGGGTGAAAGTGATGAATCCATTGGCAAACCAAATACTTATTAAAAAAATTGTCATATTTAAAAAAGGTTGAATCTAATATGATTGATACACCCCTAATAAATTCTTCATTTTGATTTTTATTTCCAATTTTATTTATACCGACTTTTCTTTATGATCGCTCAATATATTATACTAATTTAATTATTGTATTATTAAATGTTATTTGTTATTATTTGTGATAATTTCATGAAATTTCTAGATGGCAGTTGTACATACTTGTGGCATATGTGAAATGATTATAGACGATAAGAATATTTCGACTCGTGGGTGTATGGAAGTATATAACTGGTTATTTATGTTGATAATTTTTTAATAATTTTTTTTTTAATTCATATTCCCGTCGTCTTTCAAATAAAGGATCAACCCAAAATCTCTTTTTTTATATTTTCTTTTTAAATTTGTATTCATTAATCCTTACAACTGCTATTAGTCTGTTTTGCTGTAGTTTCGCTTTATTTTTGTTATGTACAATCGCATCAACTTGACAGGTCCAATCGTAATACCGTTTTTGATATGACATTTTGGATTTTACAGTAGTTTACATAACACAATTAATATAATTACCGTAAAAAATTTATCACTGCTATTTATATGAGCGACATTTGAGGTTAGTAGCATATGAAATCACATGACTCGTTTGTTGCTGAATATGAGCGACGAGCGACTATGAACATGTACTTTAATAAAGTACATGTTTTCGATTTTGTGCATATTACAGGCAAAAACTCAATTAAATCTCACTTGTCAGAATGCAAGAGGAACGCGCATGCAACTAAAGTTATAACATTACAAGTGAGATTTACCTGATGGCGAATTCGGCATATGATTCGACATATGATAATTGTCGGAACCAGCTAAACTAGTAACATAGACTAGTAGACATATCGATATGTCTCATAACACCGAGGAGACATTACATCGTTTTATTTCTTTTCGCATTGTCTCTATTTTCAATTGACTATCTGTACTTGAAACATCTTTTATTTTTTTTGACTTAAGAAACTTTGGATTTGTTACATTTAAGATATTTATTCATATTAATTTTAGTGGTTACTAAATTATAATTTCATTTAATATATGAATATACTTTTGGCAATTTTCTTAATTTATCGATCCTCTACATGCTGCCAAAGTTTAGATATTTAAATTCGGGACTCTATTATATGTATTATAATAATAGGTTTTATTACGCATTTTACTACATACACATAATACGAAACATATTTTATACATTGAAAAATAGATCATGGAATAGCAAAAGTTTATGTACTTTCACAATGCGAATAAAAATAGTATAATATTACGCTCAACTAAATTTTTTTTTATTGCATTTATAATTTACGAAAAGAATCCCTTTAAATAACGTAAATGTATTGAGAGTAGGATTTAATAATCAAGTATGTTACACTTTTTTAAATACATTAATAAAAGATTGAGCATATATTAAATTTATACGCTTTCACCGCGGCGTTATTTGAGTAAATAGTAAACGTATTTTCTGTCTCATACATTGAACGCAATTAATTTAAGATTTATTAGAAATGCATTTTACTTATGAAATGAAAAACATTTAAAAAACATTTAGAGAATATGATTGAAATCCGGATATGATTAAATTAAAATAATCATACCTGAATTTTAATCCTTTTTTTAATCCTAATTCCGCAAATGTTTTTTAAATGTTTTTCATTCTATAAAATAGGTTTTTAATAAATCTTAATTAATTGCGCCCGATGTGTCAGATAGAAAATATATTTATCACTCAAACATCGCGGCGGTGAAAGCGTATAAATCTAATATATACTCAATCTTTTATTAACGTATTTAAAAAGTGTAACATACTTGGTTATTAAATCCTACTCTTAATATGATATTTAAAGAGATAATTTTCGCAAATTATAAACGCATTAAAAAACATTTATTTAAGTGGAACATTATACTATCTTTATTTGTATTATATACGTACATGAAATTCTATGTCTTCATATCTTTTATCAACTATTTCTTGACGTATAAAATACGTTTCACATTATTCTCACATAGTAAAAACGTAGTATTTATTATACACATAAATGACATTACCATGTAAGAACAGTTTAGCTTATGTATGTATATGCCATATATCTATGCTAGTTTTATACTATATATTTAATAAGCGTGTATACTACAATCCTACTCTTATTGCGTAGTGAAATGGAAATAATAAAAAATTCCACGCATTCTATTTTATTTTCTTTGCAATATTCAAAGAATTTTTTAAATTCAAATTTTCAAAAAATTATGAAAGCTGATTATAAAGTTTGAAAAATCTTGTTGCGCGGCCGCGACAAGATTTTAAACAAATATTTTAACGAACATTATAATTCCTAATGGTTCCCGCACACTGGACGTGGAAACTTGCTACGCGGTAAAATGCGACGCGGTAACCAATAAGCTAAGTTCCTTTAAGTTATTCAAAAACTAAAATATTTTTTAATGTCTTTATAACAATGCTGTAAGATTTTTAAAATCTCGCCGTAATATATATTGTAGTACAATTCCTAATATCTACAATGTTGTATCGATATTACAGCGCAATCTGCAATATATTGCAACATTTCTGCAATGTTACTGCAAATTTCTGTGCTATATGGGATGATTTTAATTAAAACTAATTTAAACATAAATCAATAACTCTGAATAGTTTTTAAATTACTGAACATAACTAACAGTGATTTCATAACAACATGAATTATAGGATTTTATTAATTTTGTTTCAATATACCAATTTTTCCTTAAGTATAGCGTCATTCTTACAATTTTCAATTTTCATGAAGAAAAATATATAAAAGGTATAAATAAATTAATCCCCGGTCGCAAAAAAGTAAAAATTGTATTCTCTTTTAGTCCTTTTACACACTCGAATAAATTTAGCTCATTAAAATGCGAGTTTACGGTGATGATCTTATTTTATCAAAATGAAAAAGTCATATACTGTCTGTTATTGCGACCACAGATGTGAATTTTGTGGATTGAAATAAATTATAATATATAGATTGACAATTTCTTCAAATCAAAATTTACGTAAAAAAATTTTTAACAATTTTTTACATGTCGTTATTTACAATTTGCGATGTATTTAGAATGTGAAATTGTATATCATGGATCATATCGAATCTCCAATTGATTTTTCACACAGTGGTGATTTTCGGTCAACCGCTTTATGAGCTTATATTGGTCTGTTTTTTATTGCTGCATTCTCTGAACTGGTGCACACGGTGCAATAAGTTGAAGTGAAACAAACACATATTGCATCAATTCACAGCAATAAAAAACAAATCTCTTATGTTCGCTCTGGAAATTACTCATGGCTTACTGGACATTCTATCCTCATCAACGTTTATTGTTTTTATTGTAATCTATTTTTCTACGTCATAACTATTGAACATCTAAGGAAAGCTCGATTTTGCAGCCGAAACATGTAATGTTAATATTATTATTTTACCAAAAGAATATAGATCAATTTTTTCGAATTGTACATATACGATTCGATCAGAATATCGAATATATAATATAACCGATTTTCTTCTTAATTTATAATTCGATTCTTATTTTCCGTTTAAATTTTTATTTATTTATTATTCATTTTTTCACGAAATTTTGAATCTTAGGAAACTCTGAAGATCTCTTTCCCTTTATATAATATTTTCTATTTTCGCTCACCATTTTCGCTCACCATTTTCGCTTCTATCGCGCTGATGCACTTTTCCCTTTTCTCTTCTCTTTCCAGGAAAATGCGGAAACCCGCCGAGACAGACCGCGCACAACGGAGGGTCGCGTATCGTGCGGTTCATCGTCGACGATAGAGGCAGCGGCAACGGTAGCGACAGCGGCGGTGACGGCGGATATCGAAGTGAAAGGCGTCGCCAGTGCATGGAATACACAGAAAGGACGGCAGTCGCCGCCATCACCCCTGTCATCGCGCAGGCTGGACTCGGGCGCCGCAGCAGCGTTTTTCAACCCCGTCGTTGCTGCCGCCACCTCACAGAGATGCGCCGCTGTGAAGGGCGCCGTCGCCGTCGATGCCGCAGCGCCGAGACCGCAGTATATTTATCAGGATCGTCCTCTTATCACTGAGACTAGCAAGGAGAATGCCATGGAGCCGGAGACTAAGGAGGAAGACGAACGACGCTCGACAACGCCAAGTCCCGAGGTAGCGTCTTTTCCGCCTTTTTTTTACGAGAGCATCTTTTATTGTGCGTAACAATGTCTATGTAAAGTATTCCGAATATATTTATGCGTATATTCATACGTAAGAGAATGGTTTTTAAATTCTCTAGTAAAGTGACGCATGAAGGGTTCTTTAAAAATGAAACTCTTTATCGCGCTGTGACTTGATTTTGTGGTAAATTCGAATTGTATACCTGGAATAATGTACATAGTATTATATATCAATATTAATATCATCGTTGAGGATTTACACTATTAACAACTCAAGACAAAATTATTATTTCTAAATTATCAAACTATTCCATTCAGACTCTCTGTCAGTAATATGACATTTACTTCGAAATTACATAAAATCTGCATTTCAAAAAATTAAAAAAACATGTGAATATTATTACTGTTTCAAATCTAATTTTAATATAGATGTAAAAATTATGTCTAATTGCAATGTATTACATCTTTGAAATCATGCATTTTTTTTTATTCTAATAAAAACCTCTGTGAAAAGAATGAAGATTGAAAACTGCTGCTTTACGAATTGCCTTATGCTCGTGGCTCGTGGCGCACGAGTATACACCTTCACTAACATATCTCGTATTGATTTTATGGGAAGCCCTCGACTTTCATCTCTGTCTTGCACTTGTCATCCACCGTCCCCTTCTCTCTCTCTCTCTCTCTCTCTCTTCTCCCTTCCCCCTTCTCTCTCTCTCTCTCCCTCTCTAACTCGCTCATTCACTCACTCACTTACGTTTTCCTTTTTCGCGCACATGTACGCACATTTCCTTTTCCTCCCCGAATCCTGATTCTGAGTCGTTCCATCTTTTCTCTTTCTGGATCTGATCCTTTATAAGTCATCATCCTCCAAAATTCGTCTGCGTTGCATTGCTTCTCTATTCATTTTCACTTGTGAACGTGTCGAAAATGTCAAATGTACGCTGCAGCATGTTTCTTCTTGTATATGTCCGAGATAATTGACGTTTTGCAAATATAAAAATATTATTTGAATCGTGAACGTTTGAGTAAAGTAGTTTAATTGTAAAATGTCAATAAATGAAGTCATAAATTTCACGTTTAAAACTAACGAACAAATGTTTTTCTGTATACACATGTTTTTCTGTATACACATGTAAATATTTCAAGAAAAATCATCATATCATCATAAAATGATTGCATTGTGTCATTTGTTGAGCTTGAAAAAGTCACGAAAGAAAAGATCACATTGATAAAATCGCAAAAAATCTATTCTTACGCGCGATATAAGATTGAAAAAAATTTTTTGCAATTATAGTTATGTTTGAGGAGGAGTAAATATTACAATGAGGATGGTAGCAGCGAGGAGGAAGCTAAACAGAATAGCACTTCCCTGCCTAGCCACAGGCTACCGTCTTTGTATCGTGGAACATGGCCCATCAGAAGAGACATATGGGCTAATCAGCAAATTGGCTTTCCGACTCAACAGAGCACATCACTCCCTGCACAAAATGTAAGTTATAACGGCATATTATATTGCGATTTGTAATTTTTTCGTACCATACGGGATACCAAAACCTCCGCTTATCCTTTTGATGGTTAAAAGGACATCTGGTAGTTTTGGGGAATGATGATTTTAAAATATTCAGTGTATGATCCCAAATAATGTGAACTCCAGAAAGTCTCTCTAAAGAGATGTCTAAGAAATAGCATTGTTTAAATGGTTTCATGTTACCTAGAAAAATGAAAACATTGCTCCAAATTCTATGCTCATGTGTAGGATGTGGCCAGCGTGATAAGTTTCTCGTCATCATCGAACTCTGCGGGTCTCGAAGGCAACTCCACGGAGCTGCAAGGTCATCGTCGACTAGATGCCAAGGTGGACGTGGTGTACAATCTTCTCGGTATGCTTGAAAAGAATGGTCGAGATGATATGAGCACGACTTTGCTTTCTATGAGCACTTCCATAGACAGTTGCCTGGTGATGAGACAGTCAGGCTGCCTACCACTATTAGTGCAACTGATTCACGCACCTGGACAAAATCCTGACACTCGAAGTAGAGCTATGCAGGCATTACATAACGTGGTGCATGCCAAAAGTGACGAGAGAGCTAGTCGCCGGGAAGCACGAGTGCTTCGATTCCTCGAGCAATTGCGCGACTATTGTCAGAATCTGAGAATGTCTTTGGAACAGGATCAGCTCACGGATGACCTCGAGAGGGGACACCCTGCGACGACGATAGCTGCGCTTATGAAATTATCCTTCGATGAAGCTCATCGCCACGCAATGTGCCAGCTGGGCGGCCTTCATGCTGTTGCGGAACTCATTGAGATGGATCATTTGATTCATGGTAGCGAAAGCGATGATCAGAATTGCATCACATTGCGACGATATGCAGGAATGGCATTGACCAACTTGACTTTCGGCGACGGCAATAATAAGGCACTGCTCTGTTCCTTCAAGGAATTTATGAAGGCGTTAGTTTCACAATTGAAAAGTCCCAGCGATGATCTGAGGCAAGTGACAGCAAGCGTTTTAAGAAATCTATCCTGGCGTGCCGATAGTAGCAGCAAACAGACTCTGAGAGAAGTAGGTGCGGTGACAGGCCTGATGAAAGCCGCTATGGAAGGCCGCAAGGAATCCACCCTCAAATCAATCTTATCCGCTTTATGGAACTTGTCGGCTCACTGCAGCACGAATAAAGTGGATATCTGCGCTGTGGACGGCGCTCTAGCCTTTCTCGTAGATATGCTAAGCTACAAGGCGCCGTCCAAAACGCTTGCGATAGTCGAAAATGCCGGTGGTATTTTGAGAAACGTATCGAGCCACGTGGCAGTACGAGAGGATTATCGAATCATCGTGAGAGAGAGAGGCTGTCTACAAGTTCTTCTGCAACAGTTAAAATCGCCCAGCTTGACAGTAGTCAGTAATGCCTGCGGAGCGCTCTGGAATCTGTCAGCGCGATGTTCCCAGGATCAACGTCTCCTTTGGGATCTGGGCGCTGTACCGATGTTACGCAGTCTCGTTCACTCCAAGCACAAAATGATTTCGATGGGTTCTAGTGCAGCCTTAAAAAATCTATTGAGCGCTAGACCTGGTTGTAACAATCTCGTCCACTTAGACTCTACTGCTCGAGGACTGGGACTGTCAACTTTGCCAAGCCTGGTCGCTCGCAGGCAGCGGGCTCTAGAGCAGGAAATCGACCAGAATTTGGCGGAAACGTGCGACAATATCGAGCCGAGCACATCGCCAACCAATAAAAACGAAAAATTCACATTCAAACTTGATCATAGCTTTCTTGGCATCAATACTCATAGATTACGTTCTTATCAGTTGCACAGTCAGCCTAGCACGTCTACTGTCAAATGCAATGGAGTGGCCAGGAGCGAGAGTAGAGATTCAATGCGTTCTGTGACGAGCACCCATTCCGACACTATGTTCGAACGGGTAAATCGTCATGTTCTGAATGGTATATCGCCCACCGACTCGCAGGTCAAGCAACAATCCTCATCGTTGCATTCTGCTGTCGGATTCGGCAACAACGGTGTGTGTGGCGACGTTCATCCGAGAACCAGTTCCTCCGAGAGAAAATACACCCTGCGTTATAAAAACGCGATACCGGAACAACTAAAACCTTCCGATGTTTTCGGTTCGACATTGAACAAGCTGAGATGCACGAATTCTACTATATCATGGGCCGCAGTGCCTAATCAAGAACCCTCTCAGATCTCGTTACACTCTTCCATCGAGAACAACATATCTCTGATCGATCAAATGTCATCCTTGTCCAAAGCTGATAGTCAATCTAGCGTGTCCGAGGAAGTCGAAGCGACTGTTCGTATTAAATTGGATTATCGAACAACCACAAATGCAATTGTCGACAATTCAAAGCCGACCTCCGACCTGTCTGATGTTCCTTCTATGAAAGAAAGCGCGAGAAAGGTCTTATTGCGCCAACATGACACGTTAAACAGTGTTCAAAAAACAATATCGTCCGCAACGATCATTCAAAGTCCGGACGATAATTTATTCGGTGATTATGCTGAAACAGATTTGGATCAACCAACCGATTACAGTTTGCGGTATGGCGAGCAAACTATAGACGACGAGAAGCAATCCGATTTCTTCTCAGGCAATGATCAAGGACTTCAGCACGAAGATACAATTAAAACTTACTACACGGAGGGAACGCCGCGCGCATCCTTGAACTCGTCCAGAGCCACTTCTGCTTCCGATCTGCAGGATGATAGTCGTATAAGGAGCTTGTCGAAAAAATTCCCGGAACGATATAAGGCAAGACATGTAGAAGATCATAATGAATGCAAAGCGCCATCCTTGACGGACATACCAAAACTGAACGACTTTGCCAAATCGGAAACGGAGTTGAATTTACGAGACGTAACACATCTTACGGACGATGAGAGTGCAAATCATTTGTTACCATATCTTGAAGATCAAGGCAAGCAAAAAGGCAATCGAGAAGATGCAATTGTGCAAAGTCATTCAAGGTAATTATGCTTTCTAAATAATCATGATACTTTATATTTATGTAGAATCCATCAAGCTTTAAATAATGAATTGTTATATTATATTAGAATATGTGTGTGTTTTTTAATAATTGTTTGCGTGATATTTGCGCAGTGTAAGAACCACGCCAATTTCAATGATATTAGGAAATTCTGAATATAATGACGATCATAATGGGGAATCCAGCTCTAAGATTAATAGTCTTGGTAATTTAAAACATTTCACTTACTAAATATTTCGTATAACTTAAACAGACTTAACACAAATAATATAAATTTGCAGACTCCAAACCAAATAAAGTAAATAAAGATTTACCATTGAGTGACATTGAACTCTCAGCTGACAATACTAATTTAAAGATTTCCAATAACGATTCTGGATGTAAGTAGTATATATAATTCCGCGAAAATTGTGAAAAAATAGACTAATTCAGTAAACACAAAAAAATTTTTTCTGGATATATATAGATCAAGTTAGCGACGGAGACGAGGATGATGAGGATTTACTAGCTGCTTGTATTAACATTGGAATGCAAAATAATCGGTAAAATATTAATGATTACTGTAGCACTTACATAATTTGTTACTTTACAATTTTCACGAAATTATCTTATTTTATAGGCATAGACATTCCTTTATAGGAAATAATCTCGAAAAACTTCCTCGATTAGAAACTAATCTGACTCGATATCAAACTAGTCTTGCTTTAAATCAAGTCGAACATAAAGGAATTGTAATGTCCAATAGTTCACCGTTTAATGTAAAGTATGTAGAGTCTCATGAAACCACAGCTGAAAACATTTTGACAGAGAAGAGTAGAGAAGACAAGAAAGATAACAATGAAAAACTATCTAAAAAGAATCTGCAATTGGAAACAGTAAGAATATTTCAGACTGATTTTTTTGATATTAATTTAATATTAATTTTTCATAACACTATATTATATATATTACTTATATTTTAATTATATTTTAAAAAGTATTTTGTTCACAGATAACGACAAACATGAATCATATACATAATGAGAAATCAAATAACACTACGATCATGAAAACAGTAAATGGTAATAATCTCAGCAATAATTTCTCAGAAGAGGCAATATCTATATTACAAACATCTAATCCATCTTTAGATAAAAACGTTTCCAATGATTTTGTCATAACTGATGAACATGGCAGAGATCAAAATTGCTCCATTAGAGCAAACGAAGCAATAATTGATGTTCGACTCACAGATATACCATTTATGAAGCAATCAAAAGATTCTGAAAGCAGCGAATCGATCGACTCTGTCGAGCAGTCTGAACATGCGCTTTTAAAACTATGTATTCAATCCGATATAAAATCCGAAGATAACATCACATTGAACCAAAGTAACGCAGATTATGTTAAATCACAATTAAAGCTATACAACAAACAAATGAACATTATAAAAAAAAAAAATAATGATGAAACTGAGATTGAGAATAATATAAACGGCAAACTGGAAACAACCTTTGAAATCATGAGGACCCTAGATGTTCTTCATCGTGACTGCGCAGAGAAACACACAAAAGAAGAAACATATAGACGACAGAGAGATCCCGATGCTATGATTGCTTCGTTAGATCGATTGACGGCAACACTGGTTCAACAAACTGAAGCGATACGTGAACGAGACTCCGGTACAATGAAACAGAGTCTAACGTGCGACACATGGAATGAGGATTCGCCCAATGACATTTCCTTTCCCAGCATCAGCATGAGCGCACCGTTGGTTGCTTCATTCAATAGCGACGCACAGGAAGATCAGCGTACTACTATATCAGAGAATACCGAGCAGATTAATATGACAGAGTCAAAAATTATCCAACGCGAGGCTATCAAATTAGCAGAAGCGGTGGATGCAGAGATAAATAACCAGAACGAGCTCGAAACAACGAGTCTGATATCCATCGACCTCGAGGCGATCAAACCGCCGTCCTCGATGGGAAGTTTACTTTCACTGACGGCAAGTTACGCTGGCACTGCTGACAATACTGAGACATTGATCAACCGAGATAGGTGTTATTCTACGTCGCTGCCACCGGCGCCAGTGAGAAATTTCAATGATTCTCGCAACGTACGAAAGAAATCCTTGCCAGTTGGCGTGGTAGCCAAGCGAGCATTGGGTCAAGGTCAGAGTCACACGACTAGCTTAGAAAATCTGCTGAACGAATGCACTAGCTCACATTTGGAGAATGTCAAACCACCATCCATGATGGACGAATTGCCGGATGTAGGTGATATGGAGAATAGCATGTTAAGCGTGGCTAGCATTACATCGGAGATCGCGGATTCGAAAGAACAAGATTCACATAATTTGACTGGCAGTGATCCAGCAGTATTCGAAATGCTAAAACCAGTTGCCAACGTGCTGTCCATGACATGCATGCGTTATGTCGAGGGTATGCAAAACAGTACGAGTAATAGCCTGAGTGAATATTTGGAGAATATCAATCCACCGTCCTTATTCAATGAGGTGACTGAAATGGACGAATCCACGATGGAAGCAACTACCGACATTATGTGCAGCGACACTTTGTGCAGCGACACTTTGTGCATAGATATGGAGTTGCACACTGATGAAGTAGTGCACTCGATCGTAGCGGAGGTGATTGATGAAGCAGAGAACGATACTGACGAGGCAGTCACGCCAATCTCGTCTGAATATTGCGTCAGCAGCTCGGCTGAATCGACGCCGAAGAAGCGATTACATTCGAAAAGCTATTTAACCCCAAAACAAAAACGAAACTTAGCGAAAGAGAGATACAAGACATATACCATTGCCGCAGAAATCATCAAGAAAAAAGAGGAAGAACGACGAAAACAAGACGATATTGTCAACGATGCGGGTAATAGAATTCCTAGTAGAAAATGTTCTCCTTTCTCGAAACTAACCCCAAAACAACGCAGGGCAGAGAATAGAGCGAGATTCCAGACACAAGTACTAGGAAATCCTTTTCCAGATCTGAACGTAGTCCAAACTAAGACCGTTGAAGACGCTGTTGAGAAACAGGAAGTTATATCCCCCGTCAAGTCTTCAATTCCTATGCTCACGAAGTTGCCCGTGTGTAAAGCAATGAGAAAGAAACACAGGGATTCGCAAGAAAACAAGGAGAGATATCGTACAAGGACGTTGAACGATTCAGAAGCCGTGTTCAAAGAGATCGAATGCAATTCCGAACATCAAGCTTCGATTATCGGCATAATGGAAGAGGGGCAAGCAAGTGCGCAAGAATATGTGCGGGAAGAAATTCAAAGCATGCTAGAACAGAATGCCACTATCGTGCTAAACACTCTAAATGAGTCAAATAAAACTAA
This sequence comes from Acromyrmex echinatior, assembly GCF_024713525.1. Lineage (NCBI taxonomy): Eukaryota > Metazoa > Arthropoda > Insecta > Hymenoptera > Formicidae > Acromyrmex > Acromyrmex echinatior. Next base: position 10,374,963 of record NC_141857.1, read on the forward strand.
TGATTCGACCGCAAATATTTTGCGTTGCGAGACTACTTTAGCGTTGAATGATTCCGAGTCAAATCATAATCTAAGAATACGTTTCGTAAACGGACTTTCAAAAAAATTGATAAGTACACAATACGATAACGACGCCCAAACTTCCATGGCGAATATTAATAATGAGGAATTGCAAGACGAGCATATAGAAGTCGCTTACAAGAATCTGGGCTTGGCAAACCCAGTTGATTCAGGCAGTGAAGAAGAGTTCAATTGCGCTGATAAAGGACAAGAACCTATAGAAACAAAAAGGGCACGAATAATCAAGCCGTCAACATTAGATCGAGATCCGAGTATGGATTCTACTGGGACGGATAAATCCGAGCCAGAAAGTCCAAAAGCTATTCGAGGGCGAAGAAAGGCACTATATTCCAACCCAATAACACGAAAGCCGACCCCACAATCCTCGCCATTGAAGCAAGTGAATCCTGTCAGCGGAATACCAATAGGTCGCAGCAATACTTCACCCATTGTTAGAGCTACTAGAGCTATTACTTTGCGAAAGAATAATAATAGTACAATAGTTGCTAAGAAAGACTCTCCGAAATCTAATACGAGCCCGAAGAGGACTTCGCTTTCCGTGGACGTAGAGAAGAAGACACGAAATTTGACGACTGTTTCCAAAAGAGCCTCCGTACCTCAAAGAGGATCCATGTTAATTTCCACAAAACCCACTAAGCGTCATAGCACACCTCCGGCTTGCTCATCGAACTATCAAAACGATAGTAAATCGTCAGAAGTCCCAATTAAGCCATTAGAACGTCAAGGAACTTTTACAAAAGACGAGCCAGAGGTAGACAATGCACCGACAGTGCATTCCATGTCGTCTTCCCCAATAAAAACGAAGATCGCCAAACCAATTAGAGACGTTTCGTCAAGGATATATTCGACAGCGGGAAAATCCAAAATCTCCGTGAAAACGCAACAAGAATATCAGCCAAAAACTGTGGTTAACAGTTCCGAAAAGATACAATCATCTAAAGGATTGTTAATGGTATCGAAAAAAATATCATCTGGAAAAATAGGTGTATCAACAAAAGTTCTTAACGGTAATGTGTTACAGAATGACAAAACTGTTCGAAAGATCAATCCACTGGGACAACGATCTAATAGTAATTCCAGCATAATTTCTAATTCACCTATAAGCATACAAAATCGTAAGTTGGCGAAGGAGGCAACGAGTAAAATTGCGAATCTTTGGAAGAAGGTCGAAGAGAATAAGAATAAGCAGCGTTTCGAGAAGCCGGACACTAGACAATGGATAAGGCCCACTAATAGCGCCACCGAGGTAAACGTCGCAACCGCTGGCACGTTTAATAACCCGCCAGCATACAGACTATTTCGCAGTTCCACGTTCGAGGGAATTTCCCAGGAGGACGGCAGTAACAGCGAGATATCATCCTACAAATCCAAATCCAACCAACCGGTTTTAGGCACGCAGATTGAATGTGACGGTTTTAAATACAGGAACTCTTGCGATTTTACAGATATGAATGCCTATGAAGCGACCTGCAAGATACCAGTGAAATCTTCTATACAAGAAACGTACAAGCGGGAGATCACACAGTTGAGTGATATTCCAGTGACTATGAAGAAGCAACCGAGCGCTGATCTCGCAACAGAAGCGGATCTCACCAAAAGAATATCCAGACTTGGTTCCTTTATTCGAGTGGACCCAATGACAACAGCGGAGGACAGCAGTAGCGGCGTGCGGATGCCAGCTTCAGCAATCGTATCGCCTTTCAACTACAATCTAAACTCAGACATTCCATCGCAAGCGGCCAAAACTAGATCGAACGAGGAGCAGGGTAAATTAGAAACGATAGATTGCTACACAGAAATAGCCACAGGATCCACTCGGGTAACGACAGTATAGAAAGACGTACCTCGTAAACAAAACATAAATAAGTTCTGTAATAATCGCCTCTTTTTCGTTCCTGACTAGTCATTGTGCATATTCGCTTGCTATAATAAGTTTGCTCGCACACATTCGTCATATGTGATATGCATTACAAATAGATAATTTTAATCTTTTTCTTCATTGTCTCGTTACAAGTGGCGTGTACAAGTTCTTTTACTTTTTTTATCCAGAATATAAAATATAGTTATAATATTCATAATCTTGTACGCGATGCCAACTTCTTCAATAACAACAGAATTATGTGAAATATCAATAGGAAGTTTCAAGATCATTCTTGTCCATTTTATCTGCTGTATATATACATGATGATATAGAATAATTTTGAGATAAGAAAGAGAATCAGTCGAAAATCTACGACTACGTTTACATACCTCGATTTAAGGTGCCTTTTCATGCTGACGCTCGACGCTCATTTTCAGCGTCAAAGTGGATCACGTGATCGAAGTTGCCGCTGAATAGCGAAAAGTGCATGAAAAGGTTATAGTGTTCAATTTTAAGAGTCAAATCAGTAACAGCAGCAGTCTAGTCTTCAGTCTTTGCAGTGATAGAATAGAAATATAAAAAATATATACTTATGAACTAATTTAGATACTTGACATTACTACGAAATTTGATAAAAAAGATATGAAAATGATATTTAAAATTAATATTCAATATAAAATTTGTACTAAATATTTAAAATTAATATTTTCGGAAAGTATGAAAATTATTATACTGATAAAAGAATATAATATCGCATATAACTTCTAATTTAATATAAACGCGTTTGTTTAAAAAATTTTTGTTTTGTTTTAATGTGGATATTAGAGTATCAACTATTGAAATTATGTTTTACAAATATTTTTATTTATATCTTATTTATTTCGATATTTTCGTCCAAATTAATAGGTATATACCCGGATAGCAAAGCGCGTCTCAGCAAAATCGCGCAAATCTGTTGATTACTTATAATGCTGACAACTTAGTAGATACCGTAGATTTGTCTTCAACGAATATATCTACATTGTAACAACATGCAGACAACAATGTACATATGTGCCAGTAGTTTAATAGCAAGATAGCTGCATCAATGTTATCTTGTGTTTTTGGCAATATGACAGCATTGTATGACACTGCATATTATTGTGGCAACATGATGGCAATAATACAAATTTTGACAATTTTAAAGTTGCCGGCAAATTGCTGGCAAGTTGCTATTCAATGTTATCATATCGTGAAAACATCAAATTGCCAACAAATGAAGACTTAGTTGCTGCAATTCTGATAGCAACACATAGCAAGCAACATGCCAGCAACAAGACAGACACGTTGCTATTTGGGTATTTTGCAGATTTAATCTAACTTTTTATTTTAGAGTGATAAAAAAATTGAATAATTTTAGAATAAACAATTAATATGACTTAAACTTATTTATAAATAAGTACTTACCTTCTCTTCAGATTCCACCTTGTTTAAATCTAAATTTAGTCACTTTGTCGTGTTCTTCTTTTTTGTATCTATCCCTGTATTTCTGACCTGTTTATTTTGCTTGTCACGTTGACGTTTAGAAGTTGAATCAAATCCGACTTCTTCTTGACGCAGTATCACAGAAGATGGTCACGTAACACGTTTGATGCTGCTTTTCAGCGTCCCATGAAATGGCACCTTTACACCGAAGTTATAACATCGATGTTATGAAACTGGTCAATCACAGTTATTCTATTCTTCAGAGAAATAGCTATGACTACCCAGTTTCATAATATTATTAACTTTGATGTAAATCGAGCCATGTAAACGTAATTTATAATATATATAGCCATGATGGAAGAAGATAAAAATGAGACAACTTGAGGGATGCGCAGTAAGATCAAATTTAGGATCCAAATTTGATTCAGCTTGATTGGCCATTGTGTGACAATGAGGAATAAAGCACAGACTCTTGACATAACGCACAGACTCTTGCATAACGCATAACGTAATACATTAGAAAATAAACTAATTAAAGTCCTCCGTTTCCTTCTTTCCATGAAATAAAGAACTTTGATTGGTTGAATTTTTTATGCTTTATGTGTTATGCGTTATGCAAGAATCTGTTTTTCCCGCTTAAGGCTACAGCACAGACTTTTGCATAACGCATAAGCGAATCAACTAATCAGAATTTTTCCTTTCTCTTGTTGATTCTCTTATGCATTATGCATTATGTATTATGCAAAAGTCTTTGCTGCGGTAAGACCAAAATTTATGATTGACCAAATTTGATTGACTAGCTGATTGTTCTGAATTGTTGTTATGCGCGTTATCTCACTTGTCTTCTTCCATCATATGTAGCGATGATTCTAATTGATTATTTATTCTAATCGATTATTCGATTATTAATTTTGTATATATATACATATATATATATATATATACAGGGTTGGCCATATTCGACGGAAAGATGTTTTTTTTTTCAATCATGGGAAAGAGATGTTAGATCGAGTAACGTTTCTCATGATTGAAAAAAAAAACATCTTTCCGTCGAATATCGCCAACCCTGTATATCAATATCTAATATAACATAAGTGAAGGATATAGAAAGTTTTAGTAGCGTGTTTAAAATTATGTACGATGTGTAGCACGATACACTGGTGATACCTTACTAGTGATACATCTTTGTATTTGAAATTGAAAAATCGGAGAGAAATAAGGTGTAATCTGTATTTTATTTCTTTCATATTAACTGATTCGTACCATCTGTTACAAATAGAGATAAAAGATATAATTATTTTATCAAGACTAATAAGTAAAACGAAAGCTCTGGAATAAGCGAAATTAGCTTCGATCGAAAATTAATCGTAATGAAAAAATATCGTTTACATCGACCATAAACGTAAAACGGTCTAAGTAGTTTACTAAAAATGACATTACTGAGCAAAAAATTTTACGAGTGTATATTTAAGTTTCCAGTTTACAACCAATATATCTTCATACATGGATACTATACATGGATACTAATTTCGCTTATAAACAGTCTATCAAAATCGATCCTTTTCGGAAATAAATGTACTTATTATTGAAGTGATGTACAGGTCAACAAGACATAGATTTAAGATTAAAATACTATATATTTAATTATTATTTAATATTTCTTTCTTTCATCAAAGATTTCAATGCAAATGAGCACAACTGCAAGTTATCATTTTTAATTTTGTTTTTAATTTCATCTTTCATCATTTATATCATATCAATTTTCCTTTTTGTGTGGGAATCAGATCATTACCAAACTCTTATCGGAAGGAGATCTTTTGGTACATGAGCTAGAATTTATTATACGTATTTATTTGTTTAATTGAAAAGTCTTCTCTGTAAACATTTTACCCTGTTCCAGTTCGAGTTAATTAAATTTAACTCCGCCAACTTGGAACCACTCAGGGTACCTTTATGTTATTCATTAAAAAATATTTGATCTGTACACCATGACTATCCTTGTAATTTCTTTTTTATAAAATCATTTTCACTCCGTTCTAGGTTTTAAAAATAATTTTTTTACATGTCGCATTTCAAATTCGTCACAGATCTTTATAGTTTGTACATTACTACTTGCAGTACAATAAAATTTGTAGCTAAAAAATATCCTCCGGTCTTTCATAAACTTGAAAGAAATGTCATCAGTTGTTTGCAACCAATAAACAGAATAAACGATATAGACAAAAAATATTTATTGATCCTTAATGCAATTATTTCTCATATATAGGACATTCATATAAATTAATAGATTTATCCTCAGATACTGACGCAATTATATTATTTCGCTGTGGATTATACTTAACTGACCAGACCTATTATAAAAATTAATTTATAAAAATTAAAATTAAATTATACTTTTGAATAAAATAAAATTATTTCATGTTTAAGAGACATACTTGATCCTTATGTTCACGAAATGTATGCAAACATTGTCTTTGTGCTAATTCCCAGATCTTGACTGTATGATCAGAACTACTTGATGCAAATTGCTGTCCATCTGGTGAGAAAGCCACACCAAGTACCCAAGAAGCATGACCCGACATCGTTCCTGCTAGATTTGCATCTTTGCTAAATAAAAAAAGAATATAAAGCACTTATCGATTTCTGTTTAGTAAAAAAACTAAAATATTTATGAGGATGCTAGATAGCTCTTTACTAAAGTAATAGCTTCTTCAACAAAATTTGGTTTACCAAATTTATCCCCAGATAATTGGGGATAAATTAATCATGGTACATAATATTCTTGAGACTTCCACGGGTGCTTTCTATATAACTGTTGTGTGTTTCGCGAATTTTCTCCATGTCTAGATCCATTCTTGGAATGTCAACGTTTCGTGAGCCTTGCAGTCCACTTCATCAGGGCGAGGAGCAGCCTGATACTCAATATATTCCAAGAATGGATCTAGACACGGAGAAAACCCGCGAAATACACAACAGTTATAATAATGGTACATTATTCCTTGGAAAGAACTTTCAAACAATAATAAATAAAAATTAAAACAAACATCAGTTCTATAGAATCGGATTTGAGTAGAAAGGTAATAATCTCTTTTCTTTGCAATCAATAAAATTAAGAAGAAACAAAAGTTTTAGTATAATTACATTCCTTTTCATAGTCAAAACTCAGTTCAAGTTATAATAAACTTTTGAAATAATGGCTTCCGATCAAGTCAAATTTGATCGATAAAGGAACATAAAAGTCAACGCAAGATGACAATATAATTATATATTAATAATAATTTAATTTACATATATATTGATAAACATTTCGACCATATATCTGGTCATCTTCAGTATCACAATTAAAAAACAGATTATTAAACGCTACTTACAATGTATTACGTCTTGACTAATCGTTTACAAATTATTTAATATTAATACATGAATGTCCGTCTTGCAAGGATTTTTTGTTCTCTTTATCTCTTTTTTTAAAATATTGCATCATTGAATGCGAAAATTTATTGTTAAATCTTTGAAATCCACCCTGGCATCTTAGATCCTCATAGTCCCAAATTTTATACAAATTATATAATTCACAATTTAAATTATGTATTGATCATTCATTAAATATGACAAAAAATAAAAAAGTATATTAAAATTATAAATAAAAAAAATTATTTTTAGTACCTATGAATCGAACAGAAACATCAATGAATATATTATTTATTTAAAGTTTTGTGTGTAAGACACTGACAAGCACTCAAGAAGAGAACATGTATCGACAATGTAAGTGGAGAAAATATAAGCATGATGTAATCTAAATAAGTAAGGAAGTGGTGAATGAAAAGGAGAAGAATGGTTAAAGAGAGGGAAGTTGATAAAGGAAGGGAAAATATATATCTGGCAGCCTTTACTTATTATCTGTTTTTTTTTTATAAAAATCATTTCAGAAATCAATCTCCTACAATAAAAAAGTTCCATATCCAAAATACATCCTCCCAAGCAAAACTGCAATTCAATTCTAATCTAGCTCGAAATTACTGACAAAGCATCCGAGGATTCATTAAATCTGCTGAGCGTTCTTTAATTCTGTAATTGTCGTTTAGTCTGTGAGGATCTGAGATACCAGGATTTCGAAGATTTAACAATCAATTTTCGCATTCAACGATGCAATAAAAAAAAAGAGACAAAGAAAACAAAGAATCTTTGCGTGATGGATATTCGTATATTAATATTAAATAATTTGTAGTCGATTAGTTAACAACGTAATATATTATAAATAACGTTTAATATCTGTTTTTTAATTGTGATATATGAAGATAATATATGATCGAAATGTTTATCAATATACAGAATTATACAATATTCGAAAAGAATGGGACCCTCCCCCCCTATGATCTCCAAAAGTATGCACTTTCAAGGAAAATGACCTCAAATAAAAGTTGTAGGCGTCATGAAGGGGACTATCTTTTGATGATCTTGAATCATTGTTTGAAGGTCAAATTGAATTAATATATAATTGCATTGTCACCTTGCGTTGGCTTTTATACTCTTTTATCAATCTAACTTGTCAAGTTACAGTGTTAAGAAATCCATATATATTTACAGTTGGGAAGTAACTTGTAATTTATATCACCGTTATTATTTTCGATACTTTTTTCGGTAACGGTAACGATATTGTATTTTCACAGAAATGAATTCACCCGTTATTTTTACTCTACTCTCTTATTATACAATATATTCCTTTAATATCTTATTACTTTATAACTATTCAATAGATCATATTATTTTTAATTGGCTAGACATATTTTACAATGCAAATTTAAATATCAAAAAATATTTTGCACTTTGCACCTTAGGCTGCATTCTAATAGTCATTGTCAATACTGAAAATTTATAATATACATATATATGTAATATGAACTACAAATTTTTATTAGTATTTATAGTGAATATTGGAATGCACTCTTAATAACGACATAGATATTTAAAAACAATGTTTAATAAAAATTTTTATAAAATGTACGTTCGTAAATTTATGTTAATCTAATTTCCTAAAAATGAGCATATATAAAATAAAGATATTAATATAAAGAAATAATTCATGTTCTAATGAATAAATCTATGAAGTAAAATGCTTTTTAGAGTCAACACAAGTTGTTAATGTGTGTATAAATATTTTCTTTATTAAAATAAACAAATTATGCATGTTTAAATTCTATTTTATATCTTCTTCAGTAAATAAAGAATAGATATACTATTTTAAAAATATTACATTCGTGGATAAAATGACAAAATTATTAAATTAGATACATTCGTGTACAAAACGAGTTAAAATGGTCATATATTGGAGTAAGCTGGTCAGGAATGATTATTAAATCCACAATCTTGTTAACATTTATTGAACTCCAAACTAATCAAAGAGGAGCGGCGCACTTGCACACAGTTCAATTCCACACACCACTCATATCGGCCTGTTCCTAGTAATTTTTCACTGCTTCACTTGCAATGAAATTATATTATTTTAAATTAGCCAATTATAGTGATGTGGACAATTGATATACTTCCATCAAAGAATTGATCGAAATAAAAAATTTTTTGTCGCAACTGTTCATCAAATTGCCTATTTTAATGAAACGCTGATAACTGACAAATACTAACAAGTACTAACAGTTCGATTATTGTAAATATATAATGTCTACTTTAATAAAAAAATATTTATATACACGTTAACTTATACTGGTTCTGAAAGGCATTCAATTTCATTAATACAAAAAATTATATAAGATTTATTAGATATAAATTTAATATAATGAAAAGCTTACTATATAGAGACCCGCTCAGAATTTTAAGTTTTAATATTGATTGTTACGATTAATATTGATTATTACACAATATAATTTTTAAATTCAATATCTTACTTTAATATTACAAAAGAAGTAACAAATCATTACTTTATGAAATTAATACCAAATAAAATTAATAAGAAGTTACTATATGTTAACATTACCGTCGCTTTTTACAAAAAATAATAGTTATTTTTATGAAGTAATGTTATTAATCCTGTATATTTATAAAGTTTATATAAAATTTACTCACACATCATATAGTTTCATATGTCCATCATCGGATGCTGTAAGAAGCAACTGAGAATCGGGTGAAAAACATAAAGATCTGATAGGCATCGCATGACCTAAATAATATAAAACTTAAAAATAGAACATTTTATGTCAATGTTATAATAGTATATTTGAATCTACCTTCCAAGGTACGTAAAACTTTTCCATAGGCAACATCGAAGATATTAATAATACCATCTATTGCGCCACTTGCAATATATTTACCATCAGGACTCTGTGAAAAGCAATTTCTTATATACAAGTTACATGTATCATAGGGTGAATTCAAGACGGCAAAGCGGTTAACATGCTTACCGAGCGATTATACATGATTAGTTGGATCTATAAATAACAATGTTCATTTGCTCGGCGAGCAAGCTAGCCACTTTGTTAGCTGAAATGCACCCATAGATTTTTATGCAATGTACTTACATATGCTACACTTAATGTAAATTTTCCACCTCTTGTATCTAAAGTCTGTTCTTGTTTACCATTATCAGTTCCATATAGATGTATCTTACCAGCATGACTGCCAGATACAATGAATTTATCATCTGGAGAAAAGACTAAAGTCCAAATGTCTACTGGACCAACTTCAATGCTCAATAACTTATCACCAGAATATAAGTCCCATAATTTTAGACTCGAATCAAGTGAACTTGAGGCACATTCTATAAATTAATGATAAAACATAACTCTAAGCTATTTAATATATTTTAAGCCAATATTTCTATTTGTTTACTTGATCCATCTGAGCTAATAGCTATGGATACAACTCCCAAGGAATATCCAGTTAACTTATGTTTTAACTTCAAAGCATCCTCCTTCAATTCCCATACTTTCACAGAATCATCCACAGAAGCTGTTACAAGATATTCTGCTGTCTCGTCTTCATTAGACTGTACAGAATCACTGTCAAATATAATCCTGTCATTAAAATAATTTTTTATTTATTTTAACTTAACTGTTTAATTACCGTGAATCTTCATTATCCAGATGTTCTTTCTTCCTTTTTGGACAACCCCATCCACAAGTCCATATACTATCTTCATGGGCATTTTCTGTTTTATGAGTTAAAGCATACTAAAAAAAAAAGAGGTAATTGTTTTAAGACGTTAAAATTATTTCAAACAAAAATGTTTTCTCTCGTCATTATACCTCGCACAACTTTGCCTGATATCATAGAACTTGGAAATGTGATACATGGGAATCGTTACTAGACCAAATACACGAAGATTAACTTGACGAATTAATCGATTGACATTAGCAACTCTTGCTAAAAATCTGTCATTGTACGATATGCGTTCATTTTTGTAATTAATTGTAACACGTTCACTCAAATTTATATTGACCTCATTATTTTACATATTCTACATACTGAAGATAGCCACATCTTGGCTGTTTATGATTATTAGTTTATTATTAGTTTATTATTAGTTTTTGATTGAATTTTAAATATATAACTTTTGCTAACGATATCCTGCATGTAGTTTTTTTGCTCTTTTATTTATATATATATATATATATATATATATATATATATATATATATATATACATATATATATATCGTATAATTTAAGCTACGTTTAGTGAATTTAATTTAAAGAGGTAATTATTTAGAATAGCTACCTCATCTCCGATTTTAATGAAATTATGATCATTTGACACGTTTTCACTCAAAACGAAAGAATCTGAAAGAAGAACGCGGCGGTCGGCCTCGTGAATCGAATTATTAAGTATTAAAGTTGAAGACTTTAGAAGTTAAGATATCTGTCATTCTGATTCAATATAGCTCTATGTATACGTTCTGCTTTAAAAACACAAATTCACTGACTTTAAAAACAAAATTCACTGCTTTAAACACAAATTCTTTGCATTAGCAGTGAATTTGTTTTTTTAAAGCAGTAAATTTGTTTGTGAAGCAGAGAATTTGTATTTTTAAATCAATGAATTTGTGTTTATGAAGCAGTAAATTTGTGTTTGTGAAGCAGATAATTTGTATAATTAATGCACAGAACACATACATAGCGATATATTGAATCGAATGATGACAGATATCTTAACCTCTAAAGTCTCTCTTTATCGTAAAATAACTCGATGAACGACGCCGACCGCTGCGTTTTTCTGTCAGATTCTTTCGAGTGAAAACGCGTCGAATGAGCCTAATTTCATTAAAATCGGAGATGAGGAGTTATTCTAAATAATTACTAAAAAAGAAAAAAGATTGATAGATACTTAATAAACAAGAGTGACACTTATTCTTACCATTTTAACATCTAGAAATAAATTTTCAAGCGGATAGTAAATATTAAGAATACGGTCATCGAAAATTGTGATAAAAATATACTTATAGCGTTTCCGACCCGACCGGTTTTGCACCAATTTGAGTTAGAAAAATGCTTCGCTATTGGCTGATATTACACGCTCTACCAATGAGAGAGAACGAAACATCATTACAATCCAAGTTAGTGCAAAGTTGGTCGGGCCGAAAATGTTATTAATCAATGCGTTTTCGAGTGTTGCAACATTTCTGTGACCGGCTGTATGTGTGATTTTCGATCCGCAAGAATTTAGTTTCCTATGTCTCATGGAGCGGAACTTGCAGATGCACAATCAAGCCAATGACAAAGGTATTCCGGTGGATCTAGTAAAAATAATCTATGGGAAGGCTTTCGTGATTGGTCAGTGCTAATTACGCATTCCGGAAATTCCGCTCCATAGGATTTAGGAAAACACATTTTAGCAGAACGGAATCGTGGAATGAAACCACGACCAATAACGAGCGTTTTTCCAATTCCGCATCATGGGATCGCATCCTCAGGATGCAAACCCATACAGCGGAATAGGAGCAGGAACAAGAGCAGAACCAATTATGAGCGTTCCGCAGTTTTCATTACGCGGTTTCGAATCCCTTCATCTCGATGAAGCGCAATGAGCGTAAGCGGAATCAACAGCAAGTCCATAAATGACGTTTAAATATTGTATTTGTCATTTATTTTTTATTATCATGTATCTAAGTACAGAAAAATGCATTTCTCAATGAAAATAATAATGATTAAAAATGTTAAAATTTATGAAATTAATTTTAATGTGATTGTAATCTTTATAAAATAACAATTTATTATTAGTTGCACAAAGTCTGCGATGCGCTCATTACGCTATATGAGTATTGAGGATTCACGTTTCAAAACTGGCGGAATAACAACGTGATGAGTACAGAGATAAATTATTAGGTAATTATTCAGAAGACGCTCCTTCAATTTCAATGAAATTATGCTCATTCGACGCGTTTTTGCATAAAACGAAAGAATCTGTCACTTAAATGTTGTGCCTAGTCCCGAGAAGTGAGATTTAATCGTTAAAATTGACGACTATTTAGATTAGAAAATCTGTCAGCCATGAAACACTGCGATGTGAGCATACGCTGCGGTCACATAATACCGCGTCGAATGAGTATAATTTCATTGAAATTGAAGATGAGGAGCGTCTTCTGGATAATTACCTAATAATTTATCTCTGTACTCATCACGTTGTTATTCCGCTAGTTTTGTTACGTTGAAACGTGAACCCTCAAGTACCCATGTAGCGTAATGAGCGCATCGCAGACTTTGTGCAACCAATCATAAATCGTTATTTCATAAAGGTTACAATCACATTAAGACTAATTTCATAAATTTTAACATCTTTAATGATTATTTTCAATGAGAAATGCATTTAATTCTGTATTTAGATACATGATAATAAAAAATAAATGACAAATACAATATTAAAACATCAACATTTATGGATTTGCTGATAATTCCGCTTATGACTTCTGCACACTGGACGCGGAAACACTTGCCGCGCGGCAAAATATGATGCTGTAGTCAATAAGCTTACAGCTCCTAATGTGCTCATTGGTTACCGCGTCTCATTTTGCCGCACGGCAAGCGTTTTCGCATCCAGTGCAGGAGTCATTACGCTCATTGCGCTCCACGGAGGTGAAGGGATTCGAATCATGTAACGAAAACTGCGGAACGCTCGTGATTGGTTCTGCTCTCATTCCGTGTTCCGCTATTCCGCTGCATAGGTTTGCACTCTCATGTGACATGACTTTGACGCTAGCGTCAAAAGGAAGAAGTTGGATTTTTCTAACTTCTAGCGTTAATTTGCAATGTATAGCATCGTGCAATATAAACGTTTTTTAAACATAAAATAAACATAAAAAATGTAAGTAAAACAATATTTTCATTATTAGTTTATAGTTAAAAGATATTTTAATTACGATAATCAACAATGCAGAATGCAGCAAGTCCATTAGAAAATCTAACTTATAGGATACATTTTCTAATAAACTTGTTATGATACTTGCTAAAAAGTTCTTTATTAAATGATATTTTTTACAACTTTATATGTTTTTTCAAGGAATTTTCAAAGAATTATACACACTTGCGGAATGTGCGAAGAGATATGTGAAGTCGAAAATTTAAAAAGTCATTCTTGTTTGGAAGATTACAATAACTATTTTGTTGATGAAAATACTTTATATTTTTAGCCAGTATTAGGTAAATTGACTTCTTATTCTATTTTAAGAAACTTACTATATATTTTAATATATTGGGTCATGGTAGATGGTGTTGACCATCAACACCATCTAGTGACAAAAAACCGCGGATACTTTTTAGATGACCCAATAATATCAATAGAGGAAAGGCCCCTATTATGAGATACTGAGTTCATTTTGGGTAAATGCTAGAAGTCTATAGGCATAATTTAAAAAAATAATAGGTCATTTTGAAGGGAATTTAAAGTTTTAAGATAACGTTATATAAAATTTAATTCAAATTCCATTTTTTTTTAAATTAAAGAAATGTAAAGTGAACAAATCGCAAAGTCAAAAAATTGTGCTCGACCTAATGAGATGTCCCGAAAAATTGATAGTGAAAAACGCGAAGTATTGGGTCATTTAAAAAGTATCCGCGGTACTTTGTCACTAGATATATGACCATCAACATACATCTAGTGACAAAAAACCGCGGATACTTTTTAGATGACCCAATATATCAGTATTGCAATTAAAAAATTTTATTTAATGTTTCTAAAATACAAACAAACACAGCCAGCGTACGCAAAAAATGAGCATGCGATAGATTATACTCAGAACTCAGGTAGTTGAAATGGTTCTGCCAAGCATCGCAGATATAGGCACTCGATGTTCATTCCGGTTGTCTTTTTTATTATCATATAGTGTCATTATCATATAGTATCATAACATTTATACTTTAGCAACGATTTTTATTATAACATAAAGCATGGGCTATTTCATATTAAGAATATCCTAGGTATTTCATATTACGATTTCACGTCTTATGATTTTATGATCATCAAAGCTAATTTCTGTAATTAAACAATTCAACATATCCCATATTTTTCTATTAGTACAATTTTACTCTATTACTACATGAAGAATTTCTTGCCAAATATTTATTTTTATTGAATAATAAACAAAGTTTAAATGCTCATCTTAATGAAACTTGAAGACATTCAAATTCTAAAATCTTATTTTATAATGACTTATTTTATAATGATCTAATAATGAATTTTCTACTAAATGGTTTTAATTTTCAATCTAACAAGAGCAATAAATTCATGGTGGAACCAATAGATATTTATTTTAGCAGAAACGCCACTATCTCATTAACCGCCTATCATAATATCTCATAATAGGAGGCTTTTCTCTATGTATTATAGATGATAGCAGTACAATTATTCGATATAGTATAATTAATAATCAGGAACAAATAGAATCATTCCAAGGTAAATTATACCTAAAGGAATCTAAACAAACAAAAATTGTAATATTTTATATTAATTAATTACTAACCAATGTACTAATGTTGTCATTTTGTAAATATTTCTGTTTACAAAATAGAAATATTTACAAAATTCCTTTATCAGGAAAAAATAACTTAATACTAATTGTGAATAGTAGGTAATAAATGACAGATGTATTTTTATATTCTGTTTGTTCTTGAAATAATTCTTAAATTTGTTTTTGGAATCTTGGTTTGATTTGGAATTTTGGTCTGTTTTTATTTTTTTATTACTATGTAGCCACTTTGATGGAGTATGTTTTTTAATTCTTCAAATTTGTTTTAGTTATTCTTTCTCAAGTATTTTTATATAAAAATAATTATTTCAGCGGCATCAAACAAAATTAAATCACACAAAAGAACATCCATATCAAAATTTAATTTTAATGACGAAGAAGTTGAAGTACAGAATAGGTCTGCATAGTGGAATTATACCATTAAAAGAGCGAAATGGAAAAATTAAAAAACAATTGTGAGAGGAAATTGAACAAATTTTAAATAATAAGAACAAAATAATAAGTCTTTTTTTAAGAAGTACTGATTAAAAACTAATCTTAGTAAATAAAATCTTCATTACAGGAAAATTTAGTTCGGAAGAACTAAAATTAAAATTTAAAAGTTTTCATGATACATTTAGAAAAATTATTCTGACAAGGGAAGTTTTACAACTGTCCGGAACTGATTTGATTCTCCACGAAATATGTTGAAAAACATACAAATCTAAGAGAAACATATCTTTTTTTCGTGCGCTAATTCATGTTTAAGAGATTCAAAAGGGAAACACCCGTTTGAAGAAAAAACGGATATTTTTCTTTCGAGCCGAATATCATTGGAAGTATAAAAGACAGAAAAAATTTTTCAAACAAAAGTTGTACGGTTTCAAGACTTTACAAGTACTTTAAAGTTATAAAAAAAATTTTTTATTTGTTTAACAAAATACCCTCACTATTCGTAATTTTCTTAAATTTTTAATTTTTTTTTTTTACCAAATTAAAGAACTTTTTTACAAATTCAGTCATGTGTAATAAAATTACACTACGACATATCATCTTCGAGAAGTAATTATTAACGCTTCTATATATACACTATCCATGCTCGTGCACATAAGTGTCGTTGGAACAATAAGATATATGAAAAGATGTCTTAAGTAAAATTTGTATAGTTTTTTTACACATGTGTATATTTAGATTTTGTAATTATATATATTTTTAAGATATATATATATATATATATATATATATATATATATATATATATATTGGGTCATCTAAAAAGTATCCGTGGTACTTTGTCACTAGATATATGACCTTCAACACACATCTAGTAACAAAAAACCATGGATACTTTTTAGATGACCCAATATATACAGTTGGCCATATTCGACGGAAAGATGTTTTTTTTTTCAATCATGGGAAACGTCGTTACTCGATTTAACATCTTTTTCCCATGATTGAAAAAAAAAACATCTTTCCGTCGAATATGGCCAATTCTGTACAAATAAGTTTCCGCCGTTTGACAAAAGACGGCGCTACTAGCAAGCTATGGTTAAAATTGTCTGATGTAAAACATTATATCGTAAGGTTGGACATCTGTCAACAACATAACCTTGAAATACTAGCGATTTTGTATCAGCATCATATATTTTTTTTGTGCGAAAATGCCGAGTTTTGAGCCGAATAAGCGTCATTTGCGGGAACTTTTGATTTACTTCTTTAATTTGAAGAAATCTGCAGCTGAGGCTCATCGATTGCTTGTAGAAGCATATGGTGAGGCTGTCTTAAGTGAGAGAAGTTGTCGTGAGTGGTTTCAAAAGTTTAAGAACAGTGAATTTGACGTCGAAGACAAAGAACGTAGCGGAAGGCCGAAAGTGTACGAAGACGCGGAATTGGAAGCATTATTGGAAGAAGATTCGTGCCAAACTCAAAAAGAACTTGCACTTACATTAGGAGCGACTCAACAAGCAATTTCATATCGTTTGAAATCATTGGGAATGATTCAAAAGCAAGGGAATTGGGTTCCATATGAACTGAAGCCGAGAAACATTGAACGCTGATTTTCCATATGTGAAATGCTTGTCAGGCATAAACGAAAGAGCATCGTATAGTCATTGGTGATGAAAAATAGATCCACTACGATAACTCAAAAAAAAGGAAATCATGGGGATCACCTGGCCATGCTTCGACAGCCAAACCGAATATTCATGGAAAAAAACTCATGTTGTGTATTTGATGGGATCAGCTTGGTGTCGTGTATTATGAGTTGCTCAAACCGAACGAAATCGTTACTGGGGCTCTCTACCGAACACAATTGATGAGATTGAGCCGAGCACTCAAGGAAAAACGCGCCCACTACTACTCCAGGCATGACAAAATTATTCTCCTGCATAATAATGCTCGACCACATGTTGCGGTGCCGGTCAAAACTTACATGGAAACATTCAATTGGGAAGTTCTACCCCACCCGCCGTATTCACCAGACATTGCCCCTTCCGATTACCATCTATTTCGATCGATGGCGCATGGCCTGTCTGAGCAGCACTTCACATCATATGAAGATATCAAAAATTGGATCGATAATTGGATAGCCTCAAAAGATGAAGCGTTCTTCCAACGCGGTATCCGTATGCTACCAGAAAGATGGGAAAAAGTAGTGGCTAGCGATGGACAATACTTTCAATAAAACATTATGTATCGTTCTTTCACAATAAATGCTTAATTTTTGATTAAAAACAGCGGAAACTTATTTGTACACCTAATATATATCTTAACCCTTTTAAGATATAAAGTAAGGTCGTCTATTATGGGTTCTCAATTTAAGATGGCGGGATTTCTGCTAAACTAATAAGCGCAAGTGATTGATTTTATTATGAACTTGTTACTCATAGAATGGAACATATTTCACTATTTCAGTGGAAAACTTATTATTAGATTATGCGTGTAGTAGTTGTGAAAAAAGATTTTTGAAATTGTATGTTATCGAATTTTATTGTGGTTAGTCTTCAAATCTTGTTTTATTATATATTAGGTGTTGGAATTAATTCGTAGCGTTTTTAATGAAAGATTGTTATTTATTTCACATGAGCATTAAAAAATACATTAATGAAAGTACTTCCCATCACTTGTAAAACGCTACGAATTAATTCCAACACCTAATAATAAATAAATATTTGGTAATAAAGTCTGTATACAGTGATAGAGTAAGATCGTATTAATAGGAAATATGTGATATAATGATTTGTTTAACTGTAAAGATTAGATTTGGTGATCATGAAACCGCAAGGCATGGAAGTCATAATACGAAATACTCAAGGTATTTCTAGCTATATGAGAGCATCTAAACGATTCAATATCTCAAAGCATATTTGAATGACATGTTAAAAATGACAATTCTCTATTAAGATTACTCACAGACACATACACACATACTCACATACACACACATCAAAAAATTATATAATTATTATGTATAACATTCAAATTCTTTGTTCCTACTTGTATGTAATATAATAAAAGCATGTATAAAAGTTTTTTTTTTCCTTAGTTTTCTGTTATGAGATACTATCTCATACAAGAAAATCCTTGTATCTCATTAGGAACTCATTTTTTGAATGAACAAAATCAACACTTTCGATAAAAAATTTCGATAAAAAATATACAAATTATAGCTACTAATGATAACTTTAGGTGATGAATCTTGAATATATTTCTCATAAAATTGACATGAAAATAGGAGTTAAGGTTGCAAATTAAATTACAAGTTTTTAAAAAAAGATATCTTATATTAAGCGACTTTATCCTATATATATATATATATATATATATATATATATATATATATATATATATTAACATACACATATTAAGCTGTTATTATTTTTTTGACATTTAATTTCTTCTATGAATAAAAATTAAAAACAATTTTATTCCAAATCCATTCTTTTATAATGCAATTATTGTATAAGATTGGTATCTTTAAAAAATAAATTTTTTAAAAATTGTTGCATTTAAAATTACATTGTTACAAAATCTCACGTCTGAAGAATTCGTCACGTGTAAAAAACTATACAAATTTTACTTAAAACATCTTTTCATATATTTTATTATTCCGACTGGAACAGGATTTATTATCTAAATTGGACACATTTGAAGATCTATCTGTGGCTCGGAAAGCAGTTGGAAAAAGAAATTACATTGCAAATAATTTGTAAATTAAATATACAAAGTAATGAAAATAGTTAAAGTATGCAAAGTAAATAAAGTGTACAAAGTAAACAAACATATATATGTAAAAATGAAAATTTATTAATAACATTACATAGTTACATTTTCATAAGAAATTTAAAAGTTCGTTTCTTTCTCTTTGAATCGAGTTGTTTTCTTTTTGTTCACTGTTCCATCGCTTTTATTTGTTCCTCTTCAACTGCAATCAATTTTTTTCTAACATTGTAAACTTCCTTTGAATCTCACTTTTTTTGGTCATTTTTTAATGAAATTACAACAATTCAGAAACTGAACCTGACATTTCTGTTGAACTCGGCCTATCGTTTAAATATTCATTTTCTAACGTGCAATTAAAATTACTATTATTGACATCGATATCTAATTCTATAAATAAACCAGCAACAATCGGATTAGATAATGGCAAAGATCTTGCATTCGAATGTGGACACGGAGTAAAAGGAGTGCAGTTCATTGAGAGGCTATTTGGAGAAGGTTACTTGGTGGATCGGCTGAAATTTGTTGAAATGCTACTTGATCTTGACACAGTTGTAAATGCCTAGTCTATGACTTAACTGAACGAGGATATTGTCGAACCGAAATTTATGAAAAAAAATTTTCGCTCAATAGGATGACGTCCGCTCCCGCAACATGTTGAAGGAGTGATGCGGAAAGTATGCCATTCAGCGGATAGTTCCGTAGCGTTCTTTATTACGCTGAATGCGTCCATTGATAATAAGTGATTAGATAATAACTGGGCGGTAATTTATGATATAAGTTTATGTATACATTCAAGATAAGTATAACGAATAGTGTAAGAATATTCACGTAGCAGTTTTACATTCAGTCAGTGCGATAGTTTTGTCATAATTATATCTGTGAAATTTGTTAAATTGTTTTTATATTACAATTCAAAGCCAAGTTTAATCTTTGAAAATTATTATCAATCCGCTTAATATTGTTAGCCTTTTATTAGCATGTATAAGTTCAATATACATTATACATTTCTAATAGAAACACCAATAACTAAAGCAGAAACAAAGTTAAAAGGAAATATTAAAATAAACAAAAATTATTGCTGGATAGTATTTTTCACTATAATGGATTAGAAGTAATAGAAAAAAATCTATCTCAATTATCAAGAACCTTATAAACATAATTCTGAAATAATTGAAGATGAAGAAGCATGGAGTGAAGATAATTTAAATTCTCATCTTCAATGTTCAAATGATGACGCAGACTTTAACAGTTCTTATAAAAGACGAGCTGTTGAGTATTGGCGGAATTGGGACATTAATGAAAAAAATAAAAATAAAAGGAATTGTCCGCTAAAATCAGTGAAAAATAAATTTAGAAGAGTTTCATCTGAACGTCAATTAAGACGATAGGAAGAACAATTACATTCAGATGGAAATCGTATAGAAAAATTATCTTACTCCAAATTTATATATGATAAATTTACTGCAGCTGTTGAATCAGGATTCATAGTTCATGATATCGATCTACAAAGGTGGACTTACAAGCTCAAGAAGAAATAGGAAATTTAAATCCTATTTTTAAAGCATCTCACAGTTGAGTATCAACATTCAAAAAGTTCCACCGAATTGTTTCGAAAAAAATTACGAAATTTATAATTAGAAGAGCAATAGATTCCATTGAATTGCAAAATAGAGCTAATAATTTTCTGAAAACAGTGAAACTAGTTATCGAACAGTTCGAATCTAAAAATGATTTTAAAAATGAATTTTAATTCTGATCAAAGTAGTTTCCAATTGGAAATTCATTCTGGAAGGTCATTGTCTAATGAAGGAGTAAAGAAAATAGAATGTGTTGTGCAATCTGTATCATCAACAACACACTCATATGCCATACAACAATATCGTGTAATGGAAATTAGTTGTCACCTTTATTTATTATATTAAAAGAAACTAATGGTATATTTGAACCAAGAGTACAAGAAACTTTGTTTACACCAATAAATGTTATTGTAAAAGCATCGAAATCTGGTGGAAAATCTCTTCAGGTAATTAAATAAATTTCCTTTTACAATATATTTTCAGATACTGTTTTACTATTAAAAAGTAAATATAAATTTGCATAAACAGAATAATATAATAAAATTATAAATCTTATTTCTGTGTATATTTTATATTTTATTTAAAAATCTCATAACAATCATAAAATAGTTATTAATTTAACATTATATATATTTCTTACAGACCATTTTAAAATGTGGTTAGAAGAAGCTTATTTTCCAAACATTGGTTCTAATATCGTTCTTCTTATCGATTCATGGACTGGACATTATCCCAATATTATTTCAGATTTAATATCTGCAGGAAAACATATTACTACTATGATTATACCGAAAAGCATTAGAGGGAAAATACAACCATTAGATGTTTACGAATTTAGAATTTGGAAAAATTTTGTTAAAAGATTTTCAGATACTGTTTTATTATTAGGAAGTAATATAAATTTACATGAAAGAAATAATATAATAAAATTACAATCTCTGACATAATTAATTATCATTCCCGCGATATCACAACTTATTTAAATATTCGTGGTTTAAAAGTGGTTATACAAATGAAAGACCAAGAAGAATTTGAAAATCCAGTAGAATTTAGTTTTGGCAAAAGTTCAACAACGTGTGATATCGAAGGTTATAGTAATATAGCTGTAATAAGATGTTCGTGATGCAAGAAGTCATTATGTTTAAAACATTTTTTCATCGAATATTATTATTGTAATGAATATAATGAGTAAACGATACAAAATATAAATTTATTGTGTATAAACATTTAGAAATTTTTCATTATTAAGTATAATATATACTTAATAATTTTGAAATTATTACGTAAATGATAAGTAAATAAGATATTAAAGTGTAAAACTGAAAATAACTTTAAGAGAATAATCTTAAGATATTATAAGGAAATAATGTACAGAGATGAATAAAAAAGTTTTACTCACTTTAAGGAGAAATAATAAAAATTATTATAATTCTTAACATTATTTATAATTTGTAATGTTACCAATAGCAATCATGTCAATTTTTTTATTCATTTATGTAGTTGATTTATGTATTTTATCGTTCTAACGACAATTACTTACGCATATAAGCATGGATAGCGTATATACAGAAGTGTTAATAATTAATTCTCGAAAATGATAATAATGTCGTAATGTAACTTTATTACACATAAATTTGTAAAAAAATAATTTTTAATTTAGTAAAAAAAAAATGAAAATTTAAAATTACGAGTGGTAGGGTATTTTGTTAAACAAAAAAATAAAAAAAATTTTTTTCTTAATAACTTTAAAATAAAACTACTCTTGAAACCGTACTTTTGTTTAAGAAATTTTTTTCTATCTTTTATACTTTCGACGATTCGGTTCGAAAGAAAAATATTATTTTTTTTTCAAAGAGGTGTTCCACCCCTTAAACATGAATTAGCGTACATATGTGTAAAAAATGAATTTGAATGTCTTGTTTGCTATTTAACTGTATTCTGTGTTTTTATTTGACTATATTTATTTTAAGTTATGCAAATTTAAATAGCATGACATTTTGCTAATGTGATCCTTTATGCGTATTGATTACTCACAGCTTCTTTTTTGAGATTTTTATTTTAAAATAATTATGCCTTGAACTAATTGTAGTTCTAATATTAATCTATAATTTACGTTACTATAGATTTTTATAGGCTGCCGAGCTGCTTATATACAAGGTGTTTGGAAAATAATGATAAATCTTTCACATAGGAGTAGAATGGACTAAACTGAGAAGAAAAGTACTCTACCATTTTGCAATTTTCGTGATAGTTAACAAGATATTAATTGCTAAAAATTGACGAAAATTGACCTTCAATAATTTTTACTCAAATACTATCAACTTTACAAAAAAACTGCAAAAGATAAAAATTGTTTATTTTTTTCTCATAGAATTCTACAAATTTTTTCAGAATTTTGTATCAACTTTTTAGTACTACATTTTTCTCATTTTTACCAATATAAAAAAATACGGTATTAAAAAATTCTGAAAAAATTCTTAGAGCTCTATGAAAAGAAAATTAACAATTTCTCTTGCAGTTTTTCTGTAAAGTATTTGAGTAAAAAATTATTAAAGATCAATTTTTGGCAATTTTTATCAATTAATATTTTGTTAACTATTGCGAAAATTGCTAAATGATACAGGACTTTTCTTCTCAGTTTAGTCCATTCTGCCCCTATGCAAAAGATTTATCATTATTTTCCAAATACCCTGTATACATAAAGTTATATGTATATATGCGTATATACATTTATATACATGTATATATTCTGTAATACACTCTACTTTTTTGTTAATTTTATAACGAAACTATTATTTTCTAAATAAAACTAACTTTTTAAGACTATTTTTATGGAAGGCCACATTATCATCCATATTTCTCTTCTATTCACCATTATGCAAAGTTGTCACATTTTTATTAATAGTGTCCTAAGTAATAAATATTTCGTAATTTCGAGTCGATTCAACAACATTTTATGAATAATGAATGTAATTATCAAGTTTTAAACTTAAATATTCATTATTAACCAAGTAAACCAAGTTATCGTGTAAAATGTAACTGGAGTATCACCTTCTCCTCTACTAAATAGTATTGAAAATACATTAAAAAAAAATAACGCTTTAAACATTTGTTTTAAATTGTTTAAAAAAAAGCATGTTTAATTTAATCTGAAGTTTAAAACATGTATAAAACATGTTTAAAACATGTAAAACAAGATATCTTATGTCTTGATCTTATTGAAAACACACACAATTTAATTCCTCCACATGTAATTCTTCAAACAAGAATATTCTCAATCGATCCTACTATTAAGGTGATTATTCCAAAATTCATAGCATATACATAAATTCATAGCATGCTAAACAATAAAACTATTTTTCTGTAAGTTATTACGACATTGCGATTTTTTGCGAGTGGTTTGCGAGTTCTTATCATGGTGGAAATATATAAGGTGAGTCTTTCCTATAATTGCGCAATAGCAGCATGAATTTTGGAAAAAATTTGATTGGCTTTTCCAGTATACCAACGCTGTTATACGCAAGAAATTGCATATTGGATAACATTTGATTGGTTATTTCCAGTATTGTTAGCGCCATTATGCGCAATGTTTCACCTTGTATATTTCCACCATGGTTCTTATCAGAGGGATATTGGAAAAAATATTTATGGCTAAAAAAAAATAGAAAATAAAATATGAATATATATAATTAAAAAAGAAAATTATATATATTTTTAAGATTATGGAAATATACTTTTTTTTTTAATTGCATTGGCTGGACAAAAAAAAACTAGTTAAATGTGATTCAATTAATTACCTTTTCAACGTAATAACTTTTGCCGGTATGAATTATCATTCCGCTATCGACTGTATGCTTTTGGATCTAATGTTTGTAGAATGCTAATATATTTTACGTTGCCAAGCGTATTTCCGCATTAGAAAACGTATTTCCCATTACGAGTGCTACAAAACAGTACTCAAGAAAATAACATTAATACTTTTTCGTTAATCGCAACGTGCGTATACGTAAAGTTGCGTATAGATTTAAGAATAGGACTCTTGGTCGCAGTACTGCTAGTGGTGCGAGCCGCTTGCAGTACGGTTATTAGCATGAAGAGCACGTATACGGATTTATCGTAGTGTATGTGCTTTCTTATGCCCTCTTTATCTTCTTGTTCGATGTTAATTGGCCTTTACTGCAGAGTAGCAGCAATTCCGACCAGAGTGAACCTAGTAGCTGAAACAAGTATGTGGCGTTGCGAGCGTTAGTCGCGGCGCTGCGAGCGTTAGCTGCGGCGCTGCGAGCGCCAGTGGCGGCGCTGCATGCGTCCGTCGCGGCGCTGATACGGTCGTTCTTTCCGTTACTCTCCCCATTCGCTCTCTGGTGTCATGGCATGCCGCGTGCAGACCTCGTGTAAGTCTCTGCGATAGTCAGTAAGTTAGAACTCGGAAGTTGAGGTTCCAAATTACTTTGTGCATTCCGCGAGATCGATACCGATCACTATTCATGTCTGTGATAATTGTTAGCGTCGTCAGATAAATTCTTAGAGTGTATTTTCATAGTTCTAGTATTGTAACTCCGCGACACGATGCCGGTATCCGAGCCGTCTTACACGCGCAATCACGTCTCTACTTTCTAATCAACATTTGTATTTAGTATTTAGTTAGTTAGGCATTAAGTGTGTATTAAAACGCCTCATGGCATAAAACCAGAAGCAGTGCGTAGCGCTCATTCTCAATCTAACGTTTTCCCGCCATACGTCCTTCGCCGTGGTTGGCAACCACCGGCGCCATATTGCGTAGCACGTGATCCAATAGCCACAAACTGGTGACCCCGACGTGATCGCGCGGCGTTTTTGTTTTTGTTTGCGCGCGTGTGACCTCGTGTGTTCGACCTTACGCGCGCATCTAAATAAACCGCCGACATGCCTGGTGGCTCTAGCGATTCCCCGGCGCGCAATCCGGACGGCGGCGCACCATCGCGTATTATCGAGATACTCGCGCTTTCGCGAGTCGGCATTAGGTCCATACCGTTCTGGAAAAAAAAACCAGATCTTTGGTTCGTGCAAATGGAAACTCAATTCCTCACCGCAGGCATAACGGTAGACGACACGCGGTATAATTACGTAATACAATGTCTCGACGACGATTCCTTGACCGAAGCTAGTGATATTATACTTAATCCGCCCGCGATGGACAGATACGCCGTGCTAAAAGACAGGTTATTGAGAAGCTTCGCGGACAGCGCCGATAAAAAATTGCGCAAACTGTTAAACGAGGTCGACCTAGGCGACCGTCGCCTGTCTCAATTGCTCCGCCGCATGCGGGATCTCGCGCAAAATGGCGCATCGGAAGAGGTACTGAAATCGTTGTGGCTGCAGCGCTTGCCGCAACAGGTACAGGCGATATTAGCGTCCAGCAAGCACGAGCTGGAGGAACTAGCGCAATTAGCGGACCGCATTACGGACGTGCTTAGCCCCAGCGCCATGGCCGTCGCAACGATTGCGCCGACGAACAGTAACACTGGAGATTCGCAAATATCCGCGCTTACTGAACAAGTAACTAAACTAGTAGCTCATTTATCGCGCGACAGGTCGCGGGCCTCGCATAATTCGCGTCGTAGAAGCCGCTCCAAGTCTCAGCCCACGAGCAAGCCGTGCTGGTATTACCAACGCTTCGGCGGCAGAGCGCTCAAATGTACGCAACCGTCCAGCTAGAAGCCGACGGCGTCAACAGAGAAGAAAAACTAGCAGCCGAACTATCCCCGACGGCAGGAAGTTCGGCGGCGGTGAATCGCCGTTTAATGGTGTGAGACCGCGTCACCGGCACAATTTTCTGGTGGACACGGGCGCTGACGTCTCATCCGTACTCGCCTCAAGGCGCGACCTTGCGCACTTAGATAAGCAGGTACTCTATGCTGCGAACGGTACGATCATCCCGACGTACGGGCAGAAGCTACTCCGGCTCGACCTGGGATTCCGCCAAGTGTTCCAGTGGCCCTTCATCATCGCCGAAGTGGACACCTGTATAATCGGTTCGGACTTCCTGGCGCGCTACAATTTGCTGCCTGACATCCGGCATAAGAGGCTTATCGATGGCGACATGTTCTTCAAGGTAAACGCACATCTCGTTTATAAGACAGTACCAAAGCTGACAGCCTTCGCCGACGACTGCCCTTTCAAAGAAATACTAAGGGAGTTTCCAGAGATAACTCGAACATCGGTTACGCACAAGCCAGCCGCACATGCGGTAGAACACGTCATCGAAACAAAAGGTCTTCCGGTGTCAAGCAAAGCCAGACGACTCTGCCCGGAGAAATTTAAGGCAGCCAAGCAAGAGTTCGAATATATGATGCAACAGGGTTTATGCAGGCCTTCCAAGAGCCCTTGGGCCAGCCCACTGCACCTGGTCAAGAAGAAGAATAGCGACTGGCGTCCGTGCGGGGATTACCGCAAGCTCAACGAGGTAACCGTCCCGGACCGTTACTCAATTCCGTTTCTTCAAGACAGCACACACTTTCTTCATGGTAAAACAGTATTTTCCACGATCGATCTAGTACGCGCATATCAGCAGATTCCAGTTCGCGATATTCCGATTCAGATATTCCGAAAACTGCCATCATCACACCATTCGGGCTTTTCAAATTTTCGTACATGACCTTCGGACTTCGTAACGCAGCTCAAACTTTTCAACGATTCATGGATCGGGTAACCATAGGATCAATTTTTGTTTTACTTATATTGACGATATTCTAATCGCTTCGCATAACGAAACTCAGCACAAAGAGCACCTAAAGATTCTGTTCGGTAGACTGCAACAGCATGGAATAGCGATCAATCCGAATAAATGCGTGTTCAGGCAGAAGAGTGTCAACTTCCTTGGACATGTGATCAGCGCCGAAGGCATCAAGCCCTTGCCCGAAAAGGTTCAAGTAATTGTTGATTTCCAGGAACCAACTACTGAAAAAGGATTTCGACGATTCCTGAGAATGCTCAATTTTTACAACCGATTTTTAAAGAATATCGCAAGTATACAGGCACCATTGCTAAAAGTAATTTCTGGGCGTAAACGCAACAACAATGCGAAAATCGAGTGGACTCCTGAGCTCAAGCAATCCTTTCGACGAATCAAGGAACATCTCGCTCAAGCCACCTCGCTCGCATTTCCAGACAGCAATGCAACACTCTCGTTGCAAACAGACGCCTCAGACAAAGCAATCGGCGCGACAACGGATATTGCAACAGCACAGCAACGGATTTCTCCAACCACTCAGCTTCTTTTCAAGGAAACTCACGCCTACACAAACTAAATATAGTGCATACGATAGAGAACTATTAGCTATCTATGCGGCTATCAAACATTTTCGATATATGTTAGAGGGACGAAATTTTCACGTTATCACGGATCATAAATCTCTCATTTACGCATTCAAGAAGAAGTCAGATCAAATGTCGCCAAGACAAACTCGTCATCTACTCTTCATTTCAGAATTCACAACTGATGTACGTCACGTTTCAAGCGCCGATAACATCGTAGCAGATGCATTATCTCGCGCCGACACTATCGTGATGCCAACTAGTCTCGATATGCAGGAGATTGCAGAAGCTCAAGCCTCGGATGATGAATTGCAGCAATTGAAGCAATCCACATCAACGTCTTTGAAGCTCAAAAAGTTTACCTTATCGGAAACAGCATCCAGCATTTACTGCGACACTTCAGAACAAGAGATCAGACCTTATATTCCCGGACCACTACGAAGGCGAGTTTTCGACATGGTGCATCAAATGTCGCATCCAAGCGGCAGAGCAACTCACCGGTAAATTGCACAAAAATTTGTGTAGCCTTCCATGTCTAAAGACATTAAAGAGTGGGCCCTTGTCTAGCATGCCAACAATCCAAAATTCATCGCCATAACCACACCACACCCACCAAAATACCAATACCAGATACTCGTTTCGAGCATGTACATATCGACATCGTCGGTCCTCTACCTCCATCCAAAAGTTTCAGGTATTTATTAACAATGATTGACCGATTTACTCGTTGGCCGGAAGCTATCCCATTACAGGATTGTACAGCAAACACGGTAGCGAAGATGTTTTTCACTCACTGGGTAGCCAGATTCGGAGCTCCACGCTTGATCACGACCGATCAAGGCTCGCAATTTGAAGCGCAGCTGTTCGACACATTAACTAAACTCATTGGCTCTAAACGTTATCGGACAACTACATACCATCCGGAGTCTAATGGCATCATCGAACGATGGCATCGCTCTCTAAAAACAGCATTAATGTGTCACGGCGAAACTCAATGGACTGACACACTGCCAATAGTATTACTAGGATTGAGAACTTGTCTCAAAGAAGATCTAGGCGCTTCGGTAGCGGAATTAATGTACGGCACTACGCTCAAGGTACCAGGCGAATTTTTCTCCTCTGAAGAAATGCCGAGCGACCCACGAATCTTCGTCGAAGATTTCCGCGTAATTATGTAAAAGTTGCAGCCTAGACCAACTTCTCATCACATTAGACCTAAGCTATTTTTCCACAAAGAATTATATAATTGCTCGCACGTTTTCTGCAAAGTTGAAGGCAATAGACGTCCTCTGGACCAACCATACACCGGACCGCATAAAGTACTAGAGCGCACCTCGGACCAAGTCTTCGCCATTGAAATCGACGGCAAATCCATCAATGTCACGGTCGACAGACTTAAGCCCGCGTACGTACTAATACAAGACTCGGAAACTATTCCGTCCACTGCATCTTCGTCTTCAACTGACATTCCAGTGCTAGGTGAACCAAAAACATATCCTAGTCCAGCAGCAAAGCGAAAGACTGTTAGATTTAAGATGTAATTCGCGCAATATTACACTAAGCAAACCAATATGTATTATACAAGTTTTGTTTGTTTCATCTATTCTTATCTTTGTTATTCTCATTCTAGCGATATCTTAACCAGTATTTCTTTCTTTAACGTTTACACTAGGAGGGGAGTACTGTGGCGTTGCGAGCGTTAGTCGCGATGCTGCGAGCGTTAGCTGCGACGCTGCGAGCGCCAGTGGCGACGCTGCATGCGTCCGTCGCGGCGCTGATACGGTCGTTCTTTCCATTACTCTCCCCATTCGCTCTCTGTCATGGTGTGCCGCGTGCAGACCTCGTGTAAGTCTCTGCGATAGTCAGTAAGTTAGAACTCAGAAGTTGAGGTTCCGAATTACTTTGTACATTCCGCGAGACCGATACCGATCACTATTCATGTCTGTGATAATTGTTAGCGTCGTCAGATAAATTCTTAGAGTGTATTTTCATAGTTCTAGTATTGTAACTCCGCGACACGATGCCGGTATCCGAGCCGTCTTACACGCGCAATCACGTCTCTACTTTCTAATCAACATTTGTATTTAGTATTTAGTTAGTTAGGCATTAAGTGTGTATTAAAACGCCTCATGGCATAAAACCAGAAGCAGTGCGTAGCGCTCATTCTCAACCTAACATTTTCCCGCCATACGTCCTTCGCCGTGGTTGGCAACCACTGGCGCCATATTGCGTAGCACGTGATCCAATAGCCACAAGTAACCAGACCGTGGCGCCCCCTGGGAGGAGAGGAAAGAAACGAAGTTCTCCGCCTCTTCCTTAAAACAAAAATATGTTCATGGAAATCAGATACTGAGGTTTAAAGATTTGAGATATGCAGTAATTAAACGACACAAGGTAGAGGGGGGATCGTTAATCATACAATGAATATTAAGGGGATGAAATGGGAAGTGTTTTTTCAGGTAATCACGAAGTTTAGTCGATTTATGAATACAAAGTTGCAATAAAAGAGATTAATGTCCTGATTTGGGTCACCACAGGGTCATGCAGGCGAATTGACAATATTTTTACGATGCAGGCTGTATGCTAAATTATAATGATTAGATCTAATTTTGGAGATAGTGACGATCTCCTCTCTTTTAAGATTCTTATGATAGAATCAGGATTTAGCTGAGTTACTTCTATGAAAATCATCATATAGCTGCCTTTTAAATGTTGCACAATGATCTAAATGTGCTTGAAATTTAGTGTTGAGAGATTGCTTGGAGACCATAAAAAAGTCTTGAAATGATATTTTAAATTTAGGCCAGTGTCCACAAAGGGCGGCCTCATTGGCAAGGTAGTCTGCAGTCTCATTACCGATTATACCTTTATGACCAGGAGTCCAAATAAAATTAATTTTGAAACCATGTTGCGTTAAAAAGGACAGACGATCCTTAATATCTAATGTAATATGGTATTCGCATTTCTAGAGTTGTGAGACGATATAGCCTGAAGAGCACTTAAAGAGTTAGAACAGATGGAAGCCTCGTCACTACATCGATCTTCAATAAGATTAATTGCCTGAAGAATAGCCCAAGACTGAGAAAATTGAAGTCTCCGGGGAAAGCTTGAACTTGAGTGCAACGTTAAGATGGTGAATAGATTGCGGAGCCCACGCGATCCTCGCTAACAGACTTGGAACCATCGGTGTAAATAATGGGATCGCGATTGGCATATGTGATTATAGTTTCTAGGAATCGGGCTTGGTATATTTGGTTATTCGCTTTCTTAGGAACATTGGTGAGGGAACTGTCAAATTGATAGACATAAGTATAGCTTTCATAACTGTGTTTATAAGCATAAGGCATGTTGGATCTGCGGATAATTTTAAGTGAGTATTTCTGCATTACATAGTATAGGGTTGGCCATATTCGACGGAAAGATCCTTGAAGCCTATTAAATGATTTTTAAAATGAACAGCAAAAAATATGTTTTTTCCCATGATTGAAAAAAAAACATCTTTCCGTCGAATATGGCCAACCCTGTATTTGAACGCAGATAGCTAGAAGCCATTGTCTTCTTGAGGGAGAGTATGCAGCCTGTTCCAAGCTTTCAAAGCTGTGTAGTACTGGAGAGTTCTTCCTGGAGAAAGCCTTATAGATGAACTTCGAGGTCATATAGCCAAATCTGATGTTAAGAGGAGTTTCCTTTGCTTCGGCCATAATGACGTTAATAGGTGTAGATAGTCGGTATCCGAGAGCAAGACGCAGGTTTCTGTTGACTAACCTTTCCAGTTGTAAAAATTCAGTCTTATTGCCCTTAAACTTGAACACTTGACATCCGTATTCGCAGAGCGAAATACAGCTCTATAAAGGGTGAGAGAAGTAAGCTTGGACGAGATCCCCATTTAGTGCCTGCGAGAACTGCTAGTATATTAGTAAGATTGCGTCCCTTATTAACCAAGGTCTTTAGGTGTTCTTTGCCACTCAACTTGGGATCGAGAGTGAAGCCTAGAAAGATGGCAGATTGTACTCTAGGAATTTCTACATTCTGAATGTGTAGTTTAATGTCCGGATGTGACTGTCTCTTCCTTGTAAAAAACATCCATTGGGTTTTTGAGGGGGAAACTTCCAAGCCCCTATTTCTCAAGTAAGCATGTATATTATTTAGTGAAGATTGAACCGATGATTTAGCATCTTCAGCGTTTTGGTTTGATGAGAAGATAACGACGTCGTCCGCATATTATAAGAGGAGGGTGTCCTCGTGTAGACATTTATTAATATCCGCACAGTAGAGGTTGAAGAGCAAAGGGCTAAGGATGGACCCTTGAGGGGTACCTTTCAAAGCGATGTATGGAGCACTTTAAGCACGCCATCACAAATGAACATGATTTGTCTGTTGGAAAGAAGGTTACTTATGAATTTAACGGTTTTGGGCGGGATCCCAAGACGTTGTAAATCTTCTATCAAAATAGAAGGAATCACGTTGTCGAATGCTCCCTCGATGTCCAAAAATGCACATATAGTAAGGGCGTTATTAATGAAGGTGCCCTGAATATAATTTGTCAGAGCAACAAGGTTGTCAGAGTAGGCACACTGGGGGCGGAAGCCCTTTGGTTAAGCGGCAGTATGGCATTGGATTCAGTAAACCACCTCAACCTCAGATAGATAATTTTTTCCATAATCTTTAAGAGGTACGAGAGAAGAGAAATCGGTCTGATACCTTTTCCATTTGGCTTAGGGATAAGGACGATCATTGACTTATTCCATTCCGCAGGGAAAATTCCTTGACAAAAAAGATTGTTATAGATTTGTAATAGCACAGAAAGACTATCCAAATTTAGGTGTTAAGTTCTTAATGATGTTATAGTCAATCTGGTCGGCCCCTGCTGATCTAGTTTGGCTCAATAACTAATCAATAGCTAAGAGTAATTCCTTCATAGTAAAAGGATTGTCCAAGAATTTAGTGCTTTCGCACTGCGTGGGAGTATTTTCTTCAAGAAGGATACACTCTGAGACTATATCTCGAGGACTGCAAGAGGGAGGACAGATTTTATTAATCGCATTTTTCTGCGCAGTGACTGGCCAGATGACATAACGGGAGCTAAACGTCGGTTTTTAAAAGCTTTGATCAATCTCCAAATTTTAGCAGACGGAGTATGAGCGTTAAAACTGTTGCATAGTTCCTTCCATTTCCTTCTCTTGGTTCGTCTGACGCATCTATATGTCGAAGCAGTGCGCTTATAAGCGTCATAGTTCTCTGAACTTGACTGGCGGTTCCAGAGCCTCTTTGCCTCGCGTCTGGCATCTACCGCGGCCTGACATTCTTCGGTCCACCAAGGGGGGGGGAGAGACGTTTCTCAACCATCGGTTTTGATTTCGAGGTACGTGATTCAGGGGGAAACAGAGAGTTCAGAGTGCCTTTGATCTCTTTTACAAAGTTATCATATTGAGAGGTAGCATCATCTGTTGTTACTAAAATAAAGGCAAAGTCAATACAAGTTAACTTGTGAATAAAGACTTTCATTTGGAGAGAATTAAGTTTAATTTTATACTTAAATGTAGTTCTTAGGCAAGGGAGAATATTCAGGTTAATGACAACAGGGAAGTGATCACTAAAAAAGGTATCGAGTTCTGTATAACAGTTACCAAGAGTCAGGACAGGAGGCGTTACAACAATAAGATCGATGACTGATGTTTGCGAGCCGGGAGAAGTCAAAAGGATAGATTTATGATCATTGCAGATAATAAGATTACGATCTTCAAGAAAGTTTGAAAGATCTGCCAAGGGAATCAGTAATCAAGCAGGCTCTCAATAATTGTAGGAGGAGTTCGTGACGACGGATATCTGTATATGTTAATAATGACAAAGGAGGGACCTTGAGTAAAAAAGCTTGATATCAATGAGCTCGATTGAATGGTGACCTAGGTGAGTGATATCAAGAAGGTCATAGCGAAATGACTTTTTAATAGCAATGGCTACCCCGCGTTGACCGGGGCAGCGAATGTCACTTCTAATAAAGTTAAAAATGTTAGAGTATAAATAACTATTCTCGGTGACCATAGTCTCTTGGAGGCACCAAAGATCGTATGTGTTATTATTAATTTGAAGTTCCGGGAGCTTCCCCCGTAAACCCCTACAGTTCCAACTAGCAATAGAGATAGGTTTGTTAGAAGACATGAGTAGTATTAGTATTAAAATGAAAGGTGAGATAGAGTAAAGTAACAGAAAAATTAGTAATGGTTGTAAGCGCGATCGTCAAAAAAAGGAGGGTCAGCTTGATAATTATCATAATAAATGCGCGGATTATATTCAGTCTGCTGCCGGTAGAAGCGAGGAGGGAGCGGTTCAATGTATGAACTTACATGATTCAAGAACTGCTTAAGGGGATGCTGGAGCGAAGGCCGAACTTGATCAAGGTCGATATTACAGGTTTTCATTTCCAATGTATAATCTGCTTACGCCCTCTGAAGTTAATATGATCATGCAGGAAATTCGATCGATTAATTATCGATATTTTTATTCCGTTTCCTACATTACCATCTTAACAGGGACGTGTATTAGGATCGGTCCCACAATGTAAGATTTATTTTGGAAAATTTTCCAATTTTAGAATTGAAAAAAAAATAAACATAATTGAAGTTAATCTTATATTTGTAGAATCGGACCTTAGAAATTTAGTTGCATTATATACATATTTAGTTGTATTATATACACATGCAATGTAGGCCGTGTTCTAATATATATCACCAGTACTAAAAGTCTGTAATATATATAAAATACAGATTTTTAATTAATAGATATATCGATACGAAACCGTAATAGCACTTTTTTCTTACATCCAATGCCATTTTAGGTTACGATAATATATTATCATAAATGAATATCATAATATATATATATTAGGTGTTGGAATTAATTCGTAGCGTTTTTAAATGAAAGAATGTTATTTATTTCACATGAGCATTAAAAAATACATTAATGAAAGTACTTCCCATCACTTGTAAAACGCTACGAATTAATTCCAACACCTAATATATATTAGGTGTTGGAATTAATTCGTAGCGTTTTTAATGAAAGAATGTTATTTATTTCACATGAGCATTAAAAAATACATTAATGAAAGTACTTCCCATCACTTGTAAAACGCTACGAATTAATTCCAACACCTAATATATAGATATTCATGCAGATATTCTCTATGTCCATTTTTGCAATATTAAAATTTTATATTATAATGTGTATAATGATGTATAAAATGTAATTCTAATGTTGTACATAAAAAGACATTCATGAATACGAATTACAATTACATTTTATGTGTATTATAATATATGTGTATATACACAATAACACAAAAAATATTATTGACATATTAGTGAAGACATAAACATGTTAGTGAATTAATGATATATGCAATATTAAAATTATATTTTGTACATTATTGTGTATATGTACATTATAATACTTGTACATATAAAATATAATTATAATTTATATTCACTAATAATGTTTTGTTATATGTTACAACAATGTTAGAATTATCATAGTATAATGTACATACAATTTTCTATATTAGATATATAGTCGACATATTAGTAATGTATAAGTACTATAAGTATCTATCTCTTTTTATTAGACAGAGTAAAAAGAGTTACATTATGTATGTGCAATGTCGTATTCATTTATATATATATATATATATATATATATATATATATATATATATATATGAAACACGTGTCCATATATTGACAGTAATATATGTTACATCTTGACTAAACTCTAAATGATAGGAAAAATCATAGGAAAAAGTGATACTACAACTGTATTTCGATATTCACTGCGAGTACTGAAAATACGTAACTATAGATTTTCAGTATTGACAGTGTACATTGACACATGGGCCTATATAATAGCATTTTTCCTGTCGTACAATGTCATTTTAGGTCAGGATGTGATATGTATTAGCTGTATATAGATATATTACACATATAATATACATAGCTATACCATTTTTTGCTATGTTTAATAAAAATATGTAGAAGTTAATCATGTTAAAATATTAGTGATGTACTTAAATATAATACACACATAGGCAATATTGTACAATATTGCATATATGTACTATAATGTGTGAATATACATACGTTGCAGATAGAAGTTATCAATGCTAAGCTGTTTATGCATTCTCTGTGTTTAAATGTGCAATATTAAAATTGTATACATATATAAAATATATATATATATATATAATGAATGTATATATATATATATATATATATATATATATATATATATATATACACACACATAAAATGAGGATTTATCAGAGGATTCGTAATTTGATTATTTTTTTTAAGATGTTACGTCTGATCATCTGCGTTTGATTATCGTTAGCTTTGATTTATGTTCGTTGTATATTCTGATATTGAACTATAAAAGTATATATCACTAATATTTGATCATAAAAAATATATCTCTTTTTATTAAACGTAGAAAAAAGAAGACATCAATACACCTTTTTGTTATACGTAACAAAAAGAGATGAAGTAGCTACACACATATGTGAATATGAATTAGAAATATATTTTATAATATGTGTACACATCATAATGCACATAAAATATAATTCTAATATTCACTAATAGACTGTGTCTATATTATATCTGCATGAAAAGCTAAGTATGAGTAACTTCTATCTCTTTTTATTATGGGCCTTCTACAATAACACATTAGTTACAAATCAGAAGTCAGAAGCTAAAAATTGATCAATCACAGCCAATTTTTAGCGTTTGACTTCTTATTTATGGCTGATTTATGGCTTATAATTGTAAAAGGCCCATTAAACATAATAAAAAGAGATGGAATAGTTACATATGTATGTGCAATGTATTTACGTACTGACATGTTACATCCTAAGTTAAAATGACATTGGGAATAAAGGAAAAAGTGCTATTACATTACACGTGTATACATGTATTTCAAATACATGGTTGCATCCGAAAATATATCTAAGTCACAGTCAGAGTGTTCATTTAGTAAAAATATACTTATTGTAACTTGCTGTTAGTCAACGTACATTGACCTGTAAGTGTATATATTTGCTAAAACACTTTGAATATGATATACTTACTTACATTTCATAAACGTACAGCATCGTACAAAAATTATGCATGTGACTATTGACTGTGTAATGTATGTTGTATATATATATATATATACATATATATATATATATATATATATATACATACATATATGTATAACATATATATTATATAGGGTGTCCAAAAAGACTCCGAATTTAGGAGCTGAATATAAAGGTGACTATAATTAATCGTAAAGGAATGTGAACGTGTAATGGCATGCATAGTACGCCAAAATATAATGCGTTGCCCTATGATTCACGTTCTACGATTCCATTACGACCATCCTTGTGCTAAGGCTATTACATAACGTTTTTAGAAAAAACGTTTCAGACAAAAGTTGTAAGGTTTCAAAGAAACTATTTACTGATATTCAGTTTTTTTTCTTCATTAGTTTCTTTGTTTCGGTTATGTCAAGCAATTAGCTTTTGATTCCATCATGACAATGCATCTATTTGCATTTCTTTAATTGCAGACGCAAAATTCTATAAATTGGTTTCGTAATTGTATTTCACCAAATATAATAATCGAAATTCTTCTTCCAATAAATTAACAATAGCCAGCTCACAATTAACACCTCTGGCAGTAAATTAAAAATAGTCAGCCCACGATGAACGCCTCTGACATTTGTCTATAACTAGCCAAAATATGATTAGGCTGTGACATTTATTATAGCTAGCCAGCTCACGATTAACGCTCTGGCAGTAAATAAAAAATAGTCAGCCCACGAGGAACGCCTCGACATTTGTCTATAACTAGCCAAAAATTTTTATGGGGTACTTTGTTATAGCTATCAGCTCACGAAAAGCCTGGGGCATAAAAAAAATGCCACCCCTTTTAAACGCCTCTGATTTTTTTCTTAATGCCAAAATTATTTAGGCGTGACATTTTGTTAGTAGCCACCCCCAAAAAAATTTTTAACCCCCTGGGGCCAAAAATTAAAATGTCAGCCCCCGAAAAACGCCTCGGAATTGGAAAAATTTGGGGAAACCAAATTTTTATTTTTAAAAAAATTTAATCATATCACTTGTAAAAAAAAAAAAGTAATTTTTTTAAAAAATAACAAAAAAAATAAAATCTTTCTCTTCGGCTTAGGGGGGTTCCCAACAGAAACACACACCCAAAAAACCCTTTTTTGGTTTTAGGGGTTTTTTTAAACAGAACAAGTGCGACACGGTGAAAAAAAATTTTGTTCAAATTTTAAAGGGGAGATAGGTACTGAGTCGCTTTTTAAGAAAGGGGGAAACCCAAACCCCTTCTTTATCAAAACAAAAAATTTTGGGGAATTTATTTTTTTTTTGGGGGAAAAAAAACACTATAAAATTATATTTTTAAAAAAACCCCAATTATACATCCAACCAAAACCCCAACCCAATTCTATAGGGGGGGGAAAAACACAAAACTAACTATTTTGACAGTATTTTTGTGCGGAAAGGGGGATACGGGGGAACGCGGGTTTGGGGTTACAGCTTTTTGGACTTAAAGCCGTTTTTTCTACACATACAGCGCCCGAAAAAGGAAAAATGTAGTTTTAATATTATATATTTAGGGGGGAAAAATTAAATTTTTCGTAGTTTTTTAAAAGTGAGGGAAGTCTTTAAAAATTTTTTTTAATGTCATGTAAAAAACATTTTTCCCCTTAAAAAAAACGTCAATTTTAATTTTCCAAAAACCTAAATATAATACACATACATCCAAAAAATTGTTTTTTCCCCATAAAAGAAAAAAGACCCCTAATCGATCCCCGACATTTTATCTTTTCCAGCAAAAAAATAAGAAAAGGCGTTCACCGTATCAAATTTTCGGGGTTTTTGTAAAAGACTCTTTTTATTTTTTTGAATTTCTATTATTGATACGTCTTTAAAAAAAAAATTTCCATTTATTCCCAAAAAAAAAAAAAATGAGACCATTGATGTTTGGGTTTTAAAAAAAATTTTTTTTACTTTTTGTGGCAAAAAAGTGACAAAACTTTTTGGGAAAAAAATGTACCCAAAAATAAAAAGAATTTTTAAAAAAACTTTTCATTTTTAAAATGCATTATTTTTAAAAATGATGTCAATCACCATTTTTAAAAAAATAAAAATTTGTTGGGGAAAGGAAAAATTTTCATGACAATTTGCTGGAAGGGGGTTTGGCGCAGCATGGTTTTTTTTTGCTATGACACTTTTTTGGGGTACCCGTCCCCCCGTGACGGTTTTGGCCCCCCAAGCGCGAGGGGGTTGTGAGGGGAAAAGGCAGCAAAATTTAGAAAAAGGCTCGAAATGCGCAAAAAAATTCCCCGCAAATTTTTTAAAAAACGTATTAATTTTTGAAATTTTTAAAAAAATATTTGGGTAATATTTTTTTTTTAAATTAAAAAAATAAAAAATGGGGTTTTTTAAATAAAAAAATTTAAAAAAAAAAAAAACAAAAAACCCGGGGAAATTTTAAACTCCCCCATTCTTTCTTTTTACCCAAGCCCCAAAACCCGCGTTCTTTTAGATCCCTTTTTTACCCAAGGTTTAAAATTGGGTTTTGGGAAAAACGTAAAATTTTTTTATCTCATCAATGTTTACGTTTGAAAAAATTTTTTATTTTTATTTTTTTTAAGTTAAAAAAAAGTTAAAAATTAAAAAAATTTAATAAAAAAAAAAGAAGAATTTTTCGACAAAAATTTTGGGATTTTCCCATCCTGGAGATTGAAAAATTGCCAAAAACCCAAAATTTTCAAAAAAAAAAAGGGGAAAATTTTTTTAAACCCGGGGTTTGTGATTTTTAAAAAATTTTTTTAATTTTTGTTTTCGATTTTAACGAGCAGAGAAAAAACAAACGGAAGAACTCCGTTTTAATCGGTTTTGTCTCCCCCCGGCCGCCCCAAAAAGGGCCCCCCAGCAAAAAAAAGGGTCTCTGTCCCCTTTCCTTCCCCCCTGTGGCGCTTGTTTCTAGCGACCCAAAAAAATTTTTTCGACGATCCGCCCCCCTTTGGGGTGTATCTAAGGAGGAAAAGAATTCTGACAATACTTTTAATTTTTTTTAAAAATTATTTAAAACCCCTTTTTCCCCGATTTTTTACGTGGCGCTTTTCCCTAATTTTTAAACCTGGAAAAAATTTGGGGTTTTTTTGGCTCGGGGTTTTTTTACCCCCCAGCTCACATGATATTAGTGAAAGAGTTAATCATATACCTTTCTCATTAATATATAATAGCAAAAATGATTTCAAAACGTGATAGTTAACGAGATATAGTTTACGATTTTCCGTGTATTTTATGTACCACGTTCATAGAGGCGGTTTGTAAAAACTCAGCGTGGTCTCGGGCGATAGGTGCGAGATCAGAATGTTGAGGATCCTATGTTCAATCCTGCTTTTTCCTTTTTTTCTTAATTTTTTTTTTAAACAAATAACGTTATTAATGACAACATATTACTCCAAATATATTTTTATAAAATTATAGAAATTATATGTGTACTTTAGTGTGCTCAGAACTAGTTACACATTTCGAGCCAATTTCTGAGGTGCTGCCTATTTTTCCTTTACAACCGCTCAACAGTCGACGGCTGAACCGCTGGATCGCGTGCGGACATGCATCTCAGGAGCGTCACAGTATAAGAAACATGCTGCTATCATACCTTCCAACATGAAAATTATCATGACAACATTTTAGCATGAAAATTATTATAAAAATATTTTCCTTCTTACATAATTGTTATTTTCTTAATAATAGTGATTGAACGTCATATTAATAAGTATATACATTTTACTAAATATTATGTACTTTTAAAATATTTACTTTATTATTTTTATACATTACATTGATACATTCGGTTTTCTTTCAAAGAGCTACTGACCACGCTTATGTGCCACAAAATGTAATATCTTTTAATATAGAATACTGATAATATCAATTTAAAACTAATAAGAGTCGATACAGAACGAGATGCGTAATTTTAAACTGGAATGATTCAACTTCAATAACTCCGTGATGTCTTCTTTATTCAACATGTGAATAAAGAAGGCATGTTGAATAAAGAAGACATCACAGAAGACTAAGGAAAGTAAAGGATTGATAATTTGCTAGAAGATACGGAGCATATTTCTTAGTGCAACGCTCCTGAAATACACATCCGCGCGCGATCCGGTGCAGCTCAGCCATCGAGCATTGAGCGGCGGCGGCGGGGGGAAAGAAGGCGATGCCTCAAAAGTCGACCCAAAATTTAATATGTATTCCAATAACTATAGGAAGAATACCGAATCACTTTAATAGATAAATAAAAAATTATTTGTATGTTGCATATAAAGGCACATATAAAGGCTTTTTGATTTGTTAATTATAAAATTATATTGACATCATCCTTATAATTATATTAATCATCCATATAATTATATTAATCGCACTTTTGCGATTTGATTGATTATCAGAATTTTCTTTCGGATGATAATTATAAAAAAAACATTTCACAGAAAGTACTGATCGACGTTACATTATTACAGAAACATAATTTTTTTTTGGATTTTTTCTAAAGGTAAATTAAAACGTTTAGAAATACACATATAATTTCAATAATTAAATAAAAATATATTTAGCCTGTAATATATGTTTGTTAACAATGTCTTCAATCACTTATTTAAAAAAAAAAATTATGAAAAAAGAAAAAAGGAATTGATCATGAGATCTCTAACATTCAGATCTCGCATCTTACGCGTGAGACCACGCCGAGGTCTTGCAAATCTTTTCTATGAACGTGGTATATAAGGCTCATGGAAAATCATAGAAATATCCCGTAAATTCGTGTTTTGAAATTATTTTTGCTATTATACATAAATTGGAGGGATATAGGATTAGCATAATTTATTAAAACTTATATTTTATCTATAATGTTCCTTCTCCTCTTAATTATACACATTGAGCGGCCGAAATTTTCCAGAAAGCATTTTCGGTCGCTAGAAACAAGCGACCGTAGAGAGATGGGGGGGGGAGGAGAGGAGAGCAGAGGAGAGGAGAGGAGAGGAGAGGAGAGGAGAGGAGAGGAGAGGAGAGGAGAGGAGAGGAGAGGAGAGGAGAGGAGAGGAGAGAGAGAGAGAGAGAGAGAGAGAGAGAGAGAGAGAGAGAGAGAGAGAGACTCTGAAGGATAGACTCGCTGTTTCGTTCGACGAGCCCAACTCGGCATGCGAAAGTCTCACCGATTACAATCGGAGTTTCTATCCTTTTTTGTTTTTTCTCTGTCTCACTCTATCGTACTTCTGTTTCAATAATTCGTTCTGCAATTCAAGAATGTGATTTCTATCGATTCTGGCATCATCATCGATACATCAAGAACGCATGATTCCTTCTCTAAACAACAATCTTGATATATATTTCTATATATACAAAAATATATTATTATGGCGTTTCCGGCTGATAATATATTGCTGATTTATTTACAATGGTTCAATCCATTTCTATAGTTGAATAGCAATACTACTTCGTTTGCGCGCGACCGATAGGAGGAATGGCGCTTCTTACTAAGACTCGACATCCGAGTCAAAAATGTGCTGTATACAATAATTTCAGACCTTGCATAAGTAGCTGGCGATTTATAGAAAACCTCAAAGAACAATACTATGCTTGCAGAAACGAGTTACGAGCTTTAGTATAAGAACAAAGTGTATTCGAAAATTTCATTTATATGCTACGTCTGTTACGAGATTGCCGCTTGTCGTTCCGACATCCGAGCAGAAAGAAAGCTCAACCGAAACACATCACGTTCCGAACCTTGATATATGCATGTGTAAATAATTCAGTAAATAAAGTTTAAACATGTGTTGTATATATGTACATGCACACACACGCGCGCGCGCGCACACGCATACATACGCACACGCGTATGTATGTATGCTATTATATATGCATATATATATATATATATATATATATACACATATATATACACATACATACATATACATACATATATATATATGTATATGTTATTTTATATATATGCATCAATAATTTACTAAATAAAATGTATGTAAAAGACAGAACAGTGTAATTAAAATAATTATCTTCATTTGTATTCATATGTAAATAATATGGTATGTTTCTTGTTTAGGAAGAAATTATTTCAACAAAATTGAAATAACTAATATCATATTTATTTTATTATTTTTCCTCTCAAAAGAAAAAACTTTGACCAGGGCACGTTTTGATTGATATGGGCCTGAGTAGGTCGATAATTCAGATCATTTCTATGGTTCAGCGACGCACTTTTCATGACAGCGCCGCTGTCGGAATATCGCGGAACTAAAATACTGCTCAGTTTCATGGCTACACGTCAATTTCACTCGTAATATACAAACGAAATTTTTGTACACGCCTTTCTCTTATACTAAAACTCCTATCGCGTTTCTAAAAGCATAGGATTGTTCGTTTCGGTTTTCCGCAATTCGCCAGCTACTTTTTATGAACGTGCAAGATCTGAAACTCTTATATGCAATACATATTGTGATGTGTTGACTACAGAAGCCGATAACAAAACTGTAAGTCTTTAATTTTCTTTCGTTTTTCGTATTCAAATGTAGCTGGCGACTTGCGTTGTTGTCGATACTTTAATTGTGGAGAAGGATTTTTCAATCCATAAACTCAGTTACGAGAAAGGCGTTTTTAAAATTTAATGATAAAACAGGACATTCCAGCATCCCCTTAAGAGTCATGGAAAGCATGGGCATATCCATATGTCTAGTAGGAAGTCTATTATGTTCATAAAGATAACTATCACGTGGATAATTGGTTCGATCATGATTAAGGAAAACCGTCTCTCGATATGGAGATCTTAGGCCATTCGGAGATATTAGGTATTCCCTCCTAGCTTCTTCCAATGAAGTAGAATTATTATTAGCATTGTTAGTATTGCGAGGGGGGGTGGCATAGGAAATATTGGAAAGGTCCTGCTTGTGTTTGTCATTGTTCCGCGGTGAAGATGGGAGAGGAGATATTGGACGGGAAGCGCTTCCCTGGCGCGGGGATGTTCAGGAGAGGTACGAGAAGTAGAATTCTTAACAGAACTTTGGCGTACGACAGTTTAGAGGTATCTGCATTTT
The DNA here is from genome assembly GCF_024713525.1 of Acromyrmex echinatior. NCBI lineage: Eukaryota > Metazoa > Arthropoda > Insecta > Hymenoptera > Formicidae > Acromyrmex > Acromyrmex echinatior. Next base: position 10,419,596 of record NC_141857.1, read on the forward strand.
CAAGGGGGGAGAATTTGTTATAACTGACGAACGAATGAGGGGAGTTATCATTCTTTGGCGGAAGTAAAGGAAAATTATAGTAATCATCATCTGCAAAGTGAACGCTACTACCTCAGCACTGGATCTAAAGGTAGATCGAGAGTCCGTAGACGATAACCTATTCCTAGCATCCGCAAGAGAGATATTTTCGATGGCTGCGATCGTCTGTACTTTTTTCTGTTTAATAAAGAGAGGGCAATTTGTCGACGTGGTGATATGATCTCCAGAGCAATTGATACATTGGGGGGGAGGTTTTGCCTCTAACACATCTCATCTTTTTTATGAGCATCCTTACCACACAGCCTGCATCTCGGATGACTCTTACAAAACTTCCGAATGTGGTCAACTCTAGCAAGAAAAGCATGTTTTAACTCTAGGGACAAAAGGTAGGACTTCGTGAGAATCGTAGAAAAGAAATACTTGCCTGGGAAGAATGCCCAGCAAATTTGAGGTTAACTGAAGTGGAAGGGGTGTATTCGACACCACTTTCCTTAACAACGCGCCTGTTAAGTCTTTTAATTTCGGTTACATGACAAGAAGATTTAAGATTTAATTTAAGTTCTTGATCCGTTACAGAAGTCGGAACGCCTCTTATTATACCTAAGCGCATTATCTTAAAAGTAGGAATAAAAATTGAGTATCCTGCCTTGATGAGGTCAGGGTTAGTCACAAGGTTATTGGCTGCTTCATAAGTGCGCATTTCAACAGAAATTTTGCCACGCGAGACCTTTTTCAGATATTATGTCCGAGTGCATAACTTTAGCGACTTGTCTCTTTATTAAAACTTCGAATGCGCTTTCGGTTATGCAATCACTGCTCACCTGCATATGGACAATAAAAGGTGCGTGATTCGTCGGATCATACCTGTTGTCAGAGAGGTTATGAGAAGCTTGATGAGCACGTGCCGAGCTGTCAGGTAGAGGGACAGAGACAGAGACAGAAGTAGCTTTGTCCAAGCTCAGGCCCGGTCCATTGCGGCGCTTGGCATATTCGTGTTCGTGCTCAAGTACCGAGCTCTCATTGGCTCTTTTGGCAGCGCGGTCAATTGTAACGTCCATCTGCTCACATGTGTCATTCGTTGCCCTAGCAAATATTTCTTTAGCGAAGGTATCAAAATGTTCGACCGAAACACTAGTGAGGATGACGCCGTTTGCAGAAACCAGGGGGAGAGGGAGACCCGCCGAGATCCCCCGACCCGCCTCCCATGGAAAGCACACTCATAGTCTCTCAAAATACCGCTAAAAGTATAGGCAAGGAGAGTTAGGCGCAAATAAATAGAAAGGAGATAAGTGAGAATGCGAGTCAATTAATGACTCAAAAGACACAGATCGCTCTGAAAAGAGCGGATGATGCAACACTCGACACGACACTAAACGCAGACACGTCCGTACCGGTCAAAGATACGCGCCAAACTCTTTCTTCTTCTTCTTGTTCAATATTAATTCATGCCCTCTTTATGCTAATAACTATACTGCAAGCGGCCCGGAATTCACATCACTAAGTACTGCCACTATCACGGTGGAAGAAACATTGCGCATAATGGCGATAGCAATACTGGAAATAATCAATCAAATGTTTTCCAACATGCACTTTCCTGCGTATAAAAAAGCGCTGATTATACTAAGGCACTGTAAACATGAGTATTCGCATATCCGCCATTTTTACCCTTTTCCCCACTCCTTGCTCTGTTCTCACTCCACCGTTGAGCTGAGAAGGTTATGGTCGTTATGGTTGTTATAGGTTATAGCTTCTGAGCTGTTGGAAACCTTATAGCTTCGTATTTATGTATTTCTGCACTTCGAAATTTTACCATAAAACTAAGAGATGAAAAGAAGGATATAAAAAAAAACTGAAATATTATATATTAACGAAAGCAAAAAAATTTACAAAATGCCTTGTTGCATTGCGGTAAATTGTATCAATAAATCAGAAAAAGATATTTGATTATTTAAATTTCTTGCGGATAATATTCGTCAACAACTTGCTGTATTGCTGTAAAATAAATACATGATTTGTGAATAAACATCACTACACTTCCTCGCAGATGAGAAATTTCAATTCTTTTCTTCAAATTGACATACATATTCGGCATCTTATCTAGAAATAATGTGACACTCTTCAAGTCCTGCACTAGAAAAGCCAGACACTCTTCAGGTCCTACACTAATATTACGATATTCAATGATTTTGAGAGCAAAAATGGAATGAAAGGAGTTACAAAATTTCAAACAGCAAATACAAATCATAATCTATAATGACCATAACCTCAGCTCCCCAGATTTCCAGTGATAGGGACAGAGCAAGGAGTGGGAAAAGGAATAAAAATGTGGATGTGAATACCTATGTTTCTAGCACTCTAATTATACTGAAACAATCAATCAAATGTTATCAAATTTACTTTCCTACTGCGCATTCAAGGGAGTATTTTACCTATATTTTTTCCACCATGGCCGTTACTACGTAAAATGAACGACAAACTGCGTTGCAGTCTAGTGATGTGCTGTCGTGGGAATTATTCTCATACAGGAATGTTCGTGCGCATGCGTAAGTTGCCGTCACAGTTTCGTATTGGCTGCTTTCACATCGTGTCGGCGATACGCATGCGCACGAACATTCCCATATAGGAAATAATTCCCACGACAGTGCATCACTGCAGTCTCGCCCTCGCCTTCGTAGGTTAAGTTCGTCTTGCTATTTGTAATATCGCTAGCTAATAGCTGGTTGTATATTACTGAAAATGAATTTCATTAAAATATTAAGTAAAAAAAGTGAAGAACTTGTGAAAATCTAATGTGCTTAAAGATATAAATCACAAAGAATTAACACCTAACCTTAAATAAAATTAATAAATTAAATATTTTTGAAATATTTATTGCTTTTCTATTGATAAAATTTAATATGTTAATAAAAATATCATCTTTTATATAGTCTAAAAATATTATATTTTATTCGTAAAGCCTCGATGGATTTCCAATTAAAGCCTGCGGCACATGATGTTTGTTTTCCTGCTGGAATCTTGTCACTTTATTTGCTACGATACTGGCACTGACAGCATCGCAGCCAATACGATAGCAAGATTCTAATCCAGCTAACAATCCAGCAACTTAAGGGTCGGTTTTATCAACTCCGATTAACTTAATCGATTGATTGTTACATTGGAACTGACCAATTGCATTTGCTGTTCAGGAGAATTGACCAATCATGGTTGACACTTAATCGACTGATTAGGTTAGTTGGAGTTGGTGAGACCGGTTCTAATTACGATCCATTCTCTTTACTTAAGCCTGCGGCACACGATGTTTTCCTGGATTGCTGTCAGTGCCAGCAATAAGTCACAGCCAATACGAGTAAGATTCTAATCTAGCTAGCAATCCAGCAGGAAAACAAGCATCATATGCCGTAAGCTTTATACTGTAAATAGTTCTCAGCTTTGTCCGGTTTTCTATTGAAAGGTACGATTCAATACGATACCGAGCAATTATGCAGAGGTCCGTTCGATAAATTCAAGTCATGTAACTAGCACATGAGAAATTTGTTCGCGTCGCACGCTCTAACATGCCCAACGCGCTCCAATACGTTCGCGAAACTAATATAGCGATTAGATATTTGCGTCGTGTTAGAGCATACTCCATATCAATTAAGAACACGCTCCATTTGTTTCATATCAGGTGGTGTGGTTGGGGCATGTTACGCATGCATGTGTAGTGGTTAAAAAAATATTTCAGATTAATTTATTTTGTATAAAAACGCATTTAATAAATGCGTTGTGTATAAATGTGATATGAATATATTGGGTCATCTAAAAAGTATCCGCGGTTTTTTGTCACTAGATGTGTGTTGATGGTCATATATCTAGTGACAAAGTACCGCGGATACTTTTTAGATGACCCAATATAAAAATATATAACATAATATATTATAATATTAATAAAATATTGAGTCATCTAAAAAGTATCCGCGATTTTTTGTCACTAGATGTGTGTTGATGGTCATATATCTAGTGACAAAGTACCGCGGATACTTTTTAGATGACCCAATATAATAAAATAAAATAAAAAATAAATAAAAATAAAAGATAAAATAAATAAATAAATAAAATAAATTAAATAAATTAATAAAATAAAATAAGATAATATTAAAATAATAAAATAAAATAAAATATATTGGGAGTACAAATAAGTTTCCGCCGTTTGACAAGACAGCGTCACTAGCAAGCTATGGTTAAAATTGTCTGATATAAAAGTTATATCGTAAAGTTCGACATCTGTCAACAACATAACCTTAAAATATTAGCAATTTTGTATCAGCATCATATATTTTTTTTTGTGCGAAAATGCCGAGTTTTGAGCCGAATAAGCGTCATTTTTAAGCGGGAACTTTTGATTTAGTTATTTAATTTGAAGAAATCTGCAGCTGAGGCTCATCGATTGCTTGTAGAAGCATATGATGAGGCTGCCTTAAGTGAGAGAAGTTGTTGTGAATGGTTTCAAAAGTTTAATGAATTTGACGTCGAAGACAAAGAAAGTAGCGGAAGGCCGAAAGTGTACGAAGACGCGGAATTGGAAACATTATTGGATGAAGATTCGTGCCAAACGCAAAAAGAACTTGCACTTACATTAGGAGCGACTCAACAAGCAATTTCACATCGTTTGAAATCATTGGGAATGATTCAAAAGCAAGGGAATTGGGTTCCATATGAACTGAAGCCGAGAAACGTTGAACGCCAATTTTCCATATGTGAAATGCTGCTTGTCAGGCATAAATGAAAGGGTTTTTTGCATATAGTCACTGGTGATGAAAAATGGATCCACTACGATAACTCAAAGAAGAGGAAATCATGAGGATCATCTGGTCATGCTTCAACATCGACAGCCAAGCCGAATATTCATGAAAAAAACTCATGTTGTGTATTTGGTGGGATCAGTTTGGTGTATTATGAGTTGCTCAAACCGAACGAAATCGTTACTGGGGCTCTCTACCGAACAGTAGAGAGATCTCATCAATTGATGAGATTGAGCCGAGCACTCAAGGAAAAACGCGCCCATTACTACTCCAGGTATGACAAAATTATTCTCCTGCATGATAATGCTTGACTACATGTTGCGACGCCGGTCAAAACCTACATGGAAACACTCAATTGGGAAGTTCTACCCCACCCGCCATATTCACCAGACATTGCCCTTTCCGATTATCATCTATTTCGATCGATGACGCATGGCCTGTCTGAGCAGCACTTCACATCATATGAAGATACCAAAAATTGAATCGATAATTGGATAGCCTTAAAAGATGAAGCGTTCTTCCAACGCGGTATCCGTATGCTACCAGAAAGATGGGAAAAAGTAGTGGCTAGTGATGGACAATACTTTCAATAAAACATTATGTACCGTTCTTTCACAATTTTTCTTTTCTTTCACAATAAATGCTTAATTTTTGATAAAAAATTAACGGAAACTTATTTGTACTCCAATATATAAAAATATAATATAATTTTTATATTTATTTATTGAAAACGCATTTATTTTGTATAAAAACGCTTTTTAAATAATCGAGATAACACAAATACCCGAAACGGAATAATGGCACATGTCCGCTCGAATGATCTTAGGGTGAAATCACATGGTGCGGAAAAGGACTGCGGAATAGGGAATACGTTGAAACAGCCAATTAGCACTATTCGGAATAACACAGAAGAATGCTGATTGGTTGCTTCTTTGACGCACTTTCTAGTCCGCAGTCGTTTTCCGCATCATGTGATTTTATCCTTAGGGTGAATTATCACTGTTGTAATATTTAATGTTTTACAATTAATGTTTTACAATCTCATAACAGTTTTTTGAACTGTTTTAATGCATTTACTATCATTTTTCCGCATCGTTTGAACATAGCATACAAAACTGGCGTGATGGAAAAATGCAGAAAAGGGCACACTGAAATCGCAAGTAATATATCAATGTTTTTTTGATCTTGATATCTATATTTATGCATTCAGATTTTGTCATTTTGCTTCATTTGTTTCGACATTACGCAATTCCATCACATCAATCAGCATTAAATTTATTTTAACCTCTCAAAATACGACGGTTTATTACAAGAACAACCAACTACAGTTAAGTATTCCCCTGTTATAGTCAAACGATAGGGGAATGCTCGATTGTAGTTAGTTCTTACATTTTGATCCGGATTAAACTCTCGGTGGAAACTAAGTCAATGACGCACTCGCTATTTCGCAACATGCGGAATAGCGCTGAGTTGTTTCAATGACGCATTCTCTATTCCACAATCCTATTCCGCATTGTGTGATTTCACCTTTAGAATCAGGTGACATGCTCTCTGTCCTAAATCCGTTCGTGTCACTGAATGTTGGAGCACATGAACACAATATAATCATATCCAGTAGCGATAGTGAATTTTTTGTGGTTTGCAATTTTTAGTGTGCATGTATCGGTTTGTACACTTAGAAATATGGCGGACGGATATTAGGAGCTTAACAGAAATTCAAATTTAAGAATCTGTTCTATCAAAACTCTACTGTGTACACTTCATAGCGGTAAATCATGTGACTTAGGGTGCGGTCAACGCGATGCTGCAAACGCTTTGAAGCATTTTTTAATTGATTAGTTTATAAAATTCTTTCTTCTATTGGGAGTACAAATTAGTTCGGTCCATTTTCTAAAAGATGGCTCCGGCTGTTGTGAATGGTTCATAGTGACAACTGATTTTGACGTTTTCAGAGAGGTTAGACATCTGCTAATAATATTCAGTTTATATCGCTTTCATACAAAAACCTTGATTTTTACTGTGTTTGAAATGTCGAATTTTGTGTTAACTAAGCAGCATTTGCGGGAGGTTCTAATTTTTTGCTTTAATTGGAAGAAAAGTGTAGCTGAAGCCCGTCGAATGCTTATCGAAGTTTATGGTGACACTGCTCCAACTGATAAATTATGTAGGGAATGGTTTCGACATTTCAAGGATGGAGATTTCAGCGTTGAAGACAAGCCTCGCTCTGGACAGCCAAAAAAATTCGAAGACAAAGAATTAGAGGCATTACTCGAAGAAGATCAGAGTCAAACGCAAGAGGAGTTTGCAGAATCATTGGGAGTAACTCAACAAACCATTTCTGCACGATTGAGAGCCATGGGAATAATTGAAAAACAAGGAAATTGGGTGCCTTATGAACTGAAACCGAGAGACGTTGAAAGGCGATTTTTCACTTGCGAACAGCTGATTCAAAGACAACAAAGAAAAGGTTTTTTGCATCGGATTGTGACTGGAGATGAGAAGTGGATATTCTATGACAACCCCAAGAAGAAAAAATACTACACTAAGCCCGGTCAATCGTTGCCATCGACTTCAACATCAACACCAAAGCCGAACATTCATGATTCGAAGATCATGCTCTGTATCTGGTGGGACCAAAAGGGTGTTGTTTACTATGAGCTGCTGAAACCTGGCGATTCCATTACGGGCGATCGGCTACAATTGATTCGTTTGAGCCGTGCATTGCAAGAAAAACGGCCAGAATACGAGCAAAGACATGATAAAGTTATTTTTCTTCATGACAACGCTCGGCCTCATGTCGCTAAAGTCATAAAAAAATATTTGGAAACGCTCAAATGAGATGTTTTACCGCACCCGCCGTATTCTCCGGACATTGCTCCTTCTGATTATTGGTTGTTCCGAAGGATGCAGCACGATTTGGCAAGTCATCGGTTCACTTCTTTCGCAGGATTCGAAAATTGGCTCCAAAATTGGATCGCCTCCAAAGACGAGTCATTTTTTCGAGATGGAATTCGAAAATTGCTAAGAGATGGGGAAAAGTAGTAACCAGCAATAGTTTAATTAATCTGTTCATTCATTTTGTTTTGAAATAAATGCATTTTTGAACACAAAAAAATGAACCGAACTAATTTGTAATCCTAATAGTATCCGGCGTCACGACACATTCTTTGAAAACTAAGTACGGTGTAATTGTATATTCGGAAAAAAACATGTATTTCACGTATTAGACGATTATTCGCCAGTTAAACATCAGGACATAATACGAGGGGCACTACTTATATTTTGAGCCTTGGCAACACTGAGTGTCGTCAGGTGCCATCTGACGTTTTCATTACAAAGTTTGATATTTTTGACCACAACCTTCTTCAGAACGTTTTGTTATTTGAGCGCGATTTGTATTGTTTACAGTTACTTGAAAATTGCGTCTCAGCGAAAAAATGGAATTAACTCGTGAAAATTTTCGTGCAATGATTTATTACGACTTTCGACGTGGATTATCAAGACAGGAGTGCATCGATCAACTTACTTCCACTTTTGGCGATAAAGCCCCATCCTTTGCCACTGTGAAACGCTGATATAACGAATTTAATCGTGGTCGCTGTTCGCTCACCGACGAAAGTCGTGAAGGTCATCCAAAATCAGTTGTTATGTCAGAAAACATTGATGCTGTGCAAAAACTAATAATGCAAGATCGTCATGTGACATACTGCGAGATTGAGACAACCTTAGGCATTAGTTCCACCAGCATATATAAAATATTGCATGATCATTTAGCCGTGAAAAAGGTTTGTTCTCGTTGGATCTCACATAATCTGACAAAATCTCAAAAAGATGCTCGTGTCGATTGGTGCAAACAAATGCTTAAGAAATACAATGGCGGTGCTTCAAAAGACGTGTATAAGATTGTAACAGGTGACGAATCATGGATCTATGCGTATGAGCCGGAAACTAAACAGCAGTCGACTGTATGGGTGTTTCAAGATGAACCAAATCCAACAAAAGTTGTTCGCGCTCGAAGCACTTCGAAACAAATGGTCGCCTGTTTTTTCGGAAAAACTGGTCATGTGGCAACAGTGCCTTTAGAGGAACGTAGAATGGTCAATTCTGAATGATACACAACCATTTGTTTGCTGGAAGTCTTTGGTGAAATAAGGAAAACAAACAAGCGCCGCCGGATCATTCTTCATCAAGACAATGCCAGTTGTCACACATCTCGTCTAACAACCGACTATTTGAGCACTCAAAAAATCAAATTAATGGGTCATCCGCCGTACAGTCCTGATTTGGCACCAAATGACTTCTTTTTGTTCCCGAACGTCAAGAATAAATTGCGTGGACAACGATTTTCGTCGGCAGAAGAAGCCGTTGATGCGTTCAAAAACCATGTTTTGGAGGTGTCTGAAGCGGAATGGAAAAAATGCTTTGACAAGTGGTTCGAACGCATGCAGAAGTGTATAGATCATAAAGGAGAATATTTTGAAAAACAATAAAGTCATTTTCAATGACAAATTACTGTTTTTTTATTTTTAGGCTCAAAATATAAATAGTGCCCTACGTAGGCATCGATTTTCTTACGAGGAACAATTTCAATTTTTCAAATAAAAGTTTAATTCTTGAAGAAAAGAAATTTAAAAGATGTGACAAATCACATCCTAGTAACATAAAAAAAAGTTCAAATGTATTAATCATATTTAGGGATGACACTGGAGTAATTACGAGGATGAATGATTCTAATAAGTCTATTTTACCGAAACATTTGCATGCTGAAATTAAAAGTATTGAGGATTTTCTGGTATATTCCATTACAAAGAAAACCTTGGATAATACACACTTGCAATTATTGAAAAAAAAATACTCGTCTCTCGCGTCTTCCAGAGCATTCTAGTGAAATCTGAAATATAATATAGAATATCACGATATTTTCACTTTGCCAGGAGATCCGCTTCCATTCACTGATCTAATCCAACATGAGATTAAAACCTCAGACGAAAATCCTATTCATACAAAACAATATCGTTATCCTCCCATACATCAAGAAGAAATTAAAACGCAATATAAGAAATGTTAGCTAAGGGTATAATAAGGGAATCGGATTCTCCTTATAATTCGCGACTTTGGATAGTACCAAAAAAACAAGATGCCTCAGATAAAACTAAATGACGATTAATAATTGACTTTAGAAAGCTTAATGAAAAGACTATTCAAGATGCCTATCCACTTCCAAATATAGATGAAATTCTTGATCTTCTCTATCTCGGCAACGTGCGTTATTTCTCAGCTTTAGCATCGGGATTCCATCAAATAGGTATGAATCCTAAAGATATTCCAAAAACAACTTTCTCCACTCCGAATGACCATTATGAATACACTTGTATGCCTTTCGATCTGAAGAATGCACCTCCGATCTTTCAAAGAATGATGAATAAGGGACTAAAGGGATTAATAGGAAACAATTGCTTTGTTTATATTGACGATATAATAGTTTACGGAAAAAACTATTGAAGAACATAATAGAAACCTGAGACTATTATTTGAAAGACTTAGGCAAGTAGGGCTAAAACCGGACAAATGTGAATATTTAAGACCCGAACTTGAATATTTAGGACATGTGATCTCGGAATGAGATATACAGCCTAATCCGAATCGTAGAAAAAGTCAAAAACTATCCAGTCCCATTGGATTCTAAAGGAATCAAACAATTTCTGGGATTGGTTGGGTATTGGGTTGAAAGTTTATTAAAGACTTTTCTAAGATAGCAAAACCATTAACACGCCTCCTTCAAAAGTCTTCAACTTTGGAATGGAAAAATGAATAGCAGAATTCTTTCGACTCTTTAAAAAGTAAATTAATGACTCAACCTGTATTGTCATACCCGGACTGGAATAAATAACCTTTCGTATTAACCACAGATCCAATAAGGCGATAGCCGCTATCCTGTCTCAAGGGACAATAGGCAAGGACAAGCCACTGGTTTTTGTCTCTTTAAATAAAGTCGAAACATGATACAGCACGACTGAAAAAGAATTATTAGCTATTGTATGGGCAACTAAACATTTCAGACAATACTTATACGGAAGAAAATTCAAAATTATAACTGACAAATCTTTAATTTAGCTAATGAATGTAAAAGATCCGAATTCAAGGTTAATGAGATGGAAATTAAAATTAGAAGAGTTCGAATACAAGATAGTTTACAAGTCGAGAAAAACAAATACCAACGCCGATGCTCTTTTACGAATTTCGGTTAACGCGGTCGACTCATATATTACAAATGAAAACACGTGCTTTCGGATTTAGTCAAAACAAAACTTATCAAAATTGCCTTTAATAAAGATCCAATCCCAGGATGGAAAAATATAGATCTAAAATCTGTTTCCCCGGTAAACCTTCGAGTTTGATGCTACCAATTCTTCAGGATTTAAATGCTGATCCTGATAAATGGATGTTAAATTTTGTTGGACTTATTAACAAAAAATTCAGGATTCCATTAACACTCTAATTTCTATTCTACATGACTTATTTCAAAAACAAAAATTATTATCGAAGGGCGGCCCTCACAATGGTTCCAAGAAATAAATCCAGCAACTAAACCTCTTCTTAGTCCACCAGAGGAATCTCCCTCTCGATTCAAACTTAAAATAAATAGATAAATAATAATTGAAAATCAAGTTGATTGACAATTGAATAAAATGATCCTTTTTATTGAAACTCCCCCTGAAATTACAAGAGATAATGAGATTTACATTTCCCCTCATACTCACAGACAACTTAGCATTCAATTACACGATTTTCTAACAGAAAATGATCAATACGTAAATGTAATACATGACTAAAAAGAGATACATTACCAAATTAATTTTAGTTATTGATGAATACTATCTCGGAGAAAAACTATATATTGGATCATCTAAAAAGTATCCGCGGTTTTTTGTTACTAGATGTGTTGACCATCAACACCATGTAGTGACAAAAAACCGCGGATACTTTTTAGATGACCCAATATATATATATATATATATATATATATATATATATATATATATGTGTGTGTCTCTAAATATTTTTCCGAAATATTAAATAAAAAAGAGATTATTTCAGACGCGCATTCTGGAATTTTAGGCGGACATTATTCGATAGAGAAAACACTTCAAAGAATTAGACAAAAATACAATTGGCAAAATATAACCGTTGACGTTAAAAAATTTATTAGTAAATGTGAATCATGTCAATTCAACAAACCAGGTATCCAAAATCCTTATATATATTCCTCTCTGGATATCCCTCGAGCTCCTAATGAAAAGATATCCATAGATGTCATGAGACCATTTGAGTTGACAAATAGGGGAAATTGTTATATTATGGTTGCACAAGATTATCTTACATATGCAATACATATTAACAGAACACATTATAGATAAATCTACCACATCAATTATTAGAGCACTCTGGTATTCTTGGCTTAGATATTTTGGTAAACTCAAAGAATTCCTATCAGACAACGCTCTGAAATTCACTTCGAATGAATTCAAAACACTTTGCGATCAATTACATGCTAAACATATACTTACGTCAGTTTATCATCCACAATCAAACGGGAAAAACGAAAGGTCACATATTATTCTTACAGAATATATTATATAAGGCATTATATGAAAGAACAAGAGCAATGGGACATGATATTGCAATGCTCGTATAATTGTACGGTAAATAAGAACACAAGATACATACCTTATGAGTTACAATTTGGCAGGGAATCTAATCACATCTTCAGTGAAGAAGATGATAGATTATCCCTCCAAAAGCAAATTAACGATCTGCATATACAGCATGAAAATAAATTGGAAGAGGTACGCGATTATCAAGACTCCAACTTCCCTACTAAATCCTATACTTCAATAGAAAATAATGATCTGGTACTCGTGAAGAATTTCAATGCTAAGTCATTCGAACTTCAGTGGAAGAGTCTGTTTCCTATGGTTCGACATGACAAATTCATAACTTATCATGTTCGCGAAAACACAGAGATTAAACAGTATCACAGGAATAACATTAAGCCTTTGATTACAAGTGAACAAGATGAATTTGAAATTTATTCCTTCTTCTGTTGATTCTCCAGGATCACCTTAGTAAAGGGATAGAAAAATATATCGTCACACTACTCAATGACGACGAAATCATTTACCTTGAAACGTTAAGTAAAATTAAATTGTACCATGAACAGTGGAAAATAGTGATAAGATATGATTTAACGAATTTAGAAAAAAATTGTGATATGCTTAGTATTGCGCATACGAATTTATATCAGAGATATTTTCTTGAGTTGCTTAATGAAGAAAATTGGACTTGTTCCTCTAAACACCGTCTTGCATGGCGACTCACCGAAATAACCGGCGATTTAGACAACATGTTACATTTAACGGAACTTCAAAGAAGGACAAAAATTAAACGCAGATTATTCGACTTTGTAGGAGAAGTAAAACATATTTGGAACTTTAGCTGATGGAACAGATGCGAATTATTACAATAACGAATTAGATAAATTGTATGCCGATCTGAAAAATATTGTTCAGTATGTAAAGAATTAAAGTAGAATCTAGTATTATACTTAAACCTTAACCGGTGAAAAAGCTATCGAAATTACTTCAGCCACGATAAGAAATTTGAATGAATAGTTTAATCGTATTAGAGATTTGTCAACAAAGCTAATATTCAGATAGATGAGGCATTATTAAATTTGGACGATGAATTGCAAAAACTAACGAATATTAGGAAAATAGAAGAAGTTATTGTTGATGGAAGACATGGAACTGTTAAACCATATGTTTTATCACCTAAGGAATTATTTAATATTTTCAGAGAACATAAACACATAGACAATTTCCCTGTACCGATGAAATACATTACACCACATTTATAGATATAAGTGATATATCAATAACTTTAACACAAAAACAATTGTTTATTCAATTTTTAATTCCCTTAATAGAAGATAAAAATTTAGAACTAGAGTAATCTCACTTCCCAGACACGGTTGGTTAAGACACTCAATTGTAGATACAACTCAAAATCTTATTTTATTAGACTCTTTTAGAACTACTGATTATTTATGTCGATTAGCGAGTTAGAATTAAATAAAACTAAAAGACTCGGGCAATATCAGTTATTAAAGCGATCTTTATGCCTCTCAATCTAAAAATAATATCAGCATTTTCTATGCATCGTGAATATTGCTCAATTCAGAATTGTGAATATAAAATACAGTTTTTTTAATTCAGTTAAATTAAAAAATAATATCAGCAATTTCTGTGCAATGTAAATATTACTCAATTCAATATTCTGAATATGAAATGCAGTTTTTCAATCTAATTGAATAAAAAAAAAATTTTTATTTAAAAATGGACCATAAATACTTAAATTATTTAAAATTATAAGTAGGAAATTTTTCGTTTTAATCCAACTAAGTTCAAAAAAGTTGTAACTTAAAAATAATTGAGCTATGTTCTTTTGTTTTTCTTTGATTAGAAATAAAATGAATGGCTGCGTTCAGCAGAGAAAGCAACTGTTGTAAAATTCTTTAATATGATTGGTCTTGCCCTTAGTTAGATCTCATTGGATCTAAATGTATAAACCAATTATATTCAAGAATTCTACAACAGTTGCAAAACTGCTCTCTGCTGAACGTAGCCATTGATCGATGTGAACACTCGCAAACCGAGTCAAACGCAGCTCGAATATTAGACTAATCATGGCGTGCGACGGCCAAGCGAGATTAGATTATCTGACACTTACTTGTTGTCTCACAGTAATGTAAATTATTTATATTTTAAAAAAACAGAAAGACAAAGGGCTACGAGCCTAAAACAATCGTTATAAAATAAAAATTTTTAAAACGTTAATAAATAAAACATGTCATCTAGTTAAAATATAAATTTTAATTTGCCGGTAACAAACAAAACAAACCAAACGTTTCAATCCCTGTTGGATCATTATCAATGTAAATAAAAACAGTGGCAATATTACATAGTTAAAACATACAAAAATCAAAGTTCGCTCTCGATCGCATCATTAATAATCAAACTTGCTCAATTTAGAATAAATGTTACAAGAATGTTGTATGTCGAAAACCATGTATTCCTTTTGATAGTGTATGTAGATTATAGCAAACATAACTTGTTTCTGTTAAAAAGTATAAATATAATATAAAATTGTAATCGGAATAAGTAATCAAATCTAATAAGAGAAATACAGCTAAGAAGCAAGGAATATAAATAAAAATAAAAAAATAAAAAAGTAATATTATGCGAAATGTACATTAAATTCATTAAACCGAATTGCAATTGTGTGATGAACAATTATATATCATTAATTTAGTAACAGCTAATGAGAATAAATACTTTCTATTGCGCGTTAATATAATAAAATAAAACCATCGTCTATTCTTAGGCAATGCGATGAAATTGAAATAGTCATTACTCTACGACGCTCAGAGACAATATAAAATCCACATATCAAGACAAGAAGGTTAAAGTGGTAAACTAGAAAGGAAGAGAAATATAAGAGGGAGAAAATAAAGTAGAGGGAAGAGAAAGTAAGGAGTGGGGATGTAAAAAGAGAAAAAATGCTGTGTTAAAAGGAAAAGGAGATGTTAAAAAGGAGAAAGAGATTGAATAATCTGTGAATAAGTTTCCGATAACGAATCTATATTATTCTTTTTATTAAAAAAAAATCTTGTTTCTGTCTTTTGATGTAAATCATTTCAGATATTAATCTCTTAAACAAAGCAATCCAAAATTTTCACTTCGTTCCATCTAAAATTGTGGTCGAAATTGATACGATGATCAGTTATAACAATAGGAAGAATCAGTATTCTTTTTAATATCAAAGATGTATTCGTGTAATCTCGTACTTAATTTTTTCTTTGTCCGACCAACATAGCTCGCCTCACAATCGTCACAGGAAATCTTATACGTTCTTAGATAGAAAATCCAACTTATCTTTATTATTTTTAACAAGATTTTTTAATGTGTTAGGAATAGAAAAGGCTAGTTTGCAATGGAATATATTGGAAATAGCAAAAAAGTTTTCAGAAATGAATTGACGTAAGGCATCGTGAAATATTTGTCTTTAACTTGTGAATTGCGTGTAATATGTTTATTATGTATATGGAACTTTAATCTTTGTTCAATTGTAGAGAAGATAAATGACAGAGGATAACAGTTATTTAAGAAAATGTGAATAGCATCTACCAAATTTTTTTGTTGGAACCGTGGATGTGATAAGAGAATAATCTTGTCTATGAAGCTGATGATAGTGCCTTTTTTGGCAAAGAGGATGATTTGAATGGAAATTAAAGAGCCTTCCCGAGAACGTCTTTTTATGATAGATGTCAAATATAATTCTCTGATCATCTATAATAAGCAACTGTATCAACAAAACTCAATTTACCAATCTCCAAAGTAAACTGCACTCTCATATGTAAAGAATTAAAAAAATTTAAAGCATCATTGATAGTATCATATGGAAGTGCAAGAAGATATTATCAACATATCTACAATAAAACAAAGGTTGTACTGATAATTTATTGATTGCTATTTCTTCTAGATTTTGCATTACAATATCAGCAATTATCGATGATAACGGTGAACCCAATGGAATACTTGTTTATAGATATTATTATTAAAAGCAAAAAGTTGAATCTAGAATAAATTTAACTGCAATGGTGAATTCATTTTTAGAAATGTTTGTCTTCGTTGAAATGTAAATCTATCGATGCTATTTAATACTAGATCAACAGGAATATTAGTAAAAAGAGATACTACATATATTGAGAATCAAAAACTATTTAATTTAATTTCTCAACTAAATGGAAACTGTCTTTAATATGGCTAGGAGCTTTTGATATGCTATCATTAATTATATTGTGTAAAAAAAGAGAAAGATAATATAGTGGACTGTTAATAGAGGATACAATCACTCTCAATGGGTTGTCGTCTTTATGTATTTTGATCAAACCGTAAGCTCTAGGTGTTAGCGCGTTGACTATTTATCAATTCATCGATGTAAGCGCTCCATGCCCGCGCGCGTTAGTTGATAAGTCCCGCCATGGTAAGGCCCGTTACCGAGAGGGGGAATTGCCTCGTGTACACGGACATTGGCGCGACGATAGGGAGTGTGGTGACGCTGGGTCCATGCAAGACGAGAAAGCATGCAGAAGTCCGCGATTGCCATTAAACATAAAGTTATAAGCAAAAATTGTATTGTATTCAGTCAACCATTCACATCACATACACAAAATTTGGTCCTTCGAGCCGGATTCTAAAGCAACATCAGCAACGTCAGCATTCGAAAAGCATCACGCACCGCAATTCCAACCAAACTACCGAGTCATTAAGGAGACGATTTCAAAAATGGCTGATCTTCGCCGAGCACGAAGCTACATCAAGGCGAGAATAACAAGACTGCGAACGCGAGTGACGCAAGCCAACGGCATTGACGAGGAACAAGCGGAAGCAAGGCTAGAGAAGGAATTGGAAGACACATATAATGATTTTGAGTCCATACAATGGCAATTACTAGAAAAAGAGGGCGAATTCAACGACGAGGACGTACTAGAGCAGGAATGTTTCGAAGAAAGGTATTTTGAGGTAAAATCTTTGTTAAAGCGATGCATGAAGCTATCGTCGGCGTCGGACGCTGTATCGCGAGAAACAGACACGGTCACTCGGTTGTTGCAACAGCAAACTGAGCTTATGGAACAAATGCGTCGCGATGCTCAGCACGAAGGCGTGGACGCCACGACACCGCGTAGTAATAACGAGATGTTGTCAGCCATTCTCGCGCGATAAACCGACATATTTGACCGCGTGGTAAACAATGCAGGCACGATTAACACAGATACTAGAGTAAAGTTGCCTACCATCAAACTACCGAGGTTTGATGACAAAATCGAGGATTGGAAAGCTTTTTCTGACAGCTTTCGATCAATCATACATGTCAGACCGCAACTGTCTGATGTCGAAAGGTTTCAATATTTAGTTTCGTCAATCTCAGGAGACGTCACTAAAATTATTGAATCAATTGAGCTAACGGATCAAAATTATTCGATGACTTGGGAATTACTGCTAAGTAGATATAATGATCCTAGGTCGCTCAAGAAAAAACATTGTTTGTTCACAATGCCCGTCGTAGCTAAAGAGTCAGCGAAGACTCTTCGCGAGTTAATCGATTATACTTCTAGGTACCTACTCATGTTAAAGATTCTAGGATTACATATCGATTCTTGAGATGATCTGATCATGCACATGATGGAAGATAAGTTCGATGTGAAAACTCTTCGAGCATGGGAAGAGGAAACAAAATCTAGCGAAACAGTGACGTTAAACGACATGCTGGAATTTCTAAAAAATAGAAGCCTCATTTTAGAGCGTATCAAGTCACGATCGAATGACAGGGCTCTCAAAGAAAGGGAGCTGCGTAACAAGGGCTCTCATGGGCACTCTAAATCGCAAGCTGGAAACAAGGGTGCTGCAAATCTCAAAACAAGTTCTCTAACCTCTTCTCTGAATACGGATAAGTGTTTCCTCTGCGATGGATTACATCTTTTATTTGTTTGTGAGAAATCTCTATCGGTTGCCGATCGCATCAAGGAAGTCAAACGTCTAAAGCTATGCATAAATTGCCTCAGAAATGACCATTACGTAAAGGCATGCAAAAAGGGTTCCTCTCGAGAATGTAATGGGAAGCACAATACATTATGTCATCAACAACAGGCTGACAAGGACTCTGCAAAATCAGAGCTGCAGGACAATAATCATCAATTAGTTGCTAATGTAGCGGTTAATCATGCATATCACAAGGTAAAAAGGCGACGAATTCTCATGGCCACTGCAAGATTAGAAGCAACGCTATGTAATGGCTCGCTAATTCCGATTCGCGTACTGCTTGATAGTGCCAGTGAGGCAAATTTTGTCACTCAAGCTGCGTACAACAAACTAGGGCTGAAAAAAAATAGGGCTTTCAAAATTGTGACTGGTCTAAACGAGATTGAAAACAAGATTCACAGTATTTGCGAAGTTCATGTAAAGTCGAGGTGCTCCACTTTCCAGGCCAGTGTTCAATGTCTGATCGTGTCCAAAATTACCAAGAATTTACCGTCCACGAATATAGATCGTGACAAACTACAGATACCGAGTAATCTTGTATTAGCTGACTCAGAATTTCACAATAACGGTCCAATAGATATGCTACTGGGAGCGGAATATTTCTTTGACTTGTTAGACGCGGGTAAAATCGAGCTTGGGCAGGATCAGCTAGTTTTACAAAATACGAAACTTGGATGGATCATAGCAGGTGCCATCTCGATATCGGCCTGCAGGGATTCGGCCATCGACAGGGGAGCGACAAGCGCATTGGTTTGTTCGGTAGAGCTTCGCGATGTGTTAAAGGAATGTCTGGAAAGATTCTGGAAATTGGAGATAGCGACAAAACAAGAGCGTTATCGATAGACGAAAGAAGATGCGAGCAGCATTTCGAGCAAACTGTCACGCGAACAAGCAATGGTAGATTCATGGTAAAATTACCTTTCCTTATTGGTGATAACCGAAAGCGAATTTACTTATTGGTAATAACCGAGAAGTAGCTTTGAAGCGTTTAATGCATTTGGAACGCACACTCAAGAACAATGAAGTCATGCGAGATCGTTATGTTAAGTCATGCGAGAATATATCGAGTTAGATCACATGTCAGTCCTGAAACCTTCGCTTGACGATTGTAAAGGCACAATCTATTCATTATGGGGTTAAAAGAATCTAGTACTAGTACAAAATTACGTGTTGTATTTGATGCATCCGCTAAAAATAATAAGGGCGTGTCTTTAAATGATGCTCTTTTAATCGGATCCGTTTTACAAGATAGCTTAATCGACATAATTATTCGTTTTCGTACTTACAAAATCGCTTTAACTGCCGACTTACAGAAAATGTATCGCCAGGTGTTGATTCAGGAAAATGATCGCGATTTTCAACGAATTTTATGGAGATTTTCGCCTGAGCAACCTGTACAAGATTATCGCTTAAATACTGTTACGTATGGCCTGTGCGTCTTACTCGGCGGTACGTTGCTTGAGACAATTAGGTGAGGAAGGTAAAGAGAGTTATCCGCTTGCGTCCCATACTCTATTGAATGATACTTATGTCGACGATATAATTTCGGGGGCTGATATGATTGAAAATGCTCGTTCTTTGCAAGAACAGTTAACTATGTTATTACGAGAAGGAGGATTTGAAGCGCACAAATGGTGCTCTAATTCTGACGACGCACTGAAAGGAGTTCCGCACGAGCTCTGTGAATCTAATTCTAGTTTCAAGATTGATGTGAATGAACTATTCGATATTCGATATTCGAGCTATTCGAATGTACTATTCGAGCTTTGGGGCTCGAATGGAAGCCAAATTCGGACAGACTTCAGTTTACCACAAATATATTGGGTCATCTAAAAAGTATCCGCGGTACTTTGTCACTAGATATATGACCATTAACACACATCTAGTGACAAAAAACTGCGGATACTTTTTAGATGACCCAATATAATAATTGTTCATCACAATTGCAATTCGGTTTAATAACTTTAATGTACATTTCGCATATATTAAATTACTTTTTTACTTTTTTATTTTTATTTGTTATTCCTTCCTTCTTAGCTTGTATTTTTCTGATTAGATTTGATTACTTATTCCGATTTTATATTATATTTGTACTTTTTCGATAATTTTATATTATATTTGTACTTTTTAACAGAAACAAGTTATGTTTGTCTGTAATCTACACTACATACACTATCAAGAGGAATACATGATTTTCGATTAAAACATTCCTGTAACATTTATTCTAAATTGAATGAGTTTGATTATTAATGATGCGATCGAGAGTGAACTTTGATTTTTGTATGTCTTACAAACTTATGTAATATTTCCACCGTTTTTATTTACATTGATAATGATCCAACAGGGATCGAAACGTTTGTTTTGTTTTGTTACCGGCAAATTAAAGTTTATATTTTAATTAGATGACATGTTTTATTTATTAAAAAATTTTTATTTTATAACGATCGTTTTAGGCTTGTAGCCCTTTGTCTTTCTGCTTTTTAAATTTATTGAGCCTTATTACTATTATAGTTTTATTTATATTTTATTATATCTATTAAATTATGATATTTTTATTATATCTATATAATTTTGTGCACTGGTTTAGCTGGTTGTAATTAAAATAGAGAATGAATAACACATTTATCAATTGAAGAAGTGCTGTAGAAGACTCATAAGCCAGAAGTTCTAGATTCGAATCCCGCACTAAGGTGCGTTTTTTAATATCAATTTGAAGTAGTTAATTTTAGGTATAATTATTATAAATGCTTAGGAATAAAATTTATAACCCTTAAATATGAATGTTTTTTTTTTTTTCGAATATTAAACTAGTGTCAGCTCGGATCCAATCCATTTCAATCCATTCAATCCATTTTCATGGATTTAAAGTATATTTTTATATTATGCATTAAAAAAATTTTAATCTATTTTAATCCATTCTCGTTTGCTGAGCGAGCAGTTCGGCCTTACTTCGGTCCTACTCACAAGACGAGCAGACAATTAAAAACAAGGATAACTGAACATGAACGAATGATCGTTTGTTTTGTCACTCGGGAGCTGCTCAGGGTTGCTCCGAATGAATCCAGCGTACTTGAAATGTAGGATTCACACTATGTCCGACATTCATTGTAACAATGAATGTAAGATGTCATATGACGGATGTTGTACGTAGTGTGAATCCTATATTTCAAGTACGATGGGTTCATTCGGAACGATCCCGAGCAGCTCCCGAGAGAAAAACCCAGCAAACGAGAATGAATTAAAATGAATTGAAATTTTTTTTTATCCGAATGCGTATTTTAAATAGCGCATACTTTTTTTGGATTTAATTAGATTCAATTGGATTCAGTTAGATTCAATTGGATGTAATTGGATTGAAAAACTGCATTTCCTATTCAAAAAATTCCTATTCAAAAATTCAAATTGAACAATATTCACAATGTATTTGTGTTGTTTGTGTTGCACAGAAAAAACTAATATTATTTTTAGATTAAAAGATAGAGATATGTTCCATACAATTCCTATCAATGAATAAAAATGCATTCAGGATTGAAAAGCATTCATTTTAACATTCGTGAATCAATATTTCTGAAATTCTGAATCCATTTCAATTCATTTCAATCCATTCTCGTTTGACGTATAGAAACATATAGATGCACAGAAGAGATGTGTATACATTATCCTATGGTAGCTTATAGGCATTTTCAATCTCCATGGGACATCTTTTCTTTGTCTTTTGTACGACTACATATTACTATACATTAAACTGGTATTTTATAGATCTTTTAGTTCTCATAGGGCATCTGTCCACATTCCTATAGGTACCTCCATTACTCTATTTGCATTCCTATGAATTTCCTACGTATACCTATGCATGCTGTGCAAATCCTGTAGGTAACACAAACTCCTACAGAATCTTATATTCCTTTATAGGGACCCATAAAAAAATTCATGGGAATTTATAGCAAGATAATCGATGTAGTCGTTAATATGCATGAGCAGTTGTTTCGGAAGTTAAAGAAAGTTGAATAAAGGTTAAAGAAAGAGAAATAACACAAATATATACCCTTCTCTCTCGCAAGATTTTGACAAAAATACCTTATGATGTGCCCAACAAACGAAAATGGATTGACATGAATTGAAATGGATTCAGATTTTTAGAAATATTGATTCACGAATGTTAAAATGAATGCTTTTCAATTCTGAATGCATTTTTATTCATTTATAGGAATTGCATGGAACATATCTTTATGCCTTTGAATCTAAAAATAATATTAGCTTTTTTTGTGCACACAAACACAATTGTGAATACTGTTCCATTTAAAATTTTGGAATAGGAAGTTTTTCAATCCAATTGCATCCAATTGAATCTAATTGAATTCACTTGAATACAATTAAATCCAAAAAAAAGTATTCTTGCTATTTTTGAAATACGCATTCGGATAGAAAAAAATTTCAATCCATTTTAATCCATTCTCTTTGCTGGGTGACTCTTATTATATATAATTAACTTACAGATGAAGATAAAATTAAATTTAATAATTTATATTTGTGTTATTTAAAGTAATCTCATTTTAAGAAAAATGAGGACATTCTGATCTCAAAAATAATTTTTGTCAAAAATTAACTTTTTTTAAACTTTAGTTAATTCAATCATAACATAACTTTTATTAAGTTAATTCTTTATGTGGAATATCGGGTGTTCAGAGAACACACAACACACGGGATTATATTTTTATCGAAACGTTGCTTTTTATTTTCCGCACGTTCGTACAAGTATGTCTAACTCTAACCGACTGGCCGGCGCGCAACCACGGCGGCGAGCTTCCCGCGACAATCGTCTCAACTATACTAAGAAAAATGGCTTTCGCCATCTACATCCTTCCACGTCATTTTATTCCTTCAACTTTTAATTTAATTTGATAAGCCATTAACTTTAACTTAATTTAGTTTTACAAAAACATTAACTTACCCAATCCTGCTTTTAATGATGTAATATCTTATATATATAATTTTTCTTTTGCATTTTTCATCTCTATTGATAATCAAACTTGAATGATATCATTAAAATCACAATTTTAAATAAAAATCGAATATTATTTAAGTTTTAAGCATATGTACATGTCTACAAAACTAATAAATTATGAAATTAGTACTGTATTACTAGTTTATTATTCTTATGCCCATTTCCACCGACGTAGATTAACTTTAATCTCGATTCAACTTACTTTTCGTCTTTTTCTAATCTTTAGGGCCAGTTTCACCAATGCCTTTATTCGTAAAAGTTCCTTTATCCATCGATTAACTTTGAGTATTGTCGACTGCTAAACTGAAAACTCATCATCTCTAATCTAATTTCGAAAATATGTATTTGTAAAAAAATAATCAAATATATTTATATTTCAATGTTTTATTTATTATCTCCACACAACACTTTTCTTTACTATTACTAACAAGAATAAGAGAAACATAGATTTTTAAGTTTTGCTGTTGGCTATTCTGGTGATAAAGTTAATCGACGAATAAGCTTAGCTGACTGGCCCTTAGAACTAGAAAAAGACAAAGAGTAAGTTGAACTGAAATTAAATTAATCTACTTTAATGGAAATGGGTATTAATCACTTAAATTTTAACAGGCATGCGAATTTCCATAAGCGTCGAAAATCTTTAATAGTATCTCATTGGTGTTTGTATTGGGTCATCTAAAAAGTATCCGCGGTACTTTGTCACTAGATATATGACCATCAACACACATCTAGTAACAAAAAACCGCGGATACTTTTTAGATGACCCAATATATGCTTTATGAAAATCCTCTGTGTCTATTCTCAGCAGACGAGAATGGATTAAAATGGATTCAGATTTTTAGAAATACGAATTCATGAATGTTAAAATGAATCCTTTTCAATCCTGAATGCATTTTTATTCATTCATAAGAATGGAGTATATTTCTATTCTTCTCAATCTAAAAATAATATTGGGTCATCTAAAAAGTATCCGCGGTTTTTTGTCACTAGATGTATGTTAATGGTCATATATTGTATCTAGTGACAAAGTACCGCGATACTTTTTAGATGACCTAATATTATAGTATTTTGTGTGTGTATCGTGAATACTGCTTAATTTAAAATTCTGAATAGGAAATGCAGTTTTTCAATCCAGTTGAATCTAAAAATAATATCGGCTATTTCTCTGCATTGCGAATACTGCTTAATTTAAAATTCTAAATAGAAAATGCAGTTTTTCAATCCAGTTGAATCTAAAAATAATATCAGCATTTCTGCATGATGAATACTGCTAAATTTAAAATTCTGAATAGGAAATGCAGTTTTTTAATCTAGTTGAATATAAAAAAGTTTTTTTTTTAAAATAGACCATGAATACTATTTAATTCAAAATTGTGAGTAGAAAATCCATTGTTTCATTGAAAAACGCATTATGAATGCTTTTTATTCAGAAATATGAATAAGAAATTTTTCGTTTTAATTCATTTGAGTTAAAAAAAAGTTGTACCGTAAAAATATATCATGAGAATTCTCCTTCATTTAATATTTAAAAGAAACATAAAAAGAACTACGTAAATATGTACAATAAATGTTACTCTCTCTCTCTCTCTCTCTCTCTCTCTCTCTCTCTCATATAAATTCCTTATTTTTAATTAATAAATTAATTGCTTTTATGTATATTATATATTAACACCTCAGCAAACGAGAATAGATTAAAATGAATTGAAATTTTTTTCTATCCGAATGCGTATTTTAAATAGCGAATACTTTTTTTTGGATTTAATTGGTTTCAATTGGATTCAATTGAATGCAATTGGATTGAAAAATTGCATTTTCTATTCAAAATTTTTGATTGAACAGTATTCATAATTGTATTTATGTACACAGAAAAAGCTAATATTATTTTTAGATTGAAAGGCATAGAGATGTGCTCAATGCAATTCCTATAAATGAATAAAAATACATTCAAAATTGAAAAGCATTCATTTTAACATTCGTGAATCAATATTTCTGAAAATCTGAATCCATTTCAATTCATTTCAATCTTGTTTGCTGGGCACACCATAAGGTGTTTTTGTCAAAATCTTGCGAGAGAAAAGGGTATATATTTGTGTTATTTCTCTTTCTTTAATCTTTATACAACTTTCTTTAAAACTTCTTAAACAACTGCTCATGCATATTAACGACTACATCGACTACTCTGTTAGAAATTCCCATGAGTTTTTTTATGGGTACCTATAGAGGAATATAAGATATTGTAGGAGCTTGTGTAGTTACCTATAGGATTTGCATGCATAGGTATACGTAGGAAATTCATAGGAATGCAAATAGGGTAATGGAGGTACCCACAGGAATGTGGACAGATGCCCCATGAGAACTAAAAGAACTATAGGATACCAGTTTGACTTATAGTAACATGTAGACACGTAAGCAAAGAAGAAGTGCCCCATGGAGACTGAAAATGCCTATAGACTACCATAGTATGGGTCATCTAAAAAGTATCCGCGGTACTTTATCACTAGATATATGACCATCAACACACATCTAGTGACAAAAAACCGCGGATACTTTTTAGATGACCCAATATTTGGAATTATTTTTGTGTGCAAATAGAGCGGATTAAATTGAGCCAGAAAGTCCTCTATTATTTTACAATTTTTGCAATTATTATCCAATGAGCAGAATGTCTAAAATCGCGACGCATTAGACAACTTTAAAGTATCTTTAAGAGTTCTTTGAAAAATATCTTTAAAATATGTCATAAAGAACTCTGAAAAATATAATATCTTAAAGTTGTCTTATGTCAATTTTACCCGCTTATTCGGCAATTTTTAGAAACTAACTATTGTGAAAATTACAAAATGATACAGGACTTTTCGACTCAATTTAACTTTACTGCACACGAAAATAGTTCCAAATACGAGACCTGTATATTATTTAGGATTGTGTCAACGTGCATATCACTCTTTTTCCCATGTGATCTTATAGGAGCCTTTTTTCATGGACTGGATTCCATAGACTCCTATGTAAAATCTTGTAGAAAAATTTTATACGTTATCCTATATATATATATGCTGTATAAATCCTACAGGTACCTATTGTAAGAAATTTAGAAGAAATAGCACAGAGCGTCAGGGCTGTGTGGCTCAATGGCAGGACGGAAGTCTATCAACTCGAAGGAGAGACCAGGCCTGGGTTCGAGACGAGGAACACTCTGATATTTTTCTCTGTTGTCATTAATTGTTTACACTATACAAACTCCTACAGAGGCTGTGTTCCAAAATTTACTCTCAGTATTGAAAATCTGTAGTGTACATAACGAAAACTATAGATTTTCAATACTGGCAGTAAATTGTGAAACACAGCCAGAATCTTATAGTCCTTTCTAGAAACTCATGAAAAAACCCATGGGAGTTTACAGCAAGAATAGGAGCCTCCTCCCATGGGGATCATATTAGACCGAATTTATCACGGGTACCCATGATTAGACAAACCCATAGGAAAATTTCTCATAGGAATTTGCAACAGAATAGATATTTGTTACAAAAAATATACGTAAAACTTTAGAAAATGGGTGAATGTGCAATACTGTTCTATAACAATTCTTCATCTAAGGCTTATTTTATATTTATGTTATTGAAATATAACGTTTATGATACCTAAAATAAAGCAGGAATTGACAAAACCTAGCGAGTCAATAAAAACTGGCTACCGTATAGTATAATTCTTATTATAGATCTCTCATCATAAAATCATTGAGCTTTTTCTAAATTTATTCTCTAATGTTTAAGATTTTATAGGAAAAAAATATTAGCATTAACAGATAGAAAAATTTTTAATTTAAAGAAAGGTAATAAATTAAGGTTTAAAAATAACTAAATTAAGTTCAAAATTAATATATTTAAAATTAACTAAGTTAAGTTAAGTTATTAACTTTTTAACTTTTAATGCATTTTAACTAGTTACTACCCAATCTTGATTAAAAGCATGCATACTTATTTATATAGCATTTATATAATAAAACATCACGAATTTATTAATGTATCATCGAAATATTTATGTTAATAATCATAAATTTTTATTAATTGTTGGTAACGTCATTGTTCTTCAATTATCCTCGGATCCCCCAAGCCCCATTGATAGTCACGAAAATTTATCCAGGGCCGAGGGTCTTTAATAGTATCTTGTCGGTGATACAGGTATCAATAGTATTTGACTTTACAGTACCATCATTTATTCAGTCAGCGTTTGTCCTTTGTCGTGTTCATATTATTTATTATAATTTATTATAATTCATATTTATTTAATTTATTATAATTGATTTTATCCTCTAACTACAGATATATTATTTATTTATTTTTTTTATTTATACAATTTTAAAATTTTCATTTTGACATTCATTTTGATTTTCATTAATTTATTTTATTTATTATATTATATTTTATATAGTTATTACACTGACTGATTTTAAGTCTCTTCATTATATACGTCCGTTATGTTCGACCGACTGATAATTGTCGATCGGTAAGTTTTTATCAGAATAAGAATTGATTCTGCTAATTATTTGAAAGAGAAAACTAACTTAAATTTTCATTATCAGTTTAACCAGATTCTTCATATGGTCTTCCAATCGTCAGCTATAATTATTCTGGGAACAGCTTACGAATAAATGTTCTATATTAAGAAGAAATAACATCTGTAAATTAAACAATTTTTTTGAAATTTCTGAAGATGATTCAATCAAACAGCCGAAACATGTCAAGATTTCGAATTTAAAAGAATAGGTTTGATTATCATACTATACTCATGTAATTATTATTTAGATATATAAAATAATTTACGCAACAAGTTGGCTCTTTAATACCCTAATAAACTTCTATTTCATTGCAATTATTTTTCAAATTATTTTTTAAAGGTAAATTATTTCAATTATGTAAGAATCGATAGTAAAATTTATTTAGCAATACATACATGGAGTATAAATTTTTTTATCTTATAGACATAAAATTGTATACTATAATTTGCACAACCTATTTTATCTGTTCCTCCGTCGATTTTATTTTCCCAAACAATGAATTATATAATTCATTTTTTGCATTGTCTGTCCATGTATCATACACTGTAATGGGTGCCATGAAATTAATTAATTTATTATGGACATTATATCGTACTCTCCTACCCTTCGTCGCACGTGTATCAATTTTTCTTTTCATTTTCTTACGCATGTTCTGTAATTGGATCCATTGTTTGCTGAGCTGTACAGGATCTGTCATATCCGATGATCTATACTCTATCAAATCCCTCAATAGTTGATGATAAAAATCGTCATCGTCATAAATTTCTGGATCATATTCTTGAATTCTTCTACCATCATTATCTCCATTTAGTAAACATTTACCAACAACATTATACTCAGAACGCTTCAGTTGAGTTCTGTTTCGTAACTTGCTTATATCGCTCATAGCAAATTCAATTTGTTTCAATGTAGTCTGACTAGAACCTTTATTCAAAGAGCCTATAGCAAATCGTGTTTTATCATTCCATTTTTTAATAACAGAGTCTCTATACTTTCTATATGAATCATGATCTTTTTGTAAAATTTTTTCATAGTCATTATATTTCAAACGTTTTTGAGGCACTAATTCTTCAATCGTTTTTGTATTTTTATCAATGGATAATTGCTTTCCATTTTCTAATTCGTCTTCAGTATCAGAAGATATTTCTTTATCCAATGAATCATTTGTATTTATATTCTTATTCTTATCGATTTTTATCTTTTTAACATCAGTACAAAAATTTTTTGTTTCAGGATATTGTTTTAATAAAAGATCTTTCAGACGTAACATATTCTCCATGATTAATGCCAATTTCATTTTAGTTTCATTAACTTTCTTTACAAAATTCATGTCTGATCCAAGTTCTTTATGAACATCATGCTGTGGCATTTGGTTACTAATTACAAGACATTTCTGTAATTTTATCCGTATTTCCAAGAAATTTTCCCATAATTTCAGTTGATTTCTAACACAGTTTCCTTTCTCTATTTCTGTGTCAACATTTGTTTCAAACATTGTTTTAATATTAGAGTTTATCTGTTTGTAAAATGGATCATTTGTATTGATACCTATATCATAATAATTTTGATCTTTCAAATCAGACATGTTAACAAAGGTATTTGTAGATCCTTCTATCAAATTGGCTTCTCTATACAACTCATCCTCGTTTTGCTCCATTATATCATTAATTTCTTCTTCTTCAGAGCATTTACTTTTTGCATCTTCATTCGTACTATCACCTTCGTCGCTATATATGTCTTTTCTTGAGATCTTTTTACCAGTGTATCTACATTAACCATGTGAATTATATTTTCAAAATTTCATTTAGCTATACTAATTTCTTTACCTATTATATATATAAATATGAAATATATAAACTTACCTCTTATCCACTTTATCTAAAGTATCAACATTTTGTTTGCGAATTTTAGAAATTTGTAATTTGTCGTTCGAGTCATCGTTTTCATTGTAAGGTTCTACTATTTTTGCCTTAGTATCCTCTTCTTCATCTGAACCAAAATCCGGTTTAGACATAATTAAAACATTTAATTCATCCACTAAACTCTTCCTAGCCATTTTTCTGTACTTATTAATGCTTATTAGGCGATTATAAAATATGTTATGATTATAAAATGTGTTTTCATGAATCAATTTAACCTCTTAAAACCGTGTTCCGACTAGTTATGAGAAGTAGAATAAAAATGCGATTGTAACGTGGGTACAGAAACTAACTAAGGCTATGTTCCAAAATTTTCTCTCTGAGGATTTTCTCTCTATATGCTATAGTATATATTATATGTTGCTATACATTGGGTCATCTAAAAAGTATCCGCGGTTTTTTGTCACTAGATGGTGTTGATGGTCAACACATCTAGTGACAAAAAACCGCGGATACTTTTTAGATGACCCAATACAATATTTCGAGTAAAATTTTCCTCGGAGAGGAAGTTTTGGAACGTAACCTAGGTAACTATAAAACAACAAGCCTAGGTAACAAACGCGTGCAAACTGTGCTGCTTGCTTCTTTTTTCCTCTTTTAGGGTGAAATCACACGGTGCGGAAAACGACTGCGGAATAGAGAATGCGTCATAGAAGTAACCAATCAGCGTTCTTCTGCGTTATTCCGAATAGCGCTAATTGGTTGTTTCAATGACTCATTCTCTATTCCGCAGCTCTTTTTCGCACCGTGTGATTTCACCTTTAGGGTGCAATTACATGTAGCGCGGTACGCGGTACAAAAACTAATTAGAGCTACGTTTCAAAACTTCCTCTCCAAGGAAGATTTTTACTCTATATGCTATAGTATACGTGTATTATATACAATATTTCGAATAAAATTTTTCTCAGAGAAGAAGTTTTGAATATCTAAGTAACTATAGGAACCGGGCAAATCATATTGCTTGCTTCTTTTCTCCTCTATTAGACCCTGCGAACAATAGAAAGAATAAGGAATTAGGAATAAAGAATAAACGATTTCAACCTATTAGAAACCGTGTGATTTCTGATAGGTTAGAATCATTTATTCTTTATTTCTTGTGCGCAAGGCCTTATGCCTCCAGCACCTCAGCAAATAAGAATGAATTGAAATGATTCAGATTTTCCGAAATATTGATTCACGAATGTTAAAATGAATGCTTTTCAATTCTGATGCATTTTTATTTATTTATAGGAATTATATGGAGCACATCTCTATGTCTTTCAATCTAAAAATAATATTAGCTTTTTCTGTGCAATTGTGAACTATTCAATTCAAAATTTTGAATAGGAAATGCAGTTTTTTAATCCAATTGCATCCAATTGAATCTAATTGAATCCAATTAAATTCAATTAAATCAAAAAAAGTATTCGCTATTTAAAATACGCATTCGGATAAAAGAAAATTTTAATCCGCATTCGGATAGAAAAAAATGTCATCCATTTTAATCCATTCTCGACTATAGTCAAAGTCTCGCTACAAATGCTTTGAAGCGTTTGATGAACCAATTAGAAGAAAGAATTTTACAAACTGACCAATTAAAAAACGCTTCAAAGCGTTTGCAACATCGTGTTGACCATACCCCTCATTTACTGAGACACCAGCGCGATGTCCGTCGCGCGCGACAATATCCAATAGTGTACAGCTTTACCAATATTCTCATTCTAAAGACTCTATATTGTCATTGGATATAGCGTGTCGCGCGCGATTAATATTGCGCTGGTGTGTCGGAACCATTGGGGTGCAATTACATGTAACGCGATATACGGTACGCGGTATAGAAACTAACTAGAAGGTAACTGTAACATCCGTCGCTAAATCAAATGCAAACTACTTTCATTTAGTTCTAAGCCACGTATCATTTTTGAGCTAGCGCATCTCGACGAACAAAATTTGAGTACCGATTAGTGACACATGCATTGATTAACAAAATATGTATTTTTATGATGTTTTCAGTTTACTCATAATGTTTTTTTTTATATCTATTTAATTTTGGATGCTTAGTTTTATTTACTTTTAGTTTAATAATAGTTAAAATCATTCAACGAAAGGACCATACAATTATAATATTTTAGTGTTTACAAAAGCGTTTAATTCTATTCAAAATTTGTTGTAATAGATAATTACATATATAATTATGATTAATAGATATACATATATAATTTCGAATATTAACATATTTTTAGAATAAACACACACACACACACACACACACACACACACACACACACACCATATTGATCTATATTATTATAATTGATTTATTGAGCAAAACAGTCACGATTGTCACTAATTGGGACATTTATCTTATGCATAAAAGAATTCATTTCTATATTTTTGAGAGATTGCAATATTATTATTGCAATCGAAATATATTCGCTCATTGATTTTTTTATGAATTCGTAAACTAATCGCAAGCACTCCCTGACGAAAATACGGAAAATACTATGAAACGTTGATAACAGTTTGATGACGATTTTTTAAGAGTTTATACGTTTTCAAACTTTATAAGAACGCTTATAGAACATTGTTTTAAACACTTCCAGACGCTTATAAAATACAATATATATCGTTTCATGAAAGTTCTATAATGCTAAAATAATGCTTTTCAAAGGATGCTCAGTAAACGCTGATGCGCCTTTGGGCAGAGAATTCATTGTCAAACTGTTCAAACATTTAGCAAACGCTTTTCTCAATACCGTGAGACAAGCATTTTTCTTCCGTTCAATAAACGCTGTTCCAATGTGGTGAATTATTGAATCTTAGTAAACGTTTTGTAAGGCTTTTACGCAAATGGATTAAAGACGCCCAAAAAAACGTTTTCCTCAACTCCATAACACAAGCATTTTTCCTCCATTTAGCATTCTTCTATATATCCAATTTTCAAGCAGTGAACAACATCGCTACTAGAGGAACACAATGAAATTCAATTTCTCGCATTTAAAAAAAACCACATCAAATAGGATGGAAAGGCGTGGTATGATGAAACTTCTCAATGAAAAATTTTATACCTTTGATAAAATGTTTGATAAAATGTTTGCGTTCAGCAGGCTCAACACTTGAACTGAACGTTCATGTAAACGTCAAACAAGTGTAAGCTATTTCCTATACCGAAATATAGAGAATAATTGCTTTTAATATGGCGAGGCCTATTACACTATTATTTCCGAATTTACAAAAAGGGTAGGAAATAAACCCTGATGTCTCGATGGATAGGCGATTAATGAATTTCTGCGATAATTCGTGTGTTTAGAATGACAATGAGCACTTTATTATAACGGCTTTTATACAACACTCGCGTATACAACCGTATATCATATTTCTCGCTTTCGGACTCCACGAGTCAGTATTATTATAATTAACGGAATTAAAAACATATGAAAAGAAAAGCATAAAAAACCACAACACAAGTTATAGTTTGTGATATTTAATTATCATTACATTAATAAAAACATTAGATGTTTCGGCTACAATTTGGCCATCCTCAGTAAATTCACAATATTCTTAAAACGCAGAGTTACAAATAGCTGACATTAAATTCAACCGTCGTATGATATAATTATATATAAACGTGTTCTTTCATAAGTGAAAGTGCCTCGTACAATAATGTTGCATCGCCAATAGTCACATCACGAAAAGTGTAGAACGAGAATTTCCAGATTCTAATTTAATAAATTTACATATCATTAATATCTTCTAATCGAAATGTGTGAGAATAGAATCGTTACTTGTTTTACAGTAAAAAAATAATGATGAATCTCAAGTACATCCTTTGCACAGATGGAAAATTGTCGTGACATTGTGTGTTGTTATTTGTCATATCATATATGTTACCACTATTTATATGTATAAGTCAAAAGTTTAGAAAGTTCTAGAATTATTTACGTGTAAGAGAGATCTTTCTTAAGAAGAGGCAGATAAACATCAGGCAAACCTTCAGTGTCACTTTGCTTATCGATACCACTTATTTGGCCTTTAATGTATATCATTTCAGAAATTCTTCTTTTCATTAATGATTGTTCTGTGTCTAAAATTCTTATATTATCCCAATCCAATTCATGCATTTCATTCAACTGGTGACGTGAAACCTGACATCTCGGAAGTGTATTTTCTTATGTCAGCCTTATATTCTTTAATACGAGTTTTTAATTTCCTTTTTGTTTGCCAACATAAGAAGATTCACAATTTAAACAATTTATTTTGTAGATTACTCCACGATGGTCATCCTTAAGCAAAGGATCTTTTCCAGTTTTTATAAATAAATTCATTTTATTCATGGGTTTATAAGCGATATTAAAGCCATGAATATGTGAAAGTTTTTTAAATTTTTCAGATACTTTGCTTAAATATGGTATCGTGAAAAACTTTCTCTTTGAATTAGAATTAAAGTCACTTTCGTTATTATTGTCTAGCATAGTATTTTAATTCTAATTCAAAGAGAAAGTTTTTTTGAAGGCTATACTTTGAAAGTTTTTTTGAAGACTACACATTAAATATTATTAATAAATACTATTAATAATAATAATAAGAAGACTTTGCATTTGCGTTACAAATGATCACTCAAGTCTGTTAAAATTTTGTGTTAAATTTTTAATATATTCCAGTGTTAATTTAGTTTATTGTTATGTAACATACTGTAATTATTTTAATATTTTGTGTTAAATTGATTTTCAACAAATATATAAAATATAAAAATATTAGCATTATTACGTACTGTGTTTTATCGTAGGATGTCGCTTTTCTTCTGTATTAGATGAAGATTTATTCGCATTATATTTTATCCTTCCGAAATAATTCTCTTGAATATCATCTATAAAATAGATATAAAATATGTGTGTACATACATTTTATAATAAATCTATAAATGATATAAATTGATTGATGATAATTTTATTAGTATCAAATAATTTCTTTACCTCTAAAATTTTCTTTGTTTTGCGAAACATGATAACTATCGTCAAACTCACAAGTATCAGAAATATTTGAACATTTAAAAGACTATCCTGTTCGAGTTGTATATCTAAAAAAAAGAAGATAAAATTATACAACTTTATCATTAATTATTTTCTAAGATATTCTTTCTAAAAATCTATACAATGTACCCTAATAAAAAAATTTCATTGATATTATTTCACGTTACTGCAAAATTGCTGAAATGTTCCAAAACGTGGATTAATTTCAGCTAAATTTTTCCATCAAGGTAATCACATATAAATACAATTGTATGTAAAATGATTATAATACATACATCTTATATATATGTGCGTATATATACAAGGTGAATCAGAGTCGTTGAACCAGCTTTTTACCCTATGAGAAAATTGTCGACTTCATACCTACCTAGATAACCAAGCATGCGATATAATTGAATTATAACGTGTGCAGTCGATAATTTTTTCATAGGGTAAAAAGTTGGTTCAACGACTCTGATTCACCCTGTATATATGTATATGTGTACCATTATGTATATAATGCATGAATAAATTATACTTAATCATACAGAAAAAATTTACCAAATTTTAACTTCATATGTATATATATATATCATATTTGTAATTATATGGAGGATTCAGAATATTTTCCTCAATTTTCTGCAAATACAAATACATACAGTACATTTTAAAATATTAAATTAAAAATAATAAGCTATATACAAGATATATATATATATATATATATATATATATATATATATACACAGGGTGGCATGAATATACGGCTCCACTCGTCCTGAGCAGATAGAATGGACTAAACTGAGTAGAAAAGTCCTCTACTATTTTGTAATGCTCGCAATAATTAACGAGATATTAACGTTTAAAGATAGTCATCCGCGTGACTTACTATTGTCAAAGGTACGGCCCACCGAGCGCACGGTGCGCGGGCCGCGAGGAGCGGGAATGGCCTAGCAGGCGCGCCGTGCCCTTTGAGCTTAGATGCTCGCGACGGTAAGCCCCGCTCCTCGCGGCCCGCGCGCTCGGTAGGCCATCCTTTCGGCAATAATTGGTCGGAAGGACGTGCATATTCGGCTATCTTTAAATGTTAATATCCGTTAATTATTGCGAGCATTACAAAATGGTAGAGGACTTTTCTACTCAGTTTAGTCCATTCTACCTGCTCGGGACGAGTGGGGCCGTATATTTATGACATCCTGTATATATATATATATATTGCAAAGCATATAATATTTTTGCTTTAATTTTTAAATATTTACTTAGTTTTGGTTTCGATTCATCATCAGAAGTTAGAGTTTCCCAAGAATTTTTCGATCTCTCAGAATCATTTGCTATAAAAAATGAAGGCAGATATAATTAAAAATTTAACATAGAAAAATAATAAAAAACTTAGAAGTATAATAACTTAATTTTATAGATTTTTAATGCATACCAGAAGATCAGTCTTTGTTATCGTCAAAAATTTTAGGTTTCTTTTGTCTTTTTAAAGGCAAATCTTTTTTATTTTGAAGAGTTACAATTTTTCCTTTATCTGATGACACAAATTCTGCATCTTTCTTTGCTTCTTTAGTATCTTTACAGGAATCTCCAGAAATAATAAAAAACATCAATAAAAAATAATTAATTCTCCATTGGACGCAACAAAACATGAACGAGTGCATGTATTTCAGAGATACTCTGTTTATTATTTATTTAATAATACATACATATATACACAATAAGATTTTATATTTTTTTATTTAAAACTAGAAACTTTAGAACATAGTCACGAAATGACAAACTTGATCGATCTATCATTTTTTTCAAATCCTGACGAGTTAGAATGAATTAGGTCCAGTTTCACAACTCATGGTTAACTCTTAACCAAGGTTCAACTTATTTCTCATTTTTTTCCAATTCTAGAATTGAAAAGAGATAATGAATAAGTTGAATCTCGGTTAAGAGTTAACCATCAATTGTGAAACTGGGCCTTAGTATGTAAAGTAGAAGTTAAACGTTATAATTTTCTTTGATGTTTATTGTTACATTCAGTTTTCAGTTTACAATCAAAACAAAACGTAATGTATTATAAATGTTTTATTTTATATGTTATTTATTATTTATAGAAATGTAAAAATAATGAATTATAACATTCATTCAAATCAATGTATATTTGAAATATCACGCTCGTCAAAATTTATTTAATCTATTATTATTCTTACACCTAATGGTCCTATGATATATCTATACGGAATGTTCTTCCATAAAGCTTCTGGAGATAAGATTTTCTTCAATGCTTTTGACACCGTATGATGGCCAAAAACACAGTTTCTTATCAGGATCAGGATTTTATTTCTATATAAAAATAGAAATAAAAAATTACAATAATTAAATAAAATTATTAAGTAAAATTATGAACTATAATTTTGTGTGTTTCGTCAATGTATACCTTGTAATTTGAATGAAGAATGGAAAGACACAAAATTTGTCTCCTTGATACGGAAGTAATACAACTTTTTTTTGGATTTCGTTCACAAAAATACATTTCAATTCAGTTAAATTATTAGAGATCACAAAAACATTCATATCTTGAGAATTGCATGGATAAAATTCGAGAGAAGAATACTTTTTAAATTCTTGACCAATTATACAAGGATTTCCATTTTTCAATTCAATATAATATATCATGAAGATTTTATTATTTTTTAAATAACAAAAATGATCTGCCTGTGAAAAACAAGATAACTTGAATTCACGGAATTTCAATGTCTCATAAGAAGAAGAACATTCAAATGGAATATTTTTATTGTTTTTTAAAATTAATATTGGATATTGTATCTTTACTTTACTCTGTATCTTTACTGTTTATTTACTTGCTGTATTCTTTTCAATTATTCGACGATGTATTTGTGGCAAAGGCTTTTCTTACTTTCTTAACAATTTTTTTAAACTATGCAAATAGTTCTCAAAAGGAAAAGCACTATCCAATGGCCCAAATTGTTTAGCATCATAACTCAAGTGTATTAAATTATGTATTGTGTAAATCATATTATTCTTACCATATAAAATTTCATAACTTTGAACAAAATAAATAATTTTGAATAAAATAAAGTAAAAGTTCTTTTTATTCATTATTCTATAAATAATCTTGGGGATTACATAACATTCGAATTGCGCAATGAAATGCAATGAAATATTTTAAATGATTATAAGGAAAATATTTATACAACAAGACCAAGATATAATACAAAAATTCGAAATTCTGTGGCTTTCTATCTATCTATCTCTTCAACACTACTTGGTACTCTGACAAATTCAGCACAAACATATTTTTTTAAAGCAAGTATATTATTTAAATTTTTTATTTATTAGCCGGATAATCGACATTGAATTCGAATGGATCCTCTTAAATAAATTCAACATTTTTTTCATTTAACCGAGACATACCAAATGCATGTAATCGAGCGGAAAAGTAATAATAACTATTGGTAATTGAATACTTTCAAAAATTGCTACTCCAGTATGATGTTCAGGATTTTGTCGAAGATTAAACGAGTCATCAGTACGTAAATGACAATTTTGTTTAAGAAAAAGCATTCGATTTTCTTAATCTTCTTTTACGGCACATTTTTGCATCTAAAATAACTGTTATGATCTTTTTACAAATGATCGTGCAGGACTATCACATATGATTGCTTTAATTTTAACATAATAAATATTATTTTCATACGTAAAACCGATTGTAGATAATTGCTTGAACTCTGTGACAAAGTATTGTAAAAAATCATGAGTTATTGGCTTATTCTCAATGGGAAAAAAAACGTTTTCTTAAACGTTTTTTTAAACATTTTTTTAAAAACTTTAAAAAAATGTTTAAATAACGGGATTTGTCCCTATTTTTTCATTAAAAAAATATTTATTTAAACGTTAAAAAAACATTTATTTAATGTTAAAAAAAACATTTTTTTAAAGAAAATGTTTGTTTAATGTTAAAAAAACGTTTTTTAAATGTTAAAATTATTTGAACAAAATTAGAAAAAATGTTGTACAACGCAGAATATCTTTTGTAATTTTTTATTTTTTATCGATAGTACATTTTATTTTAGACAACAAATTTTATTAATTAATAGTAATTTTTAATTATATTTTTTATTATCTTTTTTATTTACCGGGTTTTGAACTTGGGATCTCAGAGTTATGAGTCTCATATCTTATCCGTTACGCCACTTATAATTGTCGATGGACACACTTATTATTTTGTCCATAAATGATACATTAACGCAATTATATTGGGTTAACTTCTCTTCCGTGTTTATTTTTTTATTCCGGCTTGGTTTTTATTTATTTGAAAATAATATAATTTTTTTAACTTTTATATTAAACATCAAATAAACGTAATATAAATGTTTTTTAACATATTTTAAATAAATAAATAATGTAAAACAAACATTTAATAAACGTAAAGCCTATTTTATAATGTGCTTTTTGTTTCTTATTACTTTTTATTATTTCTTACATCTTGTCTTTGTTTCTTATCCGGTTTTTTATGTCGCCGAGATAAAAATTAACGAACTTTGAAAGAAACAAGAAATACGTAGTAAGAAATATAATTGTCGATAAAACGGTTGCAAAGGAGAAAAAAACAAAAGGTAAAAAGCAAGAAACAGGAAACAAAGAGCGCATTATAGAACAAGCTTCAAATAAACATTTTAAAAAGTGTTCCTTCGAATTATTATCAAACGATTTGATTATTTCAAACGAAAACTTAATATAAAATGAACATTTAATAAACGTCAAATATATATTTAAGAATATTCCATTGAATCATTATTTCAAATGAAAAATTAATGTGAAATGAACATTTAATAAACGTTAAATAAACGTTAAAAAAATCTTATTTTGAAAACGAATCATAAAATGTAAAATTTATTATGAATAAACGTTTAAAAAATATTTAATAAACATTAAATAAATGTTATTCTGAAAACGAATCGTGAAATGTAAAATTAATGAAAAATAAATCTTTAAAAAACATTTCCTCTTCATTGGGATATAATGGTTCAACTTGAAATAAATGTTTAAAACATTTATGTCTCTTCAAGCCATTATCTTAAATAAACAATTGATGTAAAAAATACATTTAATAAACATTAAATAAGCATTTAAAAAATATTTCTTCAAAATACCGTTTCAAATGAGTAATTAATATAAAACGAACATTTAATTAACGTTAAATAAACATTTAAAAATATTATTACCAAACGTTATTTTAAACAAAAAATTAGCGTAAAATTAACATTTAATAAAATTTTTTTACATCAATGGGAAAGAGACATTCTAGATAATACATAATTTTTTAAAAATTATATTAATCCTTTGCCCTACGATTTAAGTTACGATGGCGCCAATTAACAGCCTGGAACATGTTGTTTACGGCTCTCATCAATGATACTTATGTTTGGCCCGATTTCTTTACCACGAGTCTCACACGATATTATAAGTGAAAGAGTTAATCATATACCTTTCTTATTAATATATAATAGCAAAAATGATTTCAAAACGTGATAGTTAACGAGATATAGTTT
This sequence comes from Acromyrmex echinatior, assembly GCF_024713525.1. Lineage (NCBI taxonomy): Eukaryota > Metazoa > Arthropoda > Insecta > Hymenoptera > Formicidae > Acromyrmex > Acromyrmex echinatior. The sequence continues at coordinate 10,460,108 of NC_141857.1, forward strand.
ACGATTTTCCGTGTATTTTATGTACCACGTTCATAGAGGCGGTTTGCAAAAAGTCAGCGTGGTCTCGGGCGTTAGGTGCGAGATCAGAATGTTGAGGATCTTAGGTTCAATCCTGCTTTTTCCTTTTTTTCATAATTTTTTTTTAACAAATAATATTATTAATGAACATATTACTCTAAATATATTTTTATAAAATTATAGAAATTATATGTGTACTTCAGTGTGCTCAGAACTAGTTACACATTTCGAGCCAATTTCTGAAGTGTTGCCTATTTTTCCTTTACAACCGCTCAATAGTCGACGGCTGAACCGCTGGATCGCGCGCGGACGTGTATCTCAGGAGCGTCACAGTATAAGAAACATGTTGCTATCATACCTTCCAACATGAAAATTATCATAAAAATATTTTCCTTCCTACATAATTGTTATTTTCTTAATAATAGTGATTGAACATCATTAATAATTTTACTGAATATTATGTACTTTTAAAATATTACTTTATTATTTTTATGATACATTCGGTTTTCTTTCAAAGAGCTACTGACTACGCTTATGTGCCACAAAATGTAATATCTTTTAATATAGAATACTGATAATATCAATTTAAGACTAATAAGAGTCGATACAGAAGAACGAGATGCGTAATTTTAAACTGGAATGACTTAACTCCAATAACTCCAATAACTGATGTCTTCTTTATTCAACATGTGAATAAAGAAGGCATGTTGAATAAAGAAGACATCACAGAAGACTAAGAAAAGTAAAGGATTGATAATTTACTGGAAGGTACGGTCGCAGCATATTTCTTAGTGCAACGCTCCTGAGATACATCCGCGCGTGATCCGATGCGGCTCAGCCGTCGAGCATTGAGCGGTGGGGGGAAAAAAGGCTTCAAAAGTCGACTCAAAATTTAACATGTACTCCAATAACTATAGGAAGAATACCGAATCACTTCAATAGATAAATAAAAAATTATTTGTATATTGCACATAAAGGCATATATAAGGCTTTTTGATTTGTTAATTATAAAATTATATTGACATCATCCTTATATAATATTAATCATCGCACTTTTGCGATTTGATTGATTAACAGAATTTTCATTCGGATTTTTTCTAAAGGTAAACAGATCTCACATATATCTTTACATATAAAAATACTGATTTTCTATCTATTCGACGCATACTACGTCAATTATTTTTTGCTACAATTGTCGGTTTAAAACTTTTAGAAATATACATATAATTTCAATAATTAAATAAAAATATATTTAATCTGTAATATATATGTTTATTAACAATGTCACTTATTTAAAAAAAAAAAAAAATTGTGAAAAAAGAAAAAAGGAATTGATCATGAGATCTCTAACATTCAGATCTCGCATCTTACGCGTGAGACCACGCCGAGGTCTTACAAATCATTTCTATGAATGTGATATATAACACTCATGGAAAATTATGGAAAATATCAATATCTCGTAAATTATCGTGTTTTGAAATTATTTTTGCTATTATACATAAATTGGAGGGATACAGGATTAGCATAATTTATTAAAATTTATCTATAATGTTCCTTCTCCTCTTAATTATACACATTGAGCCGAAATTTCCCAGAAAGCATTTTCGGTCGCTAGAAACAATATAGAGAGACCATGTATAGAGAGAGAGAGGGGGGGGAGAGAGAGAGAGAGAAAGAGAGAGAGACAGAGAGAGACTCTGAAGGATAGACTCGCTGTTTCGTTCGACGAGCTCAACTCGGCGTGCGGAGTCTCACCGATTACAAACGGAGTTTCTATCCTTTTTTGTTTTTGCTCTGTCTCACTCTGTCGTACTTCTGTTCCAATAATTCGTTCTGCAATTCAAGAATGTGATTTCTATCAATTCTGACATCATCGCCGATGCAGCAAGGACGCATGATTCCTTTTCTAAACAACACAAATCCTGATATATATTTCTATATATACAAAAATATATTATTATTATAGCGTTTCCAACTGATAATATATTGCTGGTTTATACAATGATTCAATCCATTTCTGTAATTAAATAGCGGTACTTCGCTTGTGCGCGATAAGAGGAATGGCGCTTCTTACTAAGTCGACATTTCGACATCCGAGTCGAATTAAAAATGTGCTATATACAATAATTTCAGACCTTGCATAAGTAGCTGGCGATTTACAGAAAACCTCAAAGAACAATACTATGCTTGCAGAAACGAGTTACGAGCTTTAGTATAAGAGCAAAAAGTATTCGAAAATTTCATTTATATGCTACGTCTGCTATGAGATTGCCGCTTCCGTTCCGACATCCGAGCAGAAAGGAAGCTCAACCGAAACACACATTGCGTTCCGAACCTTGATATATGCATGTGTAAATAATTTAGTAAAGTTTAGACATGTGTTATATATATGCACACACACACACGCGCGCGCGAGCGCGCACGCATACATACGCATACGCGTGTGTACGTATGCTATTACACACACACACACACACACACACACACACACACACACACACACACACACACACACACACACACACACACACACACACATACATACATATATATATGTGTTATTTTATATATATACATCAATTTACTAAATAAAATGTATGTAAAAGACAGTGTAATTAAAATAATTATCTTCATTTGTATTCATATGTAAATAATATAGTATGTTTCTTGTTTAGGAAGAAATTATTTCACCAAATTGAAATAACTAATATCGTATTTATTTTATTATTATTTTTCCTCTCAAAAGAAAAAACTTTGACCAGGCACGTTTATTGATATGGGCCTGAGTAGGTCGATAATTCAGATCATTTCTATGGTTCAGAGACGCATTTTTCATGACAGCGCCGCTGTCGGAATATCACGGAATTAAATACTGCTTAGTTTCATGGCTTCACGTCAATTTCACTCGTAATATACAAACGAAATTTTCGGATACTTTTTCTCTTATACTAAAACTCCTACCGCGTTTCTAAAAGCATAGGATTCTTCGTTTAGGTTTTCCGCAATTCGCCAGCTACTTTTTATGAACGAGCAAGATCTGAAACTCTTATATGCAGCACATATTGTGATGTGTTGACTACAGAAGCCGATAACAAAACTGTAAGTTTTTAATTTTCTTTCGTTTTTCATATTCAAATGTAGCTGGCGAATTGCGTTGTTGTTGATACTTTAATTGTGGAGAAGGATTTTTCAATCCATAAACACAACAAGAGATAAGAGTTTTAATATTTAATGAGAAAACAGCATAAATGACACTCCAGCATCCTCTTAATAGGCATGAAAAAAAAGGGAATTACCTTGGATTAATATATTTTTTCGAAAGTTGAGGTGAGTCGTGGATCAAGTAGAATTGAGCAGAATTGAACAGAACTGAGCAGGATCAAACAGAATCGAGACTCTCCTAGGTCTACCTCTTTTGCCTTCCTGGCCGTTTCCACGCGTACATTTAAGACCATGATATATATAAAAACGTAAGGCCGTAAGACGTAATCAGTAAAGAAATCGTAAGATTAGATTCGCTACTTACAGTCTCTACCGTTTGAGCAATTCGTTTACTGATTACATCTTACGTCCTTACGTTTCTGTATCTGCCATGGGCTTTATTCTTGTGGTTGCGAGCGTTGGTTGCGGCGCTGCGAGCGTTCATCGCGGCGCTGAAGTTGGTCCTTCTTTCCGGCTATTCCTCCTTTCGCTCACTCTGGTGTCATGGCATACTGCGTGTAAGCCTCTGCGATAGTTAGTAAGTCAATTCGGAAATTAAGGTTCCGAATCACTTTGTGTTCACTGCGAGATCGAAACCGATCATCGCTCATGTCTTGCGATAATTGTAAGCGTCGTCGGATAAACATTCATAGTGTATATTTTCTTAATTTCCCGTATTCTAACCTAGCAACGCAATACCGGTATCCGAGCCGTCTTACGCACGCAATCACGTCTCTATTTTCGTAATCTATATTTGTTAAATAATTAGACAAGTTTGTATTTAACCGCCTTATAACATAAGAATCAGAATCAGCGAGTAGCATTCATTCGCAACCTAACGATTTCCCGCTAATTGTCCTTCGCCGTTAATTGGTCATCGCCAGCGCCCAGACACGCTCGGCGCCATATTGGGCACAGTAGCCGCACCAATAGCCACATTCTCACGCCACGACACGTCATCTCACGCCGCACGGAAAAGACTGGAAGGCGCTGGAAGATATGATGATACTAAATAAATTATTAGCTCGTATAAATATAAAATTTTAAAATATAAATATAAAATTTTTGATTTAATATATTAAAATTTAATATAATATTCTGTGTCCAAATAAGTTTCCGCCGTTTGACAAAAGACGGTGCCACTAACAAGCTATGGTTAAAATTGTCTCATGTAAAACATTTTATCGTAAGGTTGGACATCTGTCAACAACATAATCTTGAAATGCTAGCGAATTTGTATCAGCATCATATATTTTTTTTGAGCGAAAATGCCGAGTTTTGTGCTGAATAAGCGTCATTAGCGGGAATTTTCGATTTACTTCTATAATTTGAAGAAATTTGCAGCTGAGGCTCATCGATTGCTTGTAGAAGCATATGGTAAGGCTGCCTTAAGTGAGAGAAGTTGTTGTGAATGGTTTCAAAAGTTTAATGAATTTGACGTCGAAGACAAAGAGCATCTAAGTTCAAAGGGCGTGGAGCGACTGTTAGGCCAATCCCGCTCCTCATTTCATTTTCTCGTATCCCTTCTTCCACAGTCTGACCAATCTATTGTCACGAAAATGTTTGCTTATTCCTCATACTTTTCTGCTATCTAACTAATTATTAAACGACATTGCAATCCGTATTGTTCGTCTAAAAGTGATCGCCTTTTTCATCATTCTTTTTTCATTTGTTTTCTCATTTATTTTTTACGTATATCATTTAGCGTTTTTTACATAAACTTTTCTATCATTTTTCTTTATGTATCTCATTTGCATACCTGTAACAAAACATGTATACGTTTCCCGATAATTGCTACTCATCAGCCTCGTTCCTTTTTATGCGGATCTCATACACGCATGAAAGCTGTACGTTTTATTTTCTCGTATCCCTTCCCCCACAGTCTGACCTATCTATTGTCACGAAAATGCTTGCTAATTGCTCATACTTTCCTGCTATCTTATTATTAAACGACATTGCAATCCGTATTGTTCGTCTAAAAGTGATCGCATTTTTCATCATTCTTTTTTCTTTTGTTTTTTCATTTATTTTTTACGTATATCATTTAGCGTTTTTTACATAAACTTTTCTATCATATTTTTTTCATGTATCTCATTTGCATACCTGTAACAAAACATGTATACGTTTCCCCAAAATTGTCAGCCTCGTTCATTCTTAAGGAGATGCTGGATCGAAGGCTGAAGTTAATCAAGGTCGATGTTACAGGTTTTTATTTCCAATTATTAAGTTGCTTACGCCTTCTGAGTTAATATGATCATGCAAGTAATCCGATCGATTAATTATCGATATTTTTATTCCGTTTCCTACATTATCATCTTAGCAGGGACGTGTATTAGTGTCGATTCCACAAATGTAAAATTTATTTTGAAAATTTTTCCAATTTTAAAATTGAGAAAAAAATAAATCGTAATTGAAGTTAACACTTACATTTGCAGAATCGATCTTAGAAATACAATTGTATTATGTACACATGCAGTGTAGGCCGTGTTCCAACATATATCACCAACCATATATTAAAAATCTGTAATATACATAAAGTACAGATTTTTAACTTTAATAGTTATATAGATATGAAGCCGTAGTAGCACTTTTTCCTTACGTCCAATACCACTTTAGGTAATAATAATATAGTATCAATAAATGAATATGACATTGCACATACATAATGTAATTCTTTTTTATGATTATCCTTATATATATGTATATATATATATTGGGTCATCTAAAATATATCCGCGGTTATTTGTTCAATTTTTGAATTAAATTTTTCTTTATTGAAAATCAATTTTAATCAAGTATATATTGGCCATTATTATCTATAACCTTTTGCCATTTTTCGGGTAATTTCATAATTCCATCCGTGTAGAACTTTTGTGGTTTATCGGCGAAAAACTTTTTCAAGTGATTTTCGGCAGCTCTTTTGTCGGCCAATGTTTTTCCATCAAGAGAGTTCTGCAGAGATCGAAACAAATGGTAGTCAGACACAAGGTCCGGGCTATACGGTGGATGCATCAAAACTTCCCAACCAAGCTCCCTCAATTTTTGGCGCGTCATCAAAGATGTGTGTGGTCTGGCGTTGTCATGATGGTAGACAACACCTTTTCTGTTAATCAATTCTGGTCGTTTTTCCTTAATCGCTTCCTGTAATCTATCCAGTTGTGAACAGTAGAGCTCTGAATTAATCGTTAGGCCATGTGGTAACACCTCATGATGGACTCCAATCCCACCATACACACAGCATCACTTTATTTGCCATCAATCCAGGCTTTGAAGTCGTTTGTGGTGGATCGCCGCGCTTATTCCATGATCTTTTACGAACAATATTCTTATATTTCAACCATTTTTCATCGCCTGCGATGATTTGCTTCAGAAATGGGTCGATTTCATTGCGTTTTAGTGTTTCGCTGATGGAAATTCGATCAATCAAATTTCTTTGCATTAGTGGCACCCAAACATCGAGTTTCTTTGCGTAGCCAGCCTTTTTCAAATGATACCAAACTGTCATATGGTTGATTCTTAGTGCATCGGCTATCTCCTGACAGCTCACATGTCGGTCTTGCTTGACCAGTTGCAAAATTTCATCGACTTTTTCAGACTGGCCGACTAGAGCGAGGTCGATCTTTGACATCAAAATTTCCAGAACGAAATCTAACAAACCACTCCTGCGTCCTGCGTTCACTTACAGCATCCGCGTCCTAAACTTCACAAATTTGTCTGCATGTTTGTGCTGCGTTTTTGCCTTTTTTGTAGTAAAGAAGCATCACATAGCGTATTTCTTCAGATATTCACTCATTTTCAAACCAATATAACACGATTGACACGATTGATGAATCATCAAACTTTTTTTTTACAAAAAATGTAACCTAAAATGTCATCTTTCAGACGCGCGTTCGTTTGACACAATCGAATTAGTGTTGCCCGATATATGACCATCAACACCATCTAGTGACAAAAAACCGCGGATACTTTTTAGATAACCCAATATTAGTTGAACAAATAAGTTGCTGCCGTTTGACAAAAGACGTGCCAGCTATGATTAAAATTGTCTGATGTAAAACATTATATAGTAAGGTTGGACATCTGTCAACAACATAACCTCGAAATACTAGCGATTTTGTATCAGCATCATATATTTTTTTTTGTGCGAAAATGTTTTGAGTCGAATAAGCGTCATTTGCGGGAACTTTTGATTTACTTCTTTAATTTGAAGAAATCTGCAGCTGAGGCTCATCGATTGCTTGTAGAAGCATGTGGTGAGGCTGCCTTGAGTGAGAGAAGTTGTCGTGAATGGTTTCAAAAATTTAAGAACGGTGAATTTGACGTCGAAGACAAAAAAAGTAGCAGAAGGCCGAAAGTGTACGAAGATGCGGAATTGGAAGCATTATTGAATGAAGATTCGTGCCAAACGCAGAAAGAACTTGCACTTACATTTTGATTTACATCAATAAAACATTATGTATCCTTCTTTCACAATAAATGCTTAATTTTTGATAAAAAACGGCGGAAACTTATTTGTACACATAATATAATAACATTTTTATTGCGTTTGCTAGAAAAAAATATATTTTTTTCAATTTGTGGGAAAGATGACTAAGAAAAAATGACGAAAAGATGTCTTTCTTATATTGTCTTTTCGATAAGATATCGAGGTTAGTTAAAAGATTTAATCTGCCTTCGCAAGCTTGATATTTTTTAACTCTCTCTGAGACGGGGCTTCGCGAGAGGGATGATTCTGCTATTTATACTATTGAAGATTATAATTTCTTACGAGTTGACAGAGCCTATGGGTGGTGGCGTCGCATAATATATAAGTACTCACTGCCTTATTCACCCGTTGATCTACGCATTCCTCTTGCGAATTCCACTATCGAAATTGTTGGTGCTGTTATACACCTCCGTAAAAAGCAGATAGCGGTTTTTTCTGTTTACCATCCTCCTTAGGTCGATTCTGGAGATGCATGCCCTTGAGACTCACTTGTGTTTATTATAACACAGACTGCATAATTTGTATGGGCGATCTTAATGTAGATCTTTTGAATCCACAAGGAACCTATGCGAATTACATAGGGTGTCATGAATATACGGCCCCACTAGTTCCGAGCAGGTAGACTAAACTGAGTAGAAAAGTCGTCTACCATTTTGTAATGCTCGCAACAATTAACGAGATATTAACGTTTAAAAATAGCCGAATATGCACGTCCTCCCGACCTATTATTGCCGAAAGTACGGCCCACCGAGCGCGCGGGCCGCGAGGAGCGGGGCTTACCGTCGTGAGCATCTAAGTTCAAAGGACGCGTCGCGCCTGTTAGGTCTTTCCCGCTCCTCGTGGCCCGCGTGCCGTGCGCTCGGTGGGCCGTACCTTTGACATCTCGTTAATATCTCGTTAATTATTGCGAGTATTACAAAATGGTAGAGAATTTTTCTACTCAATTTAGTCCACTCTATCTCTCGGGACGAGTGGAGCCGTATATTCATGACACCCTGTATATACACAATATTATATCATTATACTCGCTAAAACAGATAATTAATACTCCTACAAGAATAACAAGCAATTGCGCATCTCTTTTGGATTTAATATTTCTATCTCTTGATTAACAAATTACGGAATCGGGTGTTTGTGATGAGATTGACGTTATCGACCATCATGTAATTTATGCGTATTTAAATGTTTCGAAGCTACATCATAACTCTCGTATGAGACTCCACTGTAATTTAGGCTCAATTTCGGATGAAGCAAGTGAAGTGAATTTTGGATAGCATGATTAATCAAATTGATTTGTCATAGATTTGTGAATAATATTGATGATATGGTTTTGTTTTTTACTTCGAACTTGACTAATGTTTTTGATTGCCTTGCTCCGCTCACCTACAGACGTTCTACTTTGAAAACTTCATGAAACATGATTCACTGAGATGATTCGTAAGTCGTAAGCTCGTAAAAATTAAAAATCGAGCGTTAAATAGCTACATCAATAACAACTCCAATGAAAATTGTCTACGTTGTAAGAAATTGCGTAATCTCTAGTATCCTCTGCAATTAGGCGTAAAAAACAATTTTTTTCTATGCTCCTCTTTACGCAATCTCTCTCCTCGTGATTTCTGGAAAAATTTAGCATCTCTGGGTGGTTATAGCTTCTCTTCTATCATTTCTGAACATCTCCTTAATTCTATTTAAATAATTATTTTTTATAATCTGTTCCTTCTTCATCGTGTGCCCTTGTGTTATTAATCACTTTTTTCTTACTCATCTTCTCATTTCAAACAAGTTTTATCTCTCTCCAATTAACATGATTAATCTCTACAATATACTTAAAACTATAAAACTTCCTCCGGGCCTTATATTTCTCAGGATGCATATTACTTCTCTCTACTCTTAGTTGTCTTGAGCCATTATTATTTATTCTTAATTCATGCCTAACAAAAGGGATTTTTCCTACAGCTTGGAAGCATTCAATAGTTATTCCTCTCCTAAAAACATCCAAGCCTTCCTCTCCATCGTCTTACTCTTCCTCCTTTTCTTTCAAAAATTCTTGAGCGTATTATCTTTATGCAAATGAGGCATTTCTTTCATATAAATAATATCATTCCTGAATGTCAATCAAGCTTTCGTAAACATCACAGTGTCACTACTTCTCTTCTTCATTTATTAGATTCTGTTTTACGATCTTTTGATAATGGATGTTTATCGGCTCTTGCCGATATAATAAATAATAGGATAAAACGATAGAAAGAATTTATAACTTTTTTATCTGTCGTGATTTTAATATCCGATAGGTACGATAGGTCCTGATAAAAATTATATAATAAATTTCTATCGTTTATCGGATTTTTTGAGCAAGGTATTGTCTTAAGATGCTAATATGGCCCTCTGATTGGCTTATGACATTTTAAGACTGTACTTAAGACAACCTCAAATATAAGAATATATAAGAATATAAGAATATTCTCGTTTGCTGAGATATAACACTTTGTTGTCATATGTATTAGGTTGGTGCATATGAAATGTCGGATTTTTAAGTGAATATATAAAACTGCATATCTTTTTTCAAAAGCTTTATTTAATCAAAATATGCTCCATTTGTTTCAATACACTTTTCCCAACGAGATTTTAATGCATAGATGCCTGTCTTAAAGAAATTCTGATCTTTAGAATCAATAAATTCTGATATGGAATTTTTCAGTCTTCATTTTCTGTCTTCATTTTCATACTGTTTAGCCCGTAAAAACTGTTCTAAATGTTTAAAAAAATGAAAATCGGTTGGCGAAAAATCCGGTGAATAAGCTGGGTACAAAATTTCATTTTTTAATTCATTTAATTTCGCAATTGTTTTGTACGACGTATGCGGCCGAGCGTTGTCGTGGAGAAGTATTGGGCCATGCCGATTAACAAGTGATGGGCGTATAATTTTCAATTTTTCATGCATTTCATCAATGTACTGTCAGTACTTTTCGGCTGTAATTGTCTCCACAGTTCGAAGGAATGAATAATGAATTACTCTAGTTCACATTCCATCAAACTGTTATTAAAATTTGGATGAAGTGATGGCCTTGGAGTATGAGCCTCATTCCTATCAAGCTACCGAGCACATCTTTTCCTATTGTCGTAAAGAACCCATTTTTCATCAAAAGTAATAATCCGATCGAAAAATGGCTCTCGATGAAATCGGATTAGTAATGATGAGCATACGTTCAATCGATCCAGCTTATTTCGCTCGGTTAGTTCGTGCGGTACCCATTTATCCATTTTTTTCACCTTGTCAATTTCAAAAAGGTATCGCAATATCGTTGTATGGTCAACTTTCATTCTGGTAGCAAGTTCCCTTATAGATATAGTTGGATTCGTTTCCACTAATGCTTTCAGAGTATCATTTTTCATAGACGTTTTGGGTCTCCCATGCGATTCATTTTGTAGGGAAAAATCATCAGACCGAAATTTTTCAAACCAACGCTGCACTTTTCGATCGTTAACAGTATTCTCCCCAAATGCCTGGTTTATATTGCGTGCAGCTTTTGCAACATTATTACCAAGTTTATATTCATATAAAAAAATTACATGAATATCGGTTGAATTCATATCCTTACGAAATTCAAAATAAATAACGAAATGGAACACTTTTGAGAAAATCTTCTTTGTTGAAATGTGACTCTGGCAATGGACAATACGATTATAAGCAAGGTTATGCCAAAAACAAAAGCATAACGAAAACAGGGAGACAAACGTTCATATGTAAAGAAAATCCGACATTTCATATGCACCAACCTAATATATTGTAAGTATTTAAGAATAAATAATTATTTTACTTTTTACATAAAATACAATAATTTCACTTTTTATAGGACTATTTCAAATATTAATGATGAAGAGAGTAATAGTAATGTTTATGAAAGTAATAATGAAGTTAACGAAAATTTGAGCATTTCGAGAGGTATTAAATAATTATTACAATTACTTTTATTATAAAATTACTTTTATTAAAAAATTTATTAATTTTAATTATTTTTAAGACAATTGTAGTAGAAAAAAGAAGGCCATATCTGATTCATACATATCTGATTCATACATATCATATATATCTGATTCAATCACACATGAAACGATTAGCAGAAACATTAAAGTAATCATCTTTTAACATTATTCTTCCATTACGATCTTAAGAAGACCACATAGATGCATTTTTAAAATTGTTTGGCTACAATTTAAGAAAATTATCGTCAAAGAAACAAGATGAATGGATTGAACGATATTTGCAACAGTTCTACGAAATGTCAAAAACAGACTTATGAAATCTAAATGTGATACTAATTGCAATATCAATATATGTCATAAAATTAGTGATATTGTGATATTAATGATATTAATGTTTGTGGTATTAGTTTTAATATTAATACTTACAATAAATAAACTGAAAGATACAAATTAGCAACAATTAAATTGCTAAGGTATAGCCCCTTCACTATTGAAATATGCACTAAAGTCATCCCGAACCTTTGTAGAAATCCGAAAATTGATATTCGTACTACACTGATTTATTTCCCGAAAAGCAAAATTATTATATACATTCTTTCTCCAAGAACCTTCTATTAATGCATCATTATCCTCTCGATCAACCATATTTTCTGTCACATATTTTTTAATTCCGATATCTTGTATTCTATTATAATTATGAAAACATACAATAGCTTATATCATTTTATTGTTATTTTTATAGAATTTATTGGTCTTCTTAAAATCCTCCACTGACTTATTAAAACATCAAAAGCATTTTTAATAGTTCCTCTTGCTAAGACTAAGGCGATAAGTGTAAATAGTTTTCTCTTAATTTAATTCTTATCTTCTGGAAAAGGTCTCATTAAATATTCAGTAAGAGGAAAAGCTTTATCTCCAACAAGTACGTAAGGTACAGGTTTCTTTCGAAATAAAGTGGTTCTGGATCAGGTACATTCATTTCATTGTTTACGCATTTCATACTAAGAAGAGAATCTTTAAATATTCCACTGTCACTGCGACGTCCATAAGCCCCAATGTTTACAAAAGTAAAAATATATTTGATATCAATCACAAATAGCAAGCAAAACTGTGACTATTTTTATAATAATAATATGATGATTCTGCATTTTCGGGACACTATAAAATATTATAATTGTCATTCTATAAATATCTTTATAAATACAAATATCTTTTAAAATTTTTAAAGTTTTTAATTATTTAACTTACTTGAATAATTATATATTTATCATCAATAACTCCAATACAATAATTAAAATCCTATATTTCTTCAAACTCTTTAGAAATGCTTAACTACTTTTCTTTTGTGAAAGGATATGGAAGAACATCTTTAGATAAAACAGACCACAATGCATCGCAAGTTTCTGAAATAATATTACTAACAGTTGTTAGTCCAAGCAGATGTTGATAGCTCATAGAAATTATTGAGTCGCCGAAAGCAAGAAATCTACACGAAGTTATTAGCATGAAGAGAGCATAGACGAACACACAACGCATGCGTAAGTATACACGGATATGGATTCATCGTAGTGTATGTACCTTCTTATGTCGTCTTCATGCTAGTAACGTGCTGCAAGCGGCCCGGAATTTGAATCACTGGTCTGTGCTCCCCGCTTTACTGTCCACAGCACTCTTGCATAACGTATAATGCATAGTCCATAAGGAAATCAACCAATCGAAATTCTTCTTTTCCATAGAATAGAAGAAAAAGAAAAATTCTGATTAGTTGATTCGCTTATGTACTATATGTTATGCATTATGCAAAAATCTGCAGCCTTATTCATAAAGCAAATTTCAACCGGTTGAAATTCACCTTATTGCGAGGTTATGGATAAGTTTACTATTATTTCCATTTCTGTTAGATTACGTAGACCTAAAGCAATATCCTGATTGGCTCATTGTCTTAAGTCTACTTCTTACTGTTGTGGACTTTTGTGAGTGGCAGCTCTAAGGCTTAGTGTACAGCCAGTCACAGAAAGGTTGCAACATTTTTTTTTCAATGGGATTCGGAATGCAGCCTACTCACTAAGTAATTGATTCTTATTTGTGGATCCATGAATAAGACGTTAGATGCGTTCGGGGAAACGATATTTGCGCTATTCTATCCTTGTTTTACGTCTAACCATGGAGGATAGAGAACAGGAGACCGAACTTATATGGATGAGGCCGTCAAAAAGCGTGGCCAAAACACTGAAATATATATATATATATATACAATGAAATTTCACATCTAGGAAAATTCGTTATACACTTAAGATAAAATTAATCCAAGCGTGAATTTTATATTGATATAAATACAAATCATTCGTGAGATTTTAAACATTGTTTTATTTTTCCAACTATGTAATTCGTTATCAGAAGACGCGGTAGTGCCTTCGGCCATGTTAAAAAAAAATGTAAAAGACATAAAGACACTAGAAGTCTCTTATCCCGAACCACCAAAGTTCATTTTTTGGGGGTACAAAATTACTAAAATATTAGGTAATAATCTGTATCTCGTCTACGCATGATATAGATTACTAAAGCCATCTATTGGAAAAATAATGGATTTCTTTTTACTACACCTAATATAAAAAATTTTAAATAGCATGTAACATATCCTGAAAGACGGCATCGCTACGAGAATTTAAGGGGAAAGAAATAAAAATTGATCAAGCCTTGTCGATAAAAATCGATCACCGCTTGTATATTCTGGACATACAAGTAGTCAAAAAGTGATGATTTTCGTAAAAAAATGAAGTAACATCTTTTTCTTCCTCCTGCCCTTCCCCCTCCTCTTCCTCTTCTTCCTCCTCCTTCTCTTCTCTGTCCGCAGTCACATGCACCTTTCTTCTTTCTCACGTTTCACTCACACCTTCAACTTTGACCAACTCCATCTCCTCTCCCCTCCATCTCCCCTACTACTCCTTTTTCGCCCTATCTCACTCTCTTTCGTCTTCTCTCATTTTTGTCTGCTGAAAGTGTCTGATGATCACTCAGGGTCGTGACCTTGACAATGTGAGTCATATTAATTTTTTTGTATAACTTCGTAACGCGTGATGGATAACTGCTACAACCTTCCGAAAGTTATTTGGTGTGCTGACGTTCATAATGTGTAGGAGGGTCAGGGTTGGAGGTGAATAGTCCATTTTAATTTTAATAGCTTCTCAATGGGCAACGGTCACCTATTGAAAGTGTCCGATGGTCATTCAGGGTCGTGACTTCAATAATATAAGTCAGGGTTATTTTAATTTTTTTGGATAGCTTTGCAATGCATGATGGGTGACTGCTACAAATTTTTGAAGATTGTTTCATATGATCTTCATAATGTGTGGGAGAGTCAAGATCATCGGAGATGAATTGTTCTTCGATGGTTATTACCTTGGCTATATGGTATATGTCACGGTCAGCGTCATTGAAGTTGAATTCCCTATTTCATTTTTAATAACTTCTTAACGTGAGATGGGCGACTGCTTAACCTTCCGAAAGTTGCAAGAAATGTAATAGGAAGAACAAGTCGTATGCCGTAGATCTATGTTAATAAGTAATAATTCCAGACTGAAAAAGGAATAAAATTAAGTAAAAGTACCAAAATATGATGAAAAAGTTATCCAAAATTTTTTTTTAAATATAATTATAAAGAAGTAAGACAAATTAAAAATAACAAACGCCGTTTCAAGACCAATTGGGTCATTTTCAATGTTATAATTATAAAGTAACAAGTATATAAATATTTTTAAAATAGATCGGTTTTAAACTGATCGATAAAAAGATAAAAAATATATATGTACAGATTTCTAGTGGATGTATACTGATTGTCATTATCGCAACCTATTAAAAGCTGATATTACGTTCTACTTGATGTAGCGCGTGTCATTATGAATGTACTTAAAATAAAGAATGGACCCTCCATTGCCCATTCTCGTGAGGACGCAACCATATTTTCTTCGTGTCTCCGATTTTAACAACTTTTTGTACTTTTGTGTTACTTTTAATATTCATTTTGATTGTAAAAGAATGAATATTGTATGAATATAGATTTTTTTTGTTTGCGAGGAAGAGAAAAATCTTTATATAGCCCCTCATCCGGGATGCTCCCGAAGGAGAACCTAACCGGATGAGGGGAAGACATCCAGGACATCGGTCTCCTGATTGTGCAGGATTCGATGAGTATGCGTCCTTCCTACGAAGGAAGGACAGCGGACATTATCGTCTACCTGCTAAAAAATTCCCCCTATTTATCACCTCCGTAAAACCACATTGGGGAACATCACATCGTTGTATTATTAAGATAAAATCGATTCGATTACGGTTTTCTTTTTCAGAATGATACCCTTACATTCGTTACAATTGCCATTTATCATTTCTCATTTCGAAAATTTTAAAGTTTGCAGTCAATCAAAGTTTGCAAAGTGACGCCTTTTTTTCTTTTTTAATGTCGACTGTATGGGTAATATTAGCAAACAACTCTTTTCCAGCGTTACATTGTAATTACATTGTAGTTACATTGTATTATAATTACATTTGATATTTGAACAAGACGTTACGTGCTTCAATTCGAGTTCTAATAATCATTGATTTCGGAATACGTCGATATTAGAACTGTGAAAAATTCCAAAATATCTTGTTGTGTTCGTTCTTCGAAGCGTTCTCCGACAGATCTTCTAACCGCTAGAATATTACAACACTTACGCTCAGCATACACGCAGATAACATCAGTCAATACGTTCGATATTTTATTTTTCAATATTAGTTGCCTGATACGTACACAATAAAATACGCACATTGCAATATTACATTAGCGTAACACGAAACATGATCGTCATTGCGGAGGCCGCAATATATTTTCCATGTAACTATACTTTCTGGCAACCATAATTCTGTACATCATCAATGATATGGCCTATCGACAGTCGTGAATTTTCACAGCCTTTTTCTCGGACAAATTGATTTGTAGTAGCTGAGCTTTGAACACAGATCTCAGTCGATTATATTCTACAATGGCTCTCGAGTTTGCTTTAACAGATTAAAATCTATCAAATGTAGGACTTCTAATGTACTCACTCGTGATAAACCTACATAGGCTTGACCATCATTGAACACATGTTGTTTTTCCGAGTCACAAATTGGTACTCTGGAATTACGAGCAATTATTTTTCATTGTACGGGCTAGTATAAATTTTAAATCAAATCTCAATAAGCGACTTTTTGTTTTGTGCACTAAGAATAACATATCGCACTTATTTTTTAGAATGAAACTGTAATTTGTTTTACTTGTATGTATGTATATTCGTTTTGAACTCGCATCTTCAATAACATATGAGTTATTTTTCATGATAATATATTATATTAAATTTAGATAATATATACACTTTATGTATGTTCACTTTGAACTGGCACCTTCAATAATATATCAGTTACTTGTAATAGTAATATATATTGTTAGATAATCATTTAAATTTTTAAAGGTAGAACTTTTTTTGGGTACACTTGATGTATGTTCACTTTGAACTGGCACCTTTAATAATATATCGATTACTTGTCATGATAATATGTTATAGGATTATCATTTAATTTTTTAATTTATATATGTTTACTTTGAACTGGCACTTTTAATAATACATCAATTACTTCTCAAGTAATATATTATCAGATAATCATTAATTTTTAAAGATTTACATTTTTGAAAATCTGTTTTTGAATTATTAATAACCATCAAATTTTATGTATGCTCGCAGTAAACTGAGACTTTGAATAATAAATCAGTTACTTTTCATGGTAATGTATATTGTTAGATAATATATTATCAGATATTTGTATAAATTTTTAAAGATTTACGTTTTTGAGAATATGTTTTATATACTTTGAATTATTATTTACTTTGAACTGAGACCTTGAATAATACTGGTAGTACAAATTAGTTCGTCCGGTTTTTTGTGTTCAAAAATGCATTTATTTAAAAACAAAATAAATGAACAGATTAATTTAAGTATTGTTCATCGCTGGCTACTACTTTTTCCCATCTCTCAGCCAATTTTCGAATTCCATCTCGAAAAAATGACTCGTCTTTGGAGGCGATCCAATTTTGGAGCCAATTTTCGATTTCTGCGAAAGAAGTGAACCGGTGACTTGCCAAATCGTGTTGCATTCTTCGGAACAAACAGTAATCAGAAGGAGCAATGTCCGCAGAATATGGCGGGTGCGGTGAAACATCCCATTTGAGCGTTTCCAAATATTTTTTTATGACTTTTGCGACATGATGCCGAGCGTTGTCATGAAGAAAAATAACTTTATCATGTTTTTGCTCGTATTTCGGTCGTTTTTCTCGCAATGCACGGTTCAAACGAATCAATTGTAGCCGATATCGATCGCCCGTAATGGAATCGCCAGGTTTCAGCAGCTCATAGTAAACAACACCCTTTTGGTCTCACCAGATACAGATCTTCGAACCATGAATGTTCAGCTTTGGTGTTGATGTTGAAGTCGATGGAAACGATTGACCGGGCTTAGCGTAGTATTTTTTCTTCTTGGGGTTGTCGTAGAATATCCACTTTTCATCTCCAGTCACAATCCGATGCAAAAAACCTTTCCTTTGTTGTCTTTGAATCAGCTGTTCGCAAGTGAAAAATCGCCTTTCAACGTCTCTCGGTTTCAGTTCATAAGGCATCCAATTTCCTTGTTTTTGAATTATTCCCATGGCTCTCAATCGTGCAAAAACGGCTTGTTGAATTACTCCCAATGATTTTGCAAGTTCCTCTTGCGTTTGATTCTGATCTTCTTCGAGTAATGCCTCCAATTCTTTGTCTTCGAATTTTTTTGACTGTCTAAAGCGAGGCTTTTAACGCTGAAATCTCCATCCTTGAAACGTCGAAACCATTCCCTACATAATTTATCAGTTGGAGCAGTGTCACCATAAACTTCGACAAGCATTCGATGGGCTTCAGCTGCACTTTTCTTCCAATTAAAGCAGAAAATTAGAATCTCCCGCAAATGCTGCTTGCTGGTTAACACAAAATTTGACATTTCAAACACAGTAAAAATCAAGGTTTTTATATGAAACTCAAAGCGATATAAACTGAATATTATTAGCAGATGTCTAACCTCTCTGAAAACGCCAAAATCAGCTGTCACTATGAATCATTCACAACAGTCGGAGCCATCTTTTGGAAAACGGACCGAACTAATTTGTACTCCCAATATATCAATTACTTTTCATGATAATATATATTGTTAGATAATCATTTAAATTTTAAAAAGTTTGCATTTTTGAAGATCTGTTGTACATTTCTTTTATCACTTACACTTTCCGATTTATGCCCGGGAAACAAACATATACGAGTTATTATAACTCTATTTGTTTGTAATTAATAATTAACAAAAGGAGATCGAATGGAAATGAAATTGTACACTGGTATTTGTTAACTAAGCTAGGAAATGATAATGACAAAGCAATTTGATAGCGATATCCATTTGTTTATAACTCAATATTTAACAAAAGGTGAAAATGAAATTATACGCTGATATTTGTTAATTAAGAAAATGAAAAAGTGATTTATTTCTATTTGTTTATAATTAATATTTAATAAAAGAAGATCGGAGGGAAACGAAATTATATACTGTATTTGTTAACTAAGTTAGAAAATGTTAATGATAAAGCCATTTATTCAATAATGATTTCCATTTGTTTGTAACTTAATATTCAACAAAAGGAGATCGGAGGAAAACGAAATTTTACGCTGGTATCTGTTAATTAAGATAGGAAATGATAATAAAAAAGCTATTTATTCATCATCAATCTTTATTTGTTTACAAATTAATACGTAACGAAAGGAAATCGAACGAAGACGAAATTATATATTATATTCGTTAACTATTGTAAGCTAAAAATGATAATAAAAATGCGACTTCTTCGTTCTTGATATCTATTTGTTTATAACTCAATCTTGTTTTATATAAAATATAACAAGTAATATTTAAAATCCGATGGAAAGATATACATAAAATTTAATATATATATATACAGAATATAAATTGTACACTGATATTTGTTAATTATTATTATTCTTCGGAAAATGATCGTTGTTTTGACATTTTTCCCTCAAGTAATTACAATATATCTTCAATTCTTTTTTAAAACTTATTACATAAAAATTAAATATTTTACAAAGAAAAAGAGTCAATAGTGGCCAATTTTGGCCTTTTCCAAATTTCATACAAACACACGAAAATTTATTTCTTGAAGTCAATTATAAGGTAAATTTATGTTTATAATAATGACAAAGCAATTTATTTGATCTTGGTTTCCATTTGTTTATATCTTATTATTTAACAAAAGAGCTCGAACAGAAACAAAATTTTACACTATATTTGTTAAGACAAAAGATGATGACAAAGCGATTTATTCGACCTTGAGATCTCCATTTCTTTATGATTTCATATTTAACAAAAGGTGATCGGATGAAAACAAAATTACGCTGGTAATTAACTACGCAATGGTAATGAAAAAATGACTTCTCCAAATTTTGTACAAACAAAATGAAAATCTATTTCTTAAAATCAATTATAAGATAAATTGTTTATAAAGACATTCGTTACAAAATGCGTAATATTAGTACAAGCTTACAGCTTTTTAAAAAAAAGAAAAAAAAAGGCTCTAAGAATATACGCTTTTCGAATAAAATCTAAGTAGCCAACTTAATTAAGGGAATTCTGGAGTGTCCTGTTTTATCATTAATTATTAAAGACTCTTTTCTCTTAAGGGGATGCTGGAGTGTCCTGTTTTATCATTAAATTTCAAAACACCTTTCTCGTAATTGTGTTTATAGATTGAAAAATCCTTCTCCACAATTAAAGTATCGACAACAACGCAAATCGCCAGCTACATTTGAATACGAAAAACGAAAGAAAATTAAAGACTTACAGTTTTGTTATCGGCTTCTGTAGTCAACACATCACAATATGTGTTGCATATAAGAGTTTCAGATCTTGCACGTTCATGAAAAGTAGCTGACGAATTGCGGAAAACCTAAACGAACAACCCCATGCTTTTAGAAACGCGGTAGGAGTTTTAATATAAGAGAAAGGTGCATCCGAAAATTTCGTTTGTATATTACGAGTGAAATTGACGTGCAGCCATGAAACTGAACAGTATTTTAGTTCCGCGATATTCCGACAGCGGCGCTGTCATGAAAAGTGCATCGCTGAACCATAGAAATGATCTGAATTATCGACCTACTCAGGCCCATATCAATAAACGTGCCCTGGTCAAAGTTTTTTCTTTTGAGAGGAAAAATAATAAAATAAATATGATATTAGTTATTTCAATTTTGTTGAAATAATTTCTTCCTAAACAAGAAACATACCATATTATTTACATATGAATACAAATGAAGATAATTATTTTAATTACACTGTTCTGTCTTTTACATACATTTTATTTAGTAAATTATTGATGCATATATATAAAATAACATATATAAATATATATATATATGTATATGTATGTATGTATGTGTATATATATATATATATATACAATATATATATATATATATATATATATATATATATATATATATATATATATAATATATATAATAGCATAAATACATACGCGTGTGCGTATGTATGCGTGTGCGCGCGTGCGCGCGTGTGTGTGCGTGTACATATATACAACATGTCTAAACTTTATTTACTGAATTATTTACACATGCATATATCAAGGTTCGGAACGCGATGTGTGTTTCGGTTGAGCTTCCTTTCTGCTCAGATGTCTGCTCGGACAAGCGGCAATCTCGTAGTAGACGTAGCATATAAATGAAATTTTCGAATACTCTGCTCTTATACTAAATCTTGTAACTCGTTTCTGCAAGCATAGTATTGTTCTTTGAGATTTTCTGTAAATCGCCAGCTATTTATGCAAAGTCTGAAATTATTGTATACTGCACATTTTTGACTCGACTCGGATGTCGAGTCTTAGTAAGAAGCGCCATTCCTCCTATCGGTCGCGCGCAAACGAAGTAGTATCGCTATTCAACTATAGAAATGGATTGAACCATTGTAAATAAACCAGCAATATATTATCAGCCGGAAACGCCATAATAATATAGAAATACATATCAGGATTGTTTAGAGAAGGAATCGTGCGTCCTTGCTGCATCGACGATGATGCCAGAATCGATAGAACATTCTTGAATTGCAGAACGAATTATTGAAACAGAAGTACGACAGAGTGAGACAGAGAAAAAACAAAAAAGGATAGAAACTCCGACTGTAATCGGTGAGACTCCGCATGCCGAGCTGAGCTCGTCGAACGAAACAGCGAGTCTATCCTTCAGAGTCTCTCTCTCTCTCTCTCTCTCCCCCCTCCCTCCCCTCATCTACTCTATCTCTCCTCTCCTCTCCTCTCCTCTCCTCTCCTCTCCTCTCCTCTCCTCTCCTCTCCTCTCCTCTCCTCTCCTCTCCTCTCCTCTCCTCTCCTCTCCTCTCCTCTCCTCTCCTCTCCTCTCCTACCCCCCCAATCTCTCTACGGTCGCTTGTTTCTAACGACCGAAAATGCTTTCTGGAAAATTTCGGCCGCTCAATGTGTATAATTAAGAGGAGAAGGAACATTATAGATAATATATAAGTTTTAATAAATTATGCTAATCCTATATCCCTCCAATTTATATATAATAGCAAAAATAATTTCAAAACACGATAATTTACGGGATATTGATATTTCTATGATTTTCCATGAGCGTTATATACCACGTTCATAGAAATGATTTTCAAGACCTCGGCGTAGTCTCACGCGTAAGATGCGAGATCTGAATGTTAGAGATTTCATGATCAATTCCTTTTTCCTTTTTTAATTTTTTTTTTTTTTTGAATAAGTGACATTGTTAACAAACATATATTATAGGCTAAATATATTTTCATTTAATTATTGAAATTATATGTGTATTTCTAAACGTTTTAATTTACCTTTAGAAAAAATTCAAAAAAAAATCATGTTTCTGTAATAATGTTACGTCGATCAGTACTTTCTGTGAAATGTTTTTTTTATAATTATCATCCGAAAGAAAATTCTGATAATCAATCAAATCGCAAAAGTGCGATTAATATAATTATAAGGATGATTAATATAATTATAAGGATGATGTCAATATAATTTTATAATTAACAAATCAAAAAGCTTTTATATGTGCCTTTATATGCAACATACAAATGATTTTTTATTTATCTATTAAAGTGATTCGGTATTCTTCCTATAGTTATTGGAATACATGTTAAATTTTGGGTCGACTTTTGAAGCATCGCCTTCTTTCCCCCCGCCGCCGCCGCTCAATGCTCGATGGCTGAACTGCACCGGATCGCGCGCGGATGTGTATCTCAGGAGCGTTGCACTAAGAAATATGCTCCGTATCTTCTAGCAAATTATCAATCCTTTACTTTCCTTAATCTTCTGTGATGTCTTCTTTATTCAACATGCCTTCTTTATTCACATGTTGAATAAAGAAGACATCACAGAGTTATTGAAGTTGAGTCATTCCAGTTTAAAATTACGCATCTCGTTCTGTATCGATTCTTATTAGTCTTAAATTGATATTATGAGTATTCTATATTAAAAGGTATTACATTTTGTGGCACATAAGCGTGATCAGTAGCTCTTTGAAAGAAAACCGAATGTATCAATGTAAATATAAAAATAATAAAGTAAATATTTTAAAAGTACATAATATTTAGTCAAATGTATATACTTATTAATATGATATTCAATCACTATTATTAAGAAAATAACAATTATGTAAGAAGGAAAATATTTTTATGATAATTTTCATGCTAAAATGTTGTCATGATAATTTTCATGTTGGAAGGTATGATAGCAGCATGTTTCTTATACTGTAACGCTCCTGATGTGCACGTCCGCGCGCGATCCATCGGTTCAGCCGTCGACTGTTGAGCGGTTGTAAAGGAAAAATAGGTAGCACTTCAGAAATTGGCTCGAAATGTGTAACTAGTTCTGAGCACACTAAAGTGCACATATAATTTCTATAATTTTATAAAAATATATTTGGAGTAATATGTTCATTAATAACGTTATTTGTTTAAAAAAAAATTAAGAAAAAAAGGAAAAAGCAGGATTGAATATAGGATCCTCAACATTCTGATCTCGCACCTGACGCCCGAGACCACGTTGACTTTTTGCAGACCGCCTTTATGAACGTGGTACATAAAATACACGGAAAATCGTAAACTACATCTCGTTAACTATCACGTTTTGAAATCATTTTTGCTATTATATTAGGTGTTGGAATTTTTTAATGAAAGAATGTTATTTATTTCACATGAGCATTAAAAAATACATTAATGAAAGTACTTCCCATCACTTGTAAAACGCTACGAATTAATTCCAACACCTAATATATTAATGAGAAAGGTATATGATTAACTCTTTCACTAATATCATGTGAGACTCGTGGTAAAGAAATTGGGCCAAACATAAGTATTATTGATGAGAGCCGTGGTATGTCTATCGGACCAAACATAAACAATATGTTCCAGGTTGTTAATTGTGGCACACGCCATCGTAACTTAAATCGTAGGGCAAAGAATTAATATAATTTAATAAAAATTATGTATTGTCTAGAATGTCTCTTTCCTCCTCATGATACACACTAAGCGGCCGAGATCGTCGAGAAAATATTTTCGGTCGCTAGAAACAAGCGACCACAGAGAGAAGGACAGAGACAGACTCATTGTTTTGCTAGCGGGCCCAGTTCGGCGTGTCCGCGCGGAGACTCACCGAATACAATCGGAGCTTCTATTCGTTTGTTTTTTCTCTGTCTCGCTCTATCGAAATAACAGAAATTGAAAGAATTTTAAATCACGAACACAGTTGCCAGTTCTCCGTTTTTTTTTTTGACAGATTTCGGTTTCTTGGACTAATATTCAATACTCCAGCAGATGTGAAAATCTCCAATTTTTGTCGTCTGCTGGAGTATTAAATATTAATTTAAGCAACCGAAGTCTGGCAAAAAAAAACGGAGAGCTGGCAACCGTGTTTGTGAATTAAAATTCTTTCATTTTCTTTTTATTAAATTATATTCATCATATATCTTTCTCATTAACGTAGCAAAAATGCAAATGCAAAAATGATTTCGAAACATAAACATTGATGAGATATACAATAGTTTACGACTTTCCGTGCACTATATGTATCGCGTTCGTCGAGGTGATCTGCAAGAACTCAGCGTGGTCTCGGGCGTTGGGTGCAAGATCAGAATTGGAGATCTTATGTTCGATTCTGCTTTTTCCTTTTTCAATTTTTATTTAATAAATAACGTTATTAATAAACATATTACTCCAAATATACTTTTTATAAAATTTCAGAAATTATATACGTGTATTTCAATGTACTCGAAATTAGTTGCGCATTTCGAGCCGATTTCTGAAATGCTGCCTACTTTTCCTTCACAACCGCTCGACGCTTGACGGTCGAACCGCTCACGCGTAGACGTGTATCTCAAGTGTCATAGTATAAGAAACATGCTGCGACCTTCCAGCAAATTGTCATGAAAATATTTTCCTTCCTATATAATATTGTATTTTCTTAATAATGGTGATTGAACATCATATTAATAACTTAATGCATTTTACTAAATGTAATGTACTTTTAAAATATTACTTGATTATTTTTATGATACATTCAGTTTCAAAGAGTTACTGATCATGTTTTTGTGCCACAGAATGTAATATAAAATTTTACTTTACCGCATCATACATCTGGTCATCTATTTGTATTTTTTTTTTAGTGGAATAAACCTGGAGAATACACTTAAATGACGTATCAATAATAGAACTTCAAAGATAATAGAGAGTTTTTTTTACAATAACGTGGATTTAGATACGGTAAACACCTTTTCTTAATTAGTCGCTAAGGAAAAGGTAATGTGATCATGATATCGATTATGTATCTTTTTTCTTAGAGTGATAAATAAAAATTTTTTGTATGTGTGTATATATATATATATGCATACATATATCATTTTGCGTGACGCTGTATGTGTAGAAAACAACGGCGTTATACGAGTCAATCAGCTGTAACCAGTATGACCCGCGTTGACAGTATCATTGCCGCACAACAGTACTGTCAATGTAGTGTAGTGTAGTATTGTTCTACACACAACCATATATATATATGTGTGTGTGTGTGTGTGTGTGTGTGTGTGTGTGTGTGTGTGTGTGTGTGTGTGTGTGTGTGTGTGTGTGTATACATATATATATATACACACACACACATATATATATATATATATATTTATATAATGTTTTTTGTCCACAAAATAAAAAAAATGTAGTAGCAGAATATTGTCTGCCTTTGATAAGAGAAGCTTATAGGTGCTTTATAACAAGCGTCTCAGTACAATACAGTACAATATCTCATCCTTGTATTATCGAACAAGATTATAATGATGCACCGTGTCGCACTGTGTCTCTTGTTGGAAGGCACTCTAGAAGGGCCAAAATTGGTTATTGTGATGTGTGTTTCTTGTTGGCACCCTATATAGCCAGAATGAGAAAGGTTAGCATCTTTATGTTATTCGTGAAAATATCACTTTTATTTATCATACAAGTGATATGATTAAATTTATTGTTATATCAATAAATTGCGCTTTGTCTAATTATGATCCAATGTCAGAGGCGTTCATCGTGGGCTGAC
This sequence comes from Acromyrmex echinatior, assembly GCF_024713525.1. NCBI lineage: Eukaryota > Metazoa > Arthropoda > Insecta > Hymenoptera > Formicidae > Acromyrmex > Acromyrmex echinatior. The sequence goes on from NC_141857.1 coordinate 10,486,519, forward strand.
TATATTTAATTCACTGTCAGAGGCGTTAATTGTGAGCTGGCTAGCTATAACAAAATGCACAGCTGTAAATCGTGCTTTGGCTAGTTACAGATAAATGTCAGATACGTTTATCGTGGACTGACTATTTTTAATTTATTGGCAGAAGCATTTCGATTATTAAATTTGGTGAAATACAATTACGGAATACAATTACCAATTCATAGAATTTTGCGTCTGCAATTAAAGAAATGCAAATAGATGCATGATGGAATCAAAAGCTAATTGCTTGACATAACCGAAACAAAGAAACTAACAAAGAAAAAAACTGAATATCAGTAAATAGCTTCTTTGAAACCTTACAACTTTTGTCTGAAGCGTTTTTTCTAAAAACGTTATGTAATAGCCTTAGCACAAGGATGGTCGTAATTGAATCGTAGAACGTGAATCATAGGGCAACGCATTATATTTTGGCGTACTATGCATGCCGATACAAGTTTACATTCCTTTATGATTAGTTATAGTCACCTTTATATTCAGCTCCTAAATCCGGAGTCTTTTTGGACACCCTATATAATATGTATGTTATTCATATATGTATATATATATATTAGCTGTTGGAATTAATTCGTAGCGTTTTTTTAATGAAAGAATGTTATTTATTTCACATGAGCATTAAAAAATACATTAATGAAAGTACTTCCCATCACTTTCTACTACTTTTGACCATCTTTCGGGCAGTGAATGAATACCGCGTCGGAAGAACTGTTCATCTTTAGATGAAATCCAGGAATCGAACCATTTTGTACAATCTTCGTAAGATGTGAACTTCTGCTCGCACAAGCTATGAGCTAATAATCGAAACAAGTGGTAGTCGCTAGGTGCAATATCAGGAGAATACGGCGGGTGCGGTAGCACTTCCCATTTAAGTGTTTCCAGGTATGTTTTTACCGGTTTTGCAACGTGTGGGCGAGCATTGTCGTGTAGCAAGATGACTTTATCGTGTCTTTCGAAGTATTCCGACCGTTTTTGCTTCAATGCACGGCTCAAGCGCATCAGTTGCCGTCGGTAGAGATCTCCAGTAACGGTTTCATGCGGTTTTAGCAGTTCGTAGTATATGACACCCTTCTGATCCCACCAAATACAGAGCAGGAGCTTTGAGCCATGGATATTGGGCTTTGCCACTGATGTTGATGGTTCGCCGGGCTTAACCCATGACTTTCTGCGCTTTGGATTGTCATAATGGATCCACTTTTCGTCACCGGTAACAATCCGATGCAAAAAACCTTTTCTTTTCTGCCGTTGAAGCAGCAGTTCGCACGTGAGAAAACGTCTCTCAATATCCCTTGGTTTCAATTCATATGGGACCCAATGTCCTTCCTTCTGGATCATGCCCAAACTTTTAAGACGTTTTCCTATTGTTGAGAAGTCAACTTCCAATGACGTAGATAATTCTTTAAGTGTTTGACATGAGTTTTCATTGAGCAGTGCCTGCAAATCGTTATCTTCAAATTTTTTCGGCTGACCAGGTCGCTCCTTGTCATCCAAGTCGAAATCACCAGCTTTAAAACGTGCAAACCACTTCCTACACGTTTGCTCAGCCAGAGCATGTTCACTATACACATCCACTAAAATACGATGAGCTTCAGCTGCACTTTTGTTCATATTAAAGTAATGAAGCAAAACTCCCCGCAAAAACACTTTATCTGGCACAAATTTTGACATATTCAATGAATTATACAGTATTGTTATTTATGATTTCAAGAAAGGTTATGTACGGCAAATGACGTCCTATGATAGATGTTTACAATGTATACAGAACTATAGGTAACAACGAAATAGTGTACTGCTTGTGCCATCTCTTGTAAAACGCTACGAATTAATTCCAACACCTAATATATATATATATATTTATATATATATGTATGTATATATATATATATATATATATATATACAACATACATTACACAGTCAATATTCACATGCATAATTTTTGTACGATGCTGTACGTTTATGAAATGTATGTAAGTATATCATATTCAAAGTGTTTTAACAAATATATACTTACAGGTCAATGTACGTTGACTAACAGCAAGTTACAATAAGTATATTTTTACTAAATGAACACTCTGACTGTGGCTTAGATATATTTTCGGATGCAACCATGTATTTGAAATACATGTATACACGTGTGATGTAATAGCACTTTTTCCTTTATTCCCAATGTCATTTTAACTTAGGATGTAACATGTATTGTCAGTACGTAAATACATTGGACATACATATGTAACTATTCCATCTCTTTTTATTATGTTTAATGGGCCTTTTACAATTATAAGTCATAAATTAGCCATAAATAAGAAGTCAAATGCTAAAAATTGGTTGTGATTGATCAATTTTTAGCTTCTGACTTCTGATTTGTAACTAATGTGTTATTGTAGAAGGCCTATAATAAAAAGAGATAGAAGTTATTCATACTTAGCTTTTCATGCAGATATAATATAGACACATTAGTGAATATTAGAATTATATTTTATGTGCATTATGATGTGTACATTATAAAATATATTTCTAATTCATATTCACATACGTGTGTAGCTACTTCATCTCTTTTTTTTACGTGTAACAAAAAGATGTACTGATGTCCTCTTTTTTCTACGTTTAATAAAAAGAGATATGTTTTTTTATGATCAAATATTAGTGATATATGCTTTTATATTTTCAATATCAGAATATACATACAACTAATATAAATGAAAGCTAACGATAGTCAAACGCAGATGATCAGATGTAACATCTTTAAAAAAATAATCAAATTACGAATCCTCAGATAAATCCTCATTTTATGTGTATATATATATATATATATATATATATATATACATATATATACGCATTATATATATATATATATTTTTTATATATGTATACAATTTTAATATTGCACATTTAAACTCAGGGAATGCATAAACAGTTTAGCATTGATAACTTCTATCTGCAACGTATGTATATTCACACATTATAGTACATATATGCAATATTGCACAATATTGCCTATATGTGTATTATATTTAAGTACATCACTAATATTTTAACATGATTAACTTCTACATATTTTTATTAAACATAGCAAAAAATGGTATAGCTATGTATATGTGTAATATAGCTATATATAGCTAATACATATTACATCCTAACCTAAAATGACATTGTACGACAGGAAAAATGCTATTATATAGGCTCATGTGTCAATGTACACTGTCAATACTGAAAATCTATAGTTACGTCTTTTCAGTACTCGCAGTGAATATCGAAATACAGTTGTAGTATCACTTTTTCCTATGATCAATATCATTTAGGGTTTAGTCAAGATGTAACAAGATGTGTATATTACTGTCAATATATGGAACATGTTTCATATATATATATATATATATATATATATATATATATAAATGAATACGACATTGCACATACATAATGTACCATAACTCTTTTTACTCTGTCTAATAAAAAGAGATAGATATTTATAGTACTTATACTTGTACATTACTAATATGTCGACTATATATCTAATATAGAAAATTGTATGTACTTTATATTATGATAATTCTTACATTGTTGTAACATATAACAAAACATTATTAGTGAATATAAATTATAATTATATTTTATATGTATTATAATGTACATATACACAATAATGTACCCAAAATATAATTTTAATATTGCATATATCATTAATTCATTAACATGTCTTCACTAATATGTCAATAATAGTATAATATTTTTTGTGTTATTGTGTATATACACATATATTATAATACACATAAAATATAATTGTAATTCGTATTCATGAATGTCTTTTTATATACAACGTTAGAATTACATTTTATATATCATTATACACATTATAATATAAAATTGCAATTTTAATATTGCATAAAAAGGGACATAGAGAATATCTGCATGTATAATATCCATATATATATAATGATATTCATTTATGATAATATATTATCGTAACCTAAAATGGCATTGGATGTAAGAAAAAAGTGCTATTACGGCTTCGTATCGATATATCTATTAATTAAAAATCTGTATTTTATGTATATTACAGACTTTTAGTACTGGTGATATATATTAGAACACGGCCTACATTACATGTGTATATAATACAACTAAATATGTATATAATGCAACTAAATTTCTAAGGTCCGATTCTACAAACATAAGATTAACTTCAATTATATTTATTTTTTTTTCAATTATAAAATTGGAAAATTTTCCAAAATAAATCTTACATTGTGGAACCGACCCTAATACACGTCCCTATTAAGATGGTAATGTAGGAAACGGAATAAAAATATCGATAATTAATCGATCGAATTTCCTGCATGATCATATTAACTTCAGAGGGCGTAAGCATCTTATACATTGGAAAAAAATCCCCTTAAGGGTATGCTGAAGCGAAGGCCGAAGTTGATCAAGGTCGATATTACAGGTTTTTATTTCCAATGTATAAGATGCTTACGCCCTCTGAAGTTAATATGATCATGCAGGAAATTCGATCGATTAATTATCGATATTTTTATTTCGTTTCCTACATTATCGTCTTAACAGAGACGTGTATTAGAGTCGGTTCCACAAATGTAAGATTTATTTTGGAAAATTTTCCAATTTTAGAATAGAGAAAAAAATAAACATAATTGAAGTTAATCTTATATTTGTAGAATCGGACCTTAGAAATACGATTGTATTATATACATATGCAATGTAAGCCGAGTTCCAATATATATCAGTAATAAAAGTCTGTAATATACATAAAATACCGATTTTTAATTAATCGTTATATCGATACGGAGCTGTAGTAGCACTTTTTCCTTACATCCAATGCCATTTTAGGTAATAATAGTATAGTATCAATAAATGAGTATGACACTGCATGTATATAATGTTATTCTTTTTCATGATTATCCATATATATATATATATATATATATATATATATATATATATATACACCAGGTGTATGCATAAGTTTTTTCCGGTTTAACTAAGAGATGGCGCCAGCGAAAAGTACGCAGCGTATTAATTTGACACATACGCTATTTTGTTCGTCTGACATTTAACTACAAACACACACAAATTGAGTCCGCCAAAAACTAACATCTTTGTTTTATCGTTCAGTGATCATGTCGAGTTTTGTGCCTGAAAAAGAACATTTGCGGCACGCATTGCTTTTTTTATTTAATCAAAACAAAAAGGCTGTTGAAAGTCATCGTTTGCTGGTAGAAACATATGGTGAACACGCTCCATCGATAGAACATGTGAAACATGGTTTCGACAATTTAAAAATGGTGATTTCAATGTGAAAGACAGTGAGCGCTCTGATAGACCACAAAAATGCGAAGACGAGCAATTGCAGGAGTTATTGGATGAAGACCCAACTCAAACTCAACGGCAATTAGCAGAAGCATTACATGTATCACAAGAAACAATCAGCAGACGTTTACGAGCAATGGGATAGATCAATAAACTCGGTAAATGGGTCCCACACAATTTGAATGAACGTCAAATGGAAAATCGCAAAGTCACTTGTGAAATGCTGCTTCAACGTTACGAAAAGAAATCATTTTTGCATCGAATTATGACGGGTGATGAAAAATGGATTTATTTTGAAAACCCGAAGCGGAAAAAATCGTGGCTTTCACCTGGCGAAGCCGGTCCATCAACACCAAAGCCAAATCGCTTCGGCAAGAAGACCATGCTCTGTGTCTGGTGGGACCAGAGCGGTATTGTGTATTATGAACTCTTGAAGCCCGGCGAAACCGTTAATACACAACGCTATCGCCAACAATTGATTAATTTAAACCACGCATTAATCGAAAGACGACCGGAATGGGCCAGAAGACATGGCAAAGTGATTTTGTTACACGACAATGCGCCGTCTCACACAGCAAAACCAATGAAAGACACCTTGAAATCGCTTGGATGGGACATCCTTCTGCACCCGCCGTACTTCCCAGACCTGACGCAATCTGACTATCACCTCTTCGCATCAATGGGGCACGCGCTCGCAGAGCAGCACTTCAGCAATTTCGAGGAAGTTGGAAAATGACTCGACGAATGATTGCCGCAAAAGACAAGCATTTTTTCTGGCATGGTATTCATAAATTACCTGAAAGATGGGCGAAATGTGTAGAAGCCGATGGCCAATATTTTGAATAAAAAAAATTAATTTCCCTTGCAAATTATGTGTTTTTTTTTTACCAAAAAACCGGAAAAAACTTATGCATACACCTGGTATATATTAGATGTACAAATAAGTTTCCGCCGTTTGACAAAAGACGGTGCCACTAACAAGCTATGGTTAAAATTGTCTGATGTAAAACATTTTATCGTAAGGTTGGACATCTGTCAACAACATAACCTTGAAATACTAGCGATTTTGTATCAGTATCATATATTTTTTTTGTGCGAAAATGCCGAGTTTTGTGCCGAATAAGCGTTATTTGTGGGAACTTTTGATTTACTTCTTTAATTTGAAGAAATCTGCAGCTGAGGCTCATCGATTGCTTGTAGAAGCATATGGTGAGGCTGCCTTATTGCGGCTTCAAAAAATAAAAAAAATTTTTTATTGGCTTAAATGATACTTTAAGATGTCTAGAATATGATCCCATTAACGCCTAAGCGATCTTGAATTTATTTCACGTCGAAAACAGCTATGCTTGTGTGTTACTTCTAGCGCGGGGAGAGGGCCTCGGGGCGCTCACTGCCTTTCTCTTGTGTTTGTCAAGTGTTTCAAGATGAAGTTTTCAAAGCAGTCAAGCCTATCTACGAAGAATTAAGTTCTGATGATTTATTATCCCGCTGTCTTGGCGGGTGTACTCAAAATAACAATGAGAGCTTCAACTCTGTGCTGTGGTCTATAGCGCCGAAAGGGGTCCACAGCAGCAAGGCGATCGTTGATATTACTGCAAATATTGCTGTTTGCAATTTCAACGATGGCTTAAAAAGTGTATTAGAAATTATGCAAGTTCTTAACTTAACGATCGGTACCACCTGCTACAACTTTTGCATAAAAACCGATGAACGGCGGATCCGCACAGTCGAGCGCGCCATGATTGTGGAAGCTAAAGCAGCTCGGAGACTTGACATGTCCAATAAAAAGGCCAAAGATGATGAGGACCTTAATTTGGAAGAACAATTGTACGGGCCAGGCATTGCCGATTAAAGTAATAAGCTAATAATTGCAAGATTTCTCGTACCAAAACTTAAAACGCGTTTTCTGAAAAACACTATTTTTCAAGCTGGTGTACATCACAACGCCCACAATTTTTATCCGATCGACAAAAATCAAATATCTTTATACTCAGCATGGGTGCCTTTATGGTACTACCTAGCCTTTTTTAAAAAGAATTACTAGATTTTTTTTGGCAATCGATTTTATGTCAGATTTTTAGGCGAAAATTCGATTTTTTTTTTCAAAGTCGCGCCATTTTCTCAAAAATTGATATTTTTTAAAATCCACCGGTACTACCTTAGCCAAACTATCACAGATTAAGAACCAATTTGTATTTTTGCTTTAGGTCACTCCAGTCAGCCACAATGTACAGCGGCCTCTTTTGACGGCGTTTATTTTATAAATCATGATGATTTTTCAAAAACAAAAAATATGTTCAGTGTCTTTAATATGTAAATAAAAAAACCCAAATACCCGATTTTGAATTGCGCACTTCTTTGTATGTAAAAAAAAAATCTTGAAAATGAGGTTGATTTTGGCCGTAAAAGGTGTTATACCCCCTTAAGTAAAAGAAGTTGTCGCGAATGGTTTCAAAAATTTAAGAACGGTGAATTTGACGTCGAAGACAAAGAACGTAGCGAAAGGCCGAAAGTGTATGAAGACGCGGAATTGGAAGCATTATTGAATGAAGATCCGTGCCAAACGCAAAAAGAACTTGCACTTACATTTTGATTTACATCAATAAAACATTATGTATCGTTCTTTCGCAATAAATGTTTAATTTTTGATAAAAAACGGCAGAAACTTATTTGTACACCTAATATAATAACATTTTTATTGTCTTTGCTAGAAAAATATATATTTTTTCAATTTGTGGGAAAGATGACTAAGAAAAGATGACGAAAAGATTTTTTCTTATATTGTCTTTTCGATAAGACGAAAAGATGTCGAGGTTAGTTAAAAGATTTAATCTGCCTTCGCAAGCTTGATATTTTAGCTTTCTTCGAGATGTGGCTTCGCGAGAGGGATGATTCTGCTATTTATACTATTGAAGATTATAATTTCTTATGAGTTGACAGAGCCTATGGGTCACTGGGTGGTGGCGTCGCATAATATGTAAGTACTCACTACTTTATTCACCCGTTGATCTACGCATTCCTTTTGCGAATTCCACTATCGAAATTGTTGGTGCTGTTATACACCTCCGTAAAAAGCGGATAGCGATTTTTTTCTGTTTACCATCCTCCTTAGGTCGATTCTGGAGATGCATGTCCTTGAAGCCCCCTTTGTTTATTATAAGATAGACTGCATAATTTGTATGGGCGATCTTAATGTAGATCTTTTGATTCCACAAGGAACCTGCAAATTATACAGGGTATCATGAATATACGGCCTCACTAGTTCCGAGCAGGTAGAGTGGACTAAACTGAGTAGAAAAGTCCTCTACCATTTCACCGAGCATCTAAGTTCAAAGGACGTGGCGCGCCTGTTAGGCCATTCCCGCTCCTCGCGGCCCGCGCGCCGAGCGCTCGTTGGACCGTTTCATTTTCTCGTATACCTTCCTCTACAGTCTGACCTATCTATTGTCTCGAAAATGCTTGCTTACTGCTCATACTTTTCTGGTATCTAACTAATTATTAAACGACATTGCAATCCGTATTGTTCATCTAAAAGTGATCACATTTTTCATTATTCTTTTTTCTTTTGTTTTCTCGTTTATTTATTACGTATATCATTTCGCATTTTTTACATAAACTTTTCTATCATATTTTTTTTATGTATCTCATTTACATACCTAGAACAATACATGTATACGTTTCCCCAAAATTGCTATTCATCAGCCTCGTTCTTTCTTAAGGGGATATTGGATCGAAGGCTGAAGTTAATCAAGGTCGATATTATAGGTTTTTATTTCCAAAGTATATGTTGCTTACGCCTTCTGAGTTAATATGATCATGCAGGAAATTCGATCGATTAATTATCGATATTTTTATTTCGTTTCCTACATTATCATTTTAACAGGGACGTGTATTAGAGTCGGTTCCACAAATGTAAGATTTATTTTGGAAAATTTTCCAATTTTAGAATTGAGAAAAAAATAAACATAATTGAAGTTAATCTTATATTTGTAGAATCGGACCTTAGAAATACGATTGTATTATATACATATGCAATGTAAGCCGGGTTCCAATATATACCAGTAATAAAAGTCTGTAATATACATAAAATACAGATTTTTAATTAATAGTTATATCGATACGGAGCTGTAGTAGCACTTTTTCCTTACATCCAATGTCATTTTAGGTAATAATATAGTATCAATAAATGAATACAACATTGCACATACATAATGTAATTCTTTTTCATGAATATTCATATATATATATATATATATATATATATATATACACACATATATATATATATATATATATATATATATATATATAATGAGTATATCTGTACACATAAAATGAGAATTTATCAGAGAATTCATAATTTGATTATCTTTTTAAGATGTTACTTCTGATCATCTGCGTTTGATTCTCGTTAGCTTTAATTTATGTTAGTTGTATGTATATTCTGATATTGAAAATATAAAAGCATATATCATTAATATCTGTATATTTGACCATAAAAAAATATATCTCTTTTTATTTTTTCAACGTAGCAAAAAGAAGATCAGTACACCTTTTTATTACACGTTCATTTTCAAAAAGAGATGAAGTAGCTACACACGTACGTGAATATGAATTAGAAATATATTTTATGTTTTGTTATGTGAGTACATCATAATGCACATAAAATATAATTCTATTATTCACTAATGTGTCTATATTATATCTGCATGGAAAGCTAAGTATGAGCTAAGTATGATATAACTTCTATCTCTCTATTATTGGGCCTTCTACAATAAGTCATTAGTTACAAATCAGAAGTCAGAAGCTAAAAATTGATCAATCACAGTCAATTTTTCTGACTTCTTATTTATGACTGATTTATGGCTTATAATTGTAAAAGGCCCATTAAACATAATAAAAAGAGATGGAATAGCTACATATGTATGTGTAATGTATTTACGTACTGACAATACATGTCACAATACACATCCTATTAAAATGGTATTGAGAATAAAGGAAAAAGTGCTATTACATTATACGTATATACATATATTTCAAATACATGGTTACATCTGAAGATATATCTAAGTCACAGTCAGAATGTATTTAGTAAAAATATATTTATTGTAACTTGCTGTTAGTCACGTATACATTGACCTATAAGTGTATACATTTGCTAAAACATTTTGCTTTGAATATGATATACTTATATACATTTCATAAACGTACAGCATCGTACGAAAATTATGCATGTGACTATTGACTGTATAATGTATGTTATATATATGTATAACGTATATATTACATAGGGTGTCCAAAAAGACCCCGGATTTAGGAGCTGAACATAAAGATGATTATAACTATAATCGTAAAGAAATGTAAATTATACTTGTATCCGCATGCATAGTACGCCAAAATATATTAGGTGTTGGAATTAATTCGTAGCGTTTTACAAGTGATGGGAAGTACTTTCATTAATGTATTTTTTAATGCTCATGTGAAATAAATAACATTCTTTCATTAAAAAACGCTACGAATTAATTCCAACACCTAATAATATGTTGACCTATGATTCACGTTCTCTTCTATGATTGAATTATGGCCATTCTTGTGCTATAAGGTTACATAACGTTTTTAGAAAAAACGTTTCAGACAAAAGTTATAAGGTTTCAAAGAAGCTATTTACTGATATTCAGTCTTTTTTTTTCTTCATTAGTTTCTTTGTTTCCATCATGTCAAGCAATCAGCTTTTGATTCCATCATGACAATGTTATTCACATTTCTTTAATTGCAGACGCAAAATTCTACAGTTGATTCCGTAATTGTATTTCACTAAATTTGATAATCGAATGCCTCTGCCAGTAAATTAAAAATAGTCAGTCTACGATGAAGGCTTCTGACATTTATCTATAACTAGCCAAAGCACGATTTACAGCTGTGGCATTTTGTTATAGCTAGCCAGCTCACGATTAACGCCTCTGACAGTAAATTAAAAATAGTCAGCCCACGATGAACGCCTCTGACATTTGTCTATAACTAGCTAAAGCACGATTTACGGCTGTGGCATTTTGTTATAGCCAGCTCACGATTAACGCCTCTGACAGTAAATCAAAAATAATCAGCCCACGATGAATGCCTCTGACAATGGATCTAATTAAACAAAGCGCAAATTATTGTTATAACTATATCACTTGTATGATAAATAAAAGTGATATTTTCACGAATGACATAAAGATGCTAACCTTTTCCATGGCTTCATAGGGTGCCTTCCAACAAGAAACACACATCACAATAAGCAATTTTGTTCTTCTAGAGTGCCTTCCAACAAGAGACACAGTGTGACACGGTGCATCATTACAATCTTGTTCGCTAATACAAGAATGAGATACTGTATTGTACTGAGTCGCTTGTTAGAAAGCATTCATAACCTTCTCTTACCAAAGGCAGACAATATTCTGCTACTACATTTTTTTCTATTTTGTGGACACAAAACACTATAAATACACACACACACACACACACGCACACGCACGCACACGCACACGCACACGCACACGCACGCACACTCACACATACATATATATGATTGTGCGTAAAACACTACACTGAATTGACAGTTCTGTTACGCGGCAACGATACTGTGAACGCGGGTCATACTGATTGACTCGTATAACGTTGTTTTCTGACACATGCAGCGTCACGAAAACGATATATGTATACATATATATATATATATATATACACATACATACAAAAAATTTTTATTTTTCACTCTAAGAAAAAAGATACATAACCGATATCATGGGTCACATTATCTTCTCCTTAGCGACTAATTAAGAAAAAGCGTTCACCGTATCTAAATCTACATTATTGTAAAAACTCTCTATTATCTTTGAAGTTCTATTATTGATACATCATTTAAATGCATTCTCCAGGTTTATTCCACTAAAAAAAAAATACAAATAGATGACCAGATATATGACGAGGTAAACTAAAATTCTATATTACATTCTGTGATCAGTAGCCCTTTGAAACTGAATGTATATATGTCATAAAAATAATAAAGTAATATTTTAAAAATACATTACATTCAGTAAAATGCATTAAGTTATTATGATGTTCAATCACCATTATTAAGAAAAAATAATACTATGTAGAAAGGAAAATATTTTATTTTATTTTATTTTATTTTCATGGCAATTTGCTGGAAAGTATGGTCGCAGCATACTGTTCCTTACAATGTGACGTTCTTGAGATGCACGTCCGCGCGTGAGCGGTTCGGCCGTCAAGTGTCAAGCGGTGGTGAAGGAAACGTAGGTAGCATTTCAGAAATCGGCCCGAAATGCGCAATTAATTTCGAGCATATTGAAGTACACGTATATAATTTATGAAATTTTATAAAAAGTATATTTGGAGTAATATGTTTATTAATAACGTTATTTATTAAATAAAAATTGAAAAAGGAAAAAGCAGAATCGAACATAAGATCTCCAATTCTGATCTTGCACCCAACGCCCGAGACCACGCTGAGTTCTTGCAGATCACCTCGACGAACGCGATACATATAGTGCACGGAAAGTCGTAAACTATTGTATATCTCATCAATGTTTATGTTTCGAAATCATTTTTGCATTTGCATTTTTGCTACGTTAATGAGAAAGATATATGATGAATATAATTTAATAAAAAGAAAATGAAAGAATTTTAATTCACAAACACGGTTGCCAGCTCTCCGTTTTTTTTTGCCAGACTTCGGTTGCTTAAATTAATATTTAATACTCCAGCAGACGACAAAAATTGGAGATTTTCACATCTGCTGGAGTATTGAATATTAGTCCAAGAAACCGAAATCTGTCAAAAAAAAAAACGGAGAACTGGCAACTGTGTTCGTGATTTAAAATTCTTTCAATTTCTGTTATTTCGATAGAGCGAGACAGAGAAAAAACAAACGAATAGAAGCTCCGATTGTATTCGGTGAGTCTCCGCGCGGACACGCCGAACTGGGCCCGCTAGCAAAACAATGAGTCTGTCTCTGTCCTTCTCTCTGTGGTCGCTTGTTTCTAGCGACCGAAAATATTTTCTCGACGATCTCGGCCGCTTAGTGTGTATCATGAGGAGGAAAGAGACATTCTAGACAATACATAATTTTTATTAAATTATATTAATTCTTTGCCCTACGATTTAAGTTACGATGGCGTGTGCCACAATTAACAACCTGGAACATATTGTTTATGTTTGGTCCGATAGACATACCACGGCTCTCATCAATAATACTTATGTTTGGCCCAATTTCTTTACCACGAGTCTCACATGATATTAGTGAAAGAGTTAATCATATACCTTTCTCATTAATATATTAGGTGTTGGAATTAATTCGTAGCGTTTTACAAGTGATGGGAAGTACTTTCATTAATGTATTTTTTAATGCTCATGTGAAATAAATAACATTCTTTCATTAAAAAATTCCAACACCTAATATAATAGCAAAAATGATTTCAAAACGTGATAGTTAACGAGATGTAGTTTACGATTTTCCGTGTATTTTATGTACCACGTTCATAAAGGCGGTCTGCAAAAAGTCAGCGTGGTCTCGGGCGTCAGGTGCGAGATCAGAATGTTGAGGATCCTATATTCAATCCTGCTTTTTCCTTTTTTTCTTAATTTTTTTTTTAAACAAATAACGTTATTAATGAACATATTACTCCAAATATATTTTTATAAAATTATAGAAATTATATGTGTACTTTAGTGTGCTCAGAACTAGTTACACATTTCGAGCCAATTTCTGAAGTGCTGCCTATTTTTCCTTTACAACCGCTCAACAGTCGACGGCTGAACCGATGGATCGCGCGCGGACGTGCACATCAGGAGCGTTACAGTATAAGAAACATGCTGCTATCATACCTTCCAACATGAAAAATTGGATTTTCTTCCCCTTGCTGTCCCCTCTCCCCCCCACCTCGCACGCACTCAGACAGGTACTCCCACAGCGACTCAACATGAAGCATTAAACAATATATTTACTCGGGCCACACCCTGCTGTAACTATGTACTATTATGCTTCAAACATTAGCCATGCCAAACTCACTTAATTCTTTGCACAACACCATTCAACATTGGGGTTGAGGGGATGGGTGTCGGGTGGGGTGGCACTATATTCTCATGTCCAGCTTATCACATTAATATAATTAATAAAATTTAAGTAATATATATAAATTATAATCATAGAGAATTATAATAATATAATTAATATGGAATAAAATTTTATTAAATTATATAGTTACGGCTTATATAGCGAGTTTTCTATGGAAGTATTAATATAATATTCATTATTGTTTTTTTTTTTTTTTCCCCAAAAAGAATAATAATTCTTCATTATAGATAATTTTCGTTCTCGTGCGCCATATCATGACACGATGATGATACACATGTATTCTCGATTTCGATCATTTCTATTATAATATGATGAATCTGACCATAAATTGTACTATATTGACCCCATACCTTTTGTATAGTTACTACTGTACTTTGATTTTTCAATAATAACTTCTTATATACTAACTTACCGGCATACAATTAGTTTTAAGTCGCCAAATATATGCCTTTGTCGCTTGCTTTACGAAGCAAGATTCAATCAGGTTTCCCATTATTCCTTCACTTTTTCGTATTTTAAGAATGTCATTTTCCCCCCCCCCGCCCCCCTTTCTCACCATTCGACATTCAAAGGAATTATAAAGTAGAACGTATTTATAAATTCATACATATATATAAATATATATAGTATTATATATCTATACGCTACTAATGATCATTGAAAATATGCGATTCTTAATTACATAATTTCTATACAATATATTTCTGTATGCACAAAAAAATATAAAAAAATTCTGTTTTTTTATAACTATGTATTGCTACGTTTACAAAACTTAAATATACTTTGTGATGATGTTAGATTGTCGTTTCTCCAAGGTTAGTGTACTTAATTTTTTGTTGTTGTGTTCTATTTGAGGTTTGAATACTGTTTTGTTTGGTGAGTGTGGTACACTTTTGATTGTATTTTTACTTAATAGTCAATTAAAGTTAGAACGAGTTTTGTTTGTTAGTGTTAGTGTTTGTTAGATATTTTCTGTGGCTCCATTTATTCCTGCTACAACTTTTACTCGAACTACTTCTACTATACACTACAGTCTCTCTCACCTACTTCCTGTCACCTCTGTTGTGGGGGTGGTGGTTGGTGGTTGTGGTTGTCCCTGTACCCCCCCTCCTCTGTCACTCCTCCTTACTTAACACGCTCCTGTGCAATCGACATCACCCACCAACTCTGTCACTTTCACGATCTCGCTTTGTTCTACCAACCAGTTTCTTCCATAAATCCTCTCTGTTCCCCCTTTACCCCTTCCCCCCCTCACCATTTTTTCTTACCTATGCGCCCTTCCCTTCCTTCCCTTTCATCCCCCAGTCAGACTTTTTCCTTTCAGCAGACTTTCTCTCCCACCCCTCTCCTCCTCGTTCCTTCCCTCCCTCTATCTCACCCCTCTCCTCACCACTCTTTCCTTTTTTCCTACGTCCTTCCACCTGATTCAACCCACATGGTTTATTGTTAGAGATCATAAAGTTTTATCCCAGTTACTGAGGGAGTTTCTCATTCTACCTCGGTCCCAGCTTTCTCAACCGTGCTTTTGTTGCTTGGGGTGTTGGGGTTGGGTGTTTTTTTAATGCCGTAGTCTTCCTTTTTTTCCCCGCCATCTACCGCCTCTCCAAAACACTTTCGTTCCATTTCCTGGATTTTTCCTCACACTCTCACACCCAACTCCTTGCTCCACCATCTTCCTTTTTCACTCATCCACTCCAACATCCTAACTCTTCCATCACACACCCTTCTCAGCCCTCCTCACCATCTATTTCTCCACCCACCCCCTCCTCTCCGCTTTCATTTTCCAATTCACCTCTCCTTTTGCCAACCACACCACATCATTCATCATAGTCTTGTCGCCCCTGCTTTTCTCCCACTCACCCTTTTTCAACACCCTTGCTACCCCTTCCCCCACTACAGTCCCACGTTCCAGCCCAACTCCCCCTTGCACCTCTCAAATCAGTGTGATTCTCTTTTCTTTCTCCATCGTAAACCCACAAACCGACACCCCCCTCCCAATCATTCTACTTTGTGTTTTTTTATCTGTGACATCATCACGATCGTCGCTCTTGCCAGTTTGCTCCCCCCACAACACCCCCACACCCCTATAGCATTCACATATAACCAGAGATCGGCACCTGTTCTCACATAAACCCACCGAAAGACCTCTGTCCCCCCCCCTCCGCAACGGCTACATTCACCCAACACATCATTTGCACACTTCTGCCACCCCACTCCACACACAAACTCACCTTCCGTAACCTACTCTACAAGTGTCACTGACCTAGAACCATACGCTTCATAGCGCGACCCCCCTGTTCACACACCCCCCAAACCTATTTTTTTTTCCCCCCGTTATCTCATTCCGACCATTGCCCACTCATGTACCCCAATCGCCAGTGCTTTCGCACATGAATCCCCCCCACCGATTTTTACCCCCCCCCCACACCCCCTCTCATCCCAACACATCCCACCGTCTTAAAATACTTCGACCCCAGGTCCCCCCCATTTAACACGCCACCCCACAAATTAATGAATCCAACCCTTTTTCCAATCATCCCTAACATTAAGCTAAAGTGGGAGAGGGGGGATGCACGTCGGGAGGTGTGGGTGGGGGGGGTGGTTCTTGTGTGGTATGGCCATCTGATCTCTCCTTAAACTGGTCTAACGGATGCTTTGATTGCAATGTATCCATAGAAAATTAAACTAATAGAACGTGATAATTTAACTATAACATTAAAGTTGTGCCTGTCAAGAACCTACCCAGTAAAAGACCAGGGATATGGATCAGCAATAGGGGTTTTTTTGGTTTTTTTATTTTTTTGTGTTTTTTGGGTTTTTTTTTGTATATGTGTTGATAGGAGGAGTTGTCCCAAAATATAGGAAGTACCTAGGTCTATATATATTCGTATATATATTCCTCTTCTCTATCATGCATTTTTCTGTATGTAGAAAATAATCAAGGAAAAGAAATAAAAAAATTATTAAAAAATACTTTTTTATTGATTTTCCTAAAAATGAATATTAATTTTTTGTGTAGGAATGAGATAAAAAGGGTAAGACGGGGTCATGTGGTATGTAATTATTTGTACATATAAACAAATAATCAATGTTTTATAGGCTGATTGTAATACCACATACCTAAACAATATACAGTTTATATGTATTAATACATAGCTGGGAGTTGCTTATTGAGTTTTGTCCTTATAAGGTCGTAATCGAAATTTTATTTTTATTACAAAAAACATGGCGGGCCAATTATTGATTTTCCAATTCCACTCCCCTTTAATAAGTTCAGTTATTTTTCTCATATAATATATATGAACAAAGTATTTGGTTAAATTTAAGGAGATGCTAGATAGAAAAAAGGACATTATATATAATATAATTACATATATTTATTATACATATGATTATTATGATATAATCATTTCTTATCAGGTATTCTGCATTAATTTAATAATACTAATTTAACAGTTATTTTATTTATATTATTATTTCAATTATTTTAGTTATATTACATATATTGATTTGACTTGGTAAATATGTGTATCCATGTATTACTGTCTTACATTATATTAGCATAATTGGAATTTTTATTATACGTACATGTGTGAAATAACCAAACAAAAAATATTATGTAAAATTATACTGCTTAAAACACATATTCATGCTTTTAGAAATGTAATGCGACATTTATGTATGACATTTGGAGAAATTTCCTTAATCTAATCCAATATCTTAATCTTAATCTGTAATATAAATTTATATACATTGTATTATTATTATTATTTTATGTAGTAGAAACAGTTTCTAATATTGTTTTACTTTAGAAACATTTTAGAAAATAAAATTGTAAAAACATATTCCTTATTATATAATACAAGTAATTATATTACTCTATGTTTCAACCTTTCTCTTTCAAGTGCCATACGCTATCTCAGCGTGTAGGCACCTCCCTCTCATATACTTGTGCGCGCATCTGATCGTACATAACGTATAGAGGGATCTACAGTTTAAACACCGATTCCGAACGGCAATTTTTGATAGGGAGATTTCCTGGGCAAGTATACTACTCGATGGTTTGCCATTGCCAACCGAGAGGAGCTACGAGTATACGAAAAATTTTCAGTTCTGTCGGAGATCGAATCCGGGATCTTAAGTATAGCAGACCAGTGCGCTATCTGCTATACCATGCTCGCGCTCGTTACAACTATTATACTATGAGCGTTATATACCACGTTCATAGAAATAATTTGCAAGATCTCGGCGTGGTCTCACGCGTAAGATGCGAGATTTGAATGTTAGAGATCTTATGATCAATTCCTTTTTCATAATTTTTTTTTTTTTTTAAATAAGTGACATTATTAACAAACATATATTACAGGCTAAATATATTTTTATTTAATTATTGAAATTATATGTGTATTTCTAAAAGTTTTAATTTACCTTTAGAAAAAAATCCAAAGAAATCATGTTTCTGTAATAATGTTACGTCGATCAGTACTTTCTGTGAAATGTTTTTTTTATAATTATCATCCGAAAGAAAATTCTGATAATCAATCAAATCGCAAAAGTGCGATTAATATAATTATAAGGATGATTAATATAATTATAAGGATGATGTCAATATAATTTTATAATTAACAAATAATTTTTTATTTATCTATTAAAGTGATTCGGTATTCTTCCTATAGTTATTGGAATACATGTTAAATTTTGGGTCGACTTTTGAAGCATCGCCTTCTATCCCCCCGCTGCCACCGCTCAATGCTCGACGGCTGAGCTGCACCGGATCGCGCGCGGATGTGTATCTCAGGAGCGTTGCACTAAGAAATATGCTCCGTATCTTGTAGCAAATTATCAATCCTTTACTTTCCTTAGTCTTCTGTGATGTCTTCTTTATTCAACATGCTTTCTTTATTCACATGTTGAATAAAGAAGACATCACGGAGTTATTGAAGTTGAGTCATTTCAGTTTAAAATTACGCATTTTGTATCGACTCTTATTAGTCTTAAATTGATATTATCAGTATTCTATATTAAAAAATATTACATTTTATGGCACATAAGCCTGGTCAGTAGCTCTTTGAAAGAAAAAAAAAATGTATCAATGTAATGAATAAAAATAATAAAGTAAATATTTTAAAAGTACATAATATTTAGTAAAATGTATATACTTATTAATATGATATTCAATCATTATTATTAAGAAAATAACAATTATGTAAGAAAATAACAATTATGTAAGAAGGAAAATATTTTTATGATAATTTTCATGCTAAAATGTTGTTATGATAATTTTCATGTTGGAAGGTCTGATAGCAGCATGTTTCTTATACTGTGACGCTCCTGAGCTGCACGTCCGCGCGCGATCCAGTGGTTCAGCCGTCGACTGTTGAGCGGTTGTAAAAGAAAAATAGGCAGCACTTCAGAAATTGGCTCGAAATGTGTAACTGAGCACACTGAAGTACACATATAATTTCTATAATTTTATAAAAATATATTTGGAGTAATATATTCATTAATAATGTTATTTGTTTACAAAAAAAATTAACAAAAAAAGGAAAAAGCAGGATTGAACATAGGATCCTCAACATTCTGATCTCGCACCTAACGCTCGAGACCACGCTGAGTTATTGCAGATCACCTCGACGAACGCGATACATATAGTGCACGGAAAGTCGTAAACTATTGTATATCTCATCAATGTTTACGTTTTGAAATCATTTTTGCATTTGCATTTTTGCTACGTTAATGAGAAAGATATATGATTAATATAATTTAATAAAAAGAAAATGAAAGAATTTTAATTCGACAAAAATTGGAAACAAAGAAACTAATGAAGAAAAAAAAAAGACTGAATATCAGTAAATAGCTTCTTTGAAACCTTATAACTTTTGTCTGAAATGTTTTTTCTAAAAACGTTATGTAACCTTATAGCACAAGAATGGCCGTAATTCAATCACAGAAGAGAACCTGAATCATAGGTCAACATATTATATTTTGGTATACTATGCATGCGGATACAAGTATAATTCACATTTCTTTACGATTATAGTTATAATCACCTTTATGTTCAGCTCCTAAATCCGGGGTCTTTTGGACACCCTATGTAATATATACGTTATACATATATATAACATACATTATACAGTCAATAGTCACATGCATAATTTTCGTACGATGCTGTACGTTTATGAAATGTACATAAGTATATCATATTCAAAGCAAAATGTTTTAGCAAATGTATACACTTATAGGTCAATGTATACGTGACTAACAGCAAGTTACAATAAGAATATTTTTACTAAATACATTCTGACTGTGACTTAGATATATCTTCGGATGTAACTATGTATTTGAAATACATGTATACGTATAATGTAATAGCACTTTTTCCTTTATTCTCAATACCATTTTAACTTAGGATGTAACATGTATTGTCAGTACGTAAATACATTACACATACATATGTAGCTATTCCATCTCTTTTTATTATGTTTAATGGGCCTTTTACAATTATAAGCCATAAATCAGTCATAAATAAGAAGTCAGAAAAATTGACTGTGATTGATCAATTTTTAGCTTCTGACTTCTGATTTGTAACTAATGACTTATTGTAGAAGGCCCATAATAGAGAGATAAAAGTTATATCATACTTAGCTCATACTTAGCTTTTCATACAGATATAATATAGACACATTAGTGAATAATAGAATTATATTTTATGTGCATTATGATGTACTCACATTACAAAACATAAAATATATTAGGTGTTGGAATTAATTCGTAGCGTTTTTAATGAAAGAATGTTATTTATTTCACATGAGCATTAAAAAATACATTAATGAAAGTACTTCCCATCACTTGTAAAACGCTACGAATTAATTCCAACACCTAATATTTCTAATTCATATTCACGTACGTGTGTAGCTACTTCATCTCTTTTTGAAAATGAACGTGTAACAAAAAGGTGTACTGATCTTCTTTTTTCTACGTTGAACAAATAAAAAGAGATATATTTTTTTATGGTCAAATATACAGATATTAATGATATATGCTTTTATATTTTCAATATCAGAATATACATACAACTAACATAAATTAAAGCTAACGAGAATCAAACGCAGATGATCAGACGTAACATCTTAAAAAGATAATCAAATTATGAATTCTCTGATAAATTCTCATTTTATGTGTACAGATATACTCATTATATATATATATATATATATATATATATATATACATATATATATATATATGGATATTCATGAAAAAGAATTACATTATGTATGTGCAATGTCGTATTCATTTATTGATATTATATTATTACCTAAAATGGCATTGGATGTAAGGAAAAAGTGCTACTACGGCTTCGTATCGATATAACTATTAAAGTTAAAAATCTGTACTTTATGTATATTACAGATTTTTATTACTGGTATATATTGGAACCCGGCTTACATTGCATGTGTATATAATATTATACAATTGTATTTCTAAGATCCGATTCTACAAATATAAGATTAACTTCAATTATGTTTATTTTTTTTTCAATTCTAAAATTGGAAAATTTTCCAAAATAAATCTTACATTTGTGGAACCGACTCTAATACACGTCCCTGTTAAGATGATAATGTAGGAAACGAAATAAAAATATCGATAATTAATCGATCGAATTTCCTGCATGATCATATTAACTCAGAGGACGTAAGCATCTTATACATTGGAAATAAAAACCTGTAATATCGACCTTGATTAACTTCAGTCTTCGCTCCAGCATTTCCTTAACAGATCATGTTTTCGTTAATAATATTAAATAAAGTGTAGTTAGTTTTTGAGAAATAAGAGGGTATCGCTTTAGGAAACCTATGGCAGTATTGACGACTTTCCTTTATATTTATATTATTCGCTTCATCTTTATTAATTTACGTTACAAAAAGAGAAAACATCGTATTAAGTTCATTATATCTTTATATATTAGCTTCTTTTCCATCATTTTATAATCAATCTATACTGGATGATTTTAACATATTTCACCCATCATGAGCAGGTAGAGTGAATCGAGCAGGAAGAGTTACCTCTACCATTTTGCAATTTTCGTAATAGTTAATAAGATTATTAATTACTAAAAATTGCCAAATATTGGTCTTGAATAATTTTTAACTATTAAAATATTATCAATTTTATAGAAAAGCTGCAAGAGACAAAAATCATTTATTTTCTTCTCATAAAGTTCTGAGAATTTTTTCAAAATTTTTTAATGTTGTTTCCTCATGTTGGTAAAAATAAGAAAATACAGTACTAAAAAGTTGATAAAAAATTCTGAAAAAATTTTTAAAGTTCTATGAGAAAAAAATTAATGATTTTTGTCTCTTGCAGTTTTTCTATAAAACAATGTAGTCAAAAATATTTTGGAAAAGTGACCGTAAAAAAATTAATATTTAATACATACAAATTAGTAATATAATAATGTACCTTGTCAGTAATATCAGTAAATGTGTTGAGAGTCCATTAATAAAAAGAGAAAAAAAAACGCATGTAGATGGTAGTCCATATCGTGGTACAATATATTGGTTTTTTAATTGAAGCAAATTTGCAAAAGTAACGAACATCTTCCACGATGTCAGATAACGCAATGTCCAGAAGAAAAATATTTATTAAGAATAGAAAAACGATAAAACAGAGGGGAAAAAGACAGAAGATATTAGGAGGGAAAAAGAGAATGTATAATGTTAGAATACAATTCAGGCAAAGACTCTATGTCGTTTTGTCTGTTTATTCTATGTTTCTGTTTTTTAATATAGACCATTTCAGATATTAATCTTTTATTGTATAAAGGCTCTATATTTAATATGTCCACTTTATCCCATTTAAAGTTGTGATTCTCCTTCATACGGTGGATGGAGATCACTGATGGAGATTTTGAACTTATATTAATATCTGAAATATGTTCATGCAGTCTAGTCTTTAACTGTTTTTTGTTTAGCCAACGTAATTATTATAACATCACAATCCTTACAAGATATTCTGTAAATTACATTTTGATTATTGTTCCAACTCATCCTTTCCTCTCTTTATGAAATTTTTTAATGTGTTAAGAATGGTAAAAGCTTACATTATACAGGGTCCGGCAAAATGATCTCCCACATTTTAATCTTTAATAAAAACGCCATTGTAAATGCTATTTAGATTTTATTTTTATTAACTGAAAATTTATGCTATGCCATTTGTTTTTATTGAGTTATTTTGAAAATTACAGAGTCCAAGTGGTGACTATTTTTTTCGATACACATTCGAAGCTGATTTCTAAAAGTTTCCATCACTCGAGCAATAATTTGAGGCGATATTCCTGTAATTTCTTGGCGTATTGCTGCTTTCAATTCGTCAATGGTTCGGGGGTGGTGTTGAAAAACCTTCGCTTTCAGGTAGCCCCAAAGGAAAAAGTCGCATGGGGCAAGATCGGGTGAACGCGCAGGCCACCCAACGTCTCCACGTAACGAGATTACGCGTCCTAGAAACATTTCCCTTAAAACGTCCATTGTTCTTCTTGCCGTATGAGCCGTAGCTCCCTCCTGTTGAAATCACACATCCGAATGTTCAAGTTCTCTAAGTTTTGGTTCCAAAAAATTGCGTAGCATGTCGACATATCGATCGGCAGTTACGGTAACCGTCACGCCTCCCTCTTCAAAAAAATAGAGACCCCAAACGCCAAAAGATTCAACAGCACACCAAACGGTAACAAATGGGCTGTGAAATGGTCTTTCATGGAGCTGCCGTGGATTCTCTGGTGCCCAGTAGCGAAAATTCTGCTTATTCACACAGCCAGACAGATGGAAATGAGCTTCGTCACTCGTTATTAAAAGAGCATTTTGTGGGACGTTTTGGAGAATATCGTTGGAGCATGCTCTGCGATTTTCCCAGTTCCGTTCACTAAGTTCTTGCACAATCATCATTTTGTATGGGTGGAACTTCAGATCGACGTGTAAAATTCTTCTCACAGAATGATCTGACAAACGCAAAGCAGAGGCATGTTTAACAGCTGAACGGCTAGGAGATCGTTCAACTGCTTCTCTTACAGCTGCAACATTTTCAAGTGTCCGAACACTTCTGGGTCTACCAGTTGATTTTCTTTTTAAAGCTGAACCTGTAGCTCTAAAATTTGAAACCCACAACAGTATTGTTTTGCGATCTGGAACTGGAGCATGTCTACCAAGCGCGAAGTGAGTACGAAAAGTTCTTTGCGTCGTAATCACAGATTCGTTACTTTTCATAAATGTTTCGATAACGAAAGCACGGTGCTCATCCGTCCAATTCATGACGACAATTGAAATGGCAAGACGCGAGCTACCAATCGACTACGCTAAGCTCCCCCTCTCTTCAGTGGTTCGGGGACAGTGGCGGTGCAAAATGTGGGAGATCATTTTGCCGGACCCTGTACATTCTCTTTCTCCCTCCTAATACCTTCTTTCTTTTTCCCCTCTGTTTTGCTGTTTTTCCGTTCTTGATAAATCTTTTTCTTCTCGACATTGCGTTATCTGACATCGTGGAAGTCAGATGATCGTTACTTTTGCAAATTTGTTTCAATTAAAAAACCAATATATATACCAATATATATTATATATACCGATATGGACTACCATCTACCTGCGTTTTTTTCTCTTTTTTTATTAATGGACTCTCAATACATTTACTGATATTACTTACAAGGTACATTATTATATTACTAATTTGTATGTATTAAATATTAATTTTTTTGTTCACGACCACTTCTCCAGAATATTTTATGACTACCTTAATTTTCAATATAAATGACTCGCAATATATATGGATTATAATGTAATAATTATTTAACAGAATTACTGTGTACACATGCACGCGCATGTATATATATATATATATAATATATAAAGAATGTCTCAGTTTAACTTTCACATTGACATTTCAAATAGTATAAAAAAAATGTTTTCTGTGAATTTGCAACATACTATATGAAAAGAAGAATACGGGATTAATAATTATAATGAGTTTTGTAATACCATTCTATTTTTGGTTGTAATACCAGTATATTTTTGATTTATAGCGATGTTTAAATATTGCGACACATTGAAAATGATTCGATCATTTTGGAGTCGAAACGTTTGTTTTTGTCAATTGTAATTGTTATATAATTTTTATGATTCAATTTAAATTAAAGTTCATGGTTACATTATTGGTTCTTTCCTCTTCTTTTGACTACATTGTTTTATACTTAGAGAGCCTTACTATTATTTATTAATTTTTCTATAAAGTTGATAGTATTTGAGTAAAAAATTATTCAATATTTGGCAATTTTTAGTAATTAATATCTCGTTAACTATTGCGTAAACTACAGAAAGGTAGATGACTTTTCGATTCATTCTATCTGCTCATGATAGGTGACGAAATATGTTAAAATCACCCCCTAGATATAGAATGGTTCCTGTAATATTTTGTGCGTGTTTAATATATCTGAATTTTTACAGTGAATTAAAAAATAGAGAAAGAAGGCAAAACAGATGAAATCAAATTTTATTTGCAGTATATTGTACAAATCTTTTACTTTACGAAAATAAGTACTATGATAGTATATATCAGCTTGATCAAAAAGTTTCCGGAAGAGACCACCAGGTGATGCTCTGAGTCAGCTGATTTGAGTTCTTTTTTTTTGGCTAGGTTGCCACATCTATCATTGACATTTTCATCAAATTTTATCGCCATAGCTTGACATTTGTAAAAATTACGCCGTCTTGAGTACATCTACCTGTACATCTGCGCGTGTTTTCGATTTTTTACAGTTTTAAAAATGGAGTTGAATTTGCAACAACGAGTTTGTATTAGTCAAGAACAAAACGAATACCATCCAACAGAATCACATCGAATGCCATCGAATTCACTCGATATGGCTCCCTGAGATTTTTTTCTGTTCGATCGAGTCAAAAAACTGCGGGGAACGCGTTTTAACAGCCGAAAGGAGGTAATGGAAAAATCGAAGATGGCTCTGATGGCTATACCAATAATAGAGTTCCAGAAATGTTTCGAGAGCTGGATCAAGCGCTGGCATAAGTGCGTTGCAGTCGCTGGAGAGTACTTTGAAGGGGACAATATCACTTTTGATGAATAAACTTGTATTTTGAATTTTCTGAATGAATTCCGGAAACTTTTTGATCAAGCTAGTATGTAAGTACATAAAATTGTGTGTGTATACATATTGTTCGAGAGCAAGACAAAGCGAGAGCGCTAGAGAGAAAATTTGAGCGAGAAGACATTTAGAGCTAAAGTTCGACTTACACGAATCTTCAATCATTAATCGAACGCGGCGGTTTTCTTACGGCGGAATGTCTCAAAAGCGATTGCACTTATTGCGGAGCGTTAACTTTGACCGAAAAAAGCGAAGAAGAAACATCACTGCTCGATTTGGTCTTTTATCTGTGTATAGAATATAGAACAAAGGCTTCTTTTTTCAATCGTCTATGAGATTCTCAAAAAATTATAAAAATTGAGGTGACTATGATTCGGGCAGCGATTGGCAATTCTCGATTGCGACGCTATTGCCATACGCATCCACCAAATCAGGAATTCCGATTGGGGTGTCAGTATATTACGTGTTTTGAGCGTGACGCGAACGTGCGTGCGCTGTGACCGATCCAAATTTGATTACCGTTTTAGTAGTTGGTTTTTTATGTACGTACGACATGCGGCTTTGATTATATTTTTTGACTTTATCACATAGAGATGATTGTCAAGTTTGTTTTTTGGAAATTTCTAGAAACGTTTAAACTTGTTCTAGAAATTTTCAATCCACATGTCGCACGTACATCGAATCTGCAAAAACTGTTTTTCAGATGCATCTCGAACATCCCGCCCGCCTTGTCACGCAGTGACGAAATTAATCCTCACGCTCGGCAAGCTTACAAATGTCACGATTTGGCAAATTATTTGGGAGATCGCGGCGATTCAGGTGGCGCAGACTGATAATGTTTGCGCGTGCAGCATATGGTGTCGCGGAAGCCTGTGTTTTCACATGATCGAAGACGTTTTAAATTTAAAATAATAAGAAATTATTTAAGAAATATAATGACGCAGATCATGTGATAGATCTAGTTATGATATCAATTGGAAAGAATTAGCGGACAATCGTGATTACGAAGTCTTGCACAATATTTGAAAACGTAATCAAAATAATTTCAAAACACGGAAGTATAATATAGTACAGGGTGGGCCATCTATTGGTACGTTTTTAAAAATGCGATCAAATGAGCATACATTGATATTTTTTATTAATTTTTTTTTTGTTGTGAAGCTAAAAGTATCCGCGTCAAGAATGAAAAACGATTTCGTTCATGTGGCTCCCTCTACTGGCCTTACAGTATGCCATTCGGTCACCCCAATTATTAATGACATTTTGGACTACCTCGGCGCCAATTTCACTCAAAACAGTCGTAATATAATGTCATCCACTAACATCCCTTTCTCACGAACTTTCCTCACCAATTTGCGTATAGCTCCTTCGGTGGGTGCTCTATCACGACCCATATTTCTTTTCAAAATTCGTACAGTTTCGGCGACACAGCACTGACTTTGAAAATAAGTTTTTAAAATTTCAAAACGCTCTTCAAGAGAAAACATGTTGTTTCGTGCCGCGGACGGTATGACTAATAAACTGTCAAAATTTCGGGTCTGTAGCTCGTTCGGTGTTGCCATACGACGAAATTCAAAAACGTACCAATAGATGGCCCACCCTGTACATTGCATTAAGCGGTATATATATTATTACAAAGAGATTGTTAAATTTATTGTATTCGTATCATCGAAAATTGCGAAAGGTAGAAGAGATTATCGCGATTACACGCGCGTTGACTGACGCGAGTACATTGACTAAGATTGCGCGGTCTAATACAATGTGTGGTTTTATTGCTCTTGCGAGTCCGCGTGAAGAGTAGCCGAGGCATTGGATCCATGCAGCATCATCAATTTGACTAGAGGTCGGACGAGCTCGGAAGAGGCTATGCGAACAGTTGCTACTCGGTCACACCGTCCTCTCCTGGGTGTAGCTTTGTGATGCGAGTTAGAGGCCATCTACTTGGTGGTGATATCTTTGAAATTATGAGGCACAATGAGCCAATCTGAGGAGCAGTGCTCACCTTGTACCACTTCGAGCGTGAAGTCAAGGAATACAGGATCACTCGCGTGACCACCTTTCCCAAAAATGATCACGCATCTTTTGAAGATGCTGCTAGCGAGAGAGAGAGAGAGAGAGAGAGCTCGTAGCCTCTGTGAGCGGCGGTTCTGGAATGGCTAGCAACGGTGCTCCAATAAGCAGATGTCTTGGAATGAGCGCGGAGAGGTTGTTGGGATCGTCAGATAACGCCAACAAAGGCGAAGAATTCAGGCAGGCTTCTATCTGAGCTACGAAAGTACTCATCTCCTCGTAGGTGAGCGTGGTGTCGCCGATTACTCTTCGAAGATGGTACTTCGTCGACTTTATTACAGCTTTCCAAAGGCCTCCGAAATGAGGTGAGGAAAGTGGGTTGAAGTGCTACCGGATTCCTTCTGTGACAGCAGCGCGATCATTGATGGAGAATGCACGAAGAAGCTCTCGTATCTGTCGGTTGGCGCCAATGAAGTTTGTGCCACAATTGGAGTAGATATCCGAGCATAGTCCTCTACGTGCTGTGAACCGACGAAGGCCAGGAATGCGTCCGTCGTGTAATCGGAAACGACCTCAAGATGCGTCGCTTTAAAACAGAGACACACAAAAATTGTAATGAAGGCCTCGTGGGACCGATGCTCACGTCCTCATGTGAATGAGTATCGGCCCGGCATAGTCGATGTCGGTTCTGAGGAATGGACGTGCAGGAGTTACGCGTCCTTGAGGAAAGTTATCCAATGGCGGTTGTGGCGTGACTTCTCTTCATCTGGTACAAGTGACGCACGAATGCAATCAATATTTTGTCATAGCTCGCCCTCGAAGGATCCAATATCGTAGTTGCAACAGGCACAGAGTCAACTGCACTCTTCCATGGAGTGTGACATGACGATATCAAGAAGCGTGTGAGGTATGAGTGCGGCGGAATGATCATCAGATGCCGCTCGGATAGAACGTGCTTTAGGCGACCTCTGACTCTCAGCACTTCGTCTATGAATGGATTCAAGGCCCGTAACTGGTTGCGAGGTGGCATCGGACGCTGATCTTTTGCGGTAGTGACTTCGTGCGCATAGTGCAGTGCCTGGACTGCTCCATCATCCAAGTGCGGCGTCGAGTTCGTCGGGTGTCAATGTCGATTCTGGATTTCCTTCCGTCGTTGGCATCCCTCTTGGGCGCAGCCAATGTAGACACCACGTTGTGACCCTCAGGAGCCGATAAAGTGAGGAGAATCGGAGGAGTAACTCCGATTCCTTTGACGTGACAATGCGAGAGTGGTCACGTTGCTCGAGCAATTCCTCCAGTGGAGCTTCAGGTTGTGCGCTAGGCCAGATGGAGTTATCCTTGAGCGGACAAGAGGGACTTGATCACCAGAGGGGATGATCAATAAACACTTGATGTTATCTCTCGAGAAGCGCAGTCGGCCGGGTTGTCCTTTCCGAGAATATGACGCCATTGTTCTTCAGGAAGTACCTCTTGTATCATGGACACGCGGTTGGCCACATAAGTCTTCCATCGAGAGATATGATCTGAATCCAGTATAGAGTGACCTTAGAGTCGGACCAGAGAGTGATTGGAGCTGTGGACAGGCTTAGAACAATGCGCGTGTGCGCGACTAATTTTGTTAGCAAGGCGGCGGCGCACATTTCCAATCGCGGCAAAGACACTGGCTTGATCGGAGCAACCTTGCACTTTATTATTAGCAAGAGAACGTTGACACTGTCAGTACTGTTACGTCTAATGTTGTTGTTGAGATTTTTCTCCGTTTTTGAGTCAATGTATTTAAACAATTTACTCGGGGACCGGAGATTAAGTTGTGCGATTAAGGATGCGGTTCACTAGGAAGTACTGGATAATTTAAAGGAAGGGTAATCTTGAATCCGGTGCCAAAAAGATCGCGAAGTTTATAGGCGAATCTACGTGGATCGGGCTTTAGAATGGTTTTGTAATTAGGAAACGTAAGGTTGACCTCCAATTTACTTAGAGTGTAGATAGGTTCGCGGGATGAGTCTACCGGTTTGTCTTGGTCTAGCAATTGCGCAAGTTTTTGGAAATAGGGGAAAGGATCTTGATTTGAAATAAGGGCCGATTTAACTTGGAACCTCAATCTCTTTTCTCTTTGTCTTCATCCGCCTTTGGAAGGCATGGAGGTAATGCAAAAAAAAAGAATTATAATGTTCCGAAGAACCGTCGTAAACGGGGGCCACGCTATTGGCAGCGATAGTCGTAACAGCTCTCTGGATACGAGAAAATTATGAATTCCCCGAGGAAGTGTTAACAAACGGGGACCACGCTATTGGCAGCGACAGTCGCAACAACTCCTCAGATATTCAAATATGTATATGTACTTGTATGTAACCGATTAGAGATTTAGAGGTTCCGTCGATAGATTCGATTCAATATTATCGTTTATTAAAAAGATAAATGCTATAGGTAAAACAATGCGAAAATGAGGTTCTGATGAAGCGCGAGGATAGTTCTCATCTTGATAGTATAACTGTAACTGTGATAGTATAACTGTAACTGACTGACTGTCTGAATAACCGACTGACTGACTGGTTAGGTGACTGATGAATTGACCGAAAAAGGAAAAGAAGAGCAGTGAGTTTCAGTTTTTGACAGCTCCTTTTATATTCTGAAAATGAGTGTGGGAGTGTCCTTTCAGAACCATCGACACTTCTCAAAATTTGATAGAACCTATACTCGCGCTTTCCTTGAGATAAGGCAGCAAGGCTTCGCGTAAGCCCTACTCCCCACTCTACAAGTTTATTCTTAATGAGTAATAGTTGAGTTTTAACCATTTGTTGTAATAAAAATTCTGTTTTCCTTAATATCCTTTATGCGAGGCGAATTCACTACATTCATATGTTTAAAATTAATTTAACTTTATTAGGAAAAGAAAAAGGGAAAAAAAAGATATTCGTTCTCGCATTCAGGAAGATTTCTATTTTACTGCTAATCGTTGAACTTAATTACTTAATCGTTAAACGCTAATATAATATACATTATTATTAATGTTAATGTACGCTTTTATATTTGTTATTTTATAGGAGGACTTCTTTGAGAAAGATCGTGTGATATTTTTAGACATTCTTTCTAGAAATAATCTGTAGATAATTTTTATGACGCATAAAAGTACATAACGTGATCTATCTGTTAGTTTGAATGTTTAAATAAAGAAACTGAATATACCCTCTTATAAAAGAGAAACGAACTTTTCGGTTTCGAAATAAAGATAAAATAGGGAAATCTAGCGATAAGGTAAAAGTAAAATATAAATTGTATATCTATGAAGAATATCTATAAAGAATAAGAGTATTTTATCAGTATGTAACAGTACTGATGACACAAATATACACCACGACTGCGTACCCTCGTTCAGACGCGTCGGAGAATTCATGCAAATCCACTCTCGTGTCCTTGGCGTCAGTGTTGAATCAGCGGTTGATTCGAAGCTGTTCCAGCTTTGGGAGTTTCTTCAGAAAACGACTCCAATGGCAGGAGTCTGCTTGAGGAAGCAGGGCGTCTCAGTCCAGCTTTTGCAACCAAGCTGACTAAAGCAGGATTTTTGCGCGGATCACCACTGGTGTCAATTATCCGAGCGGATCAAATAAACGCGCGGTCTCCGAGAGAACCTTCCTTTTAATGAATTTTTCAACGGTACAGTTTCGAATTGAAAATGTGAAGGTGTCGTCGACCGGGTGCCACTGCAAGCCCTGCGTTGCGTGATTCTCGTGTTCCCACGACCGCGAGTACGCGAGACAGTGATCCGTAAGAATACCGCAAAGAATTTCAGGATGGTTGGCGGCCTATTTTTTCAGCGGAAACTCGCCCGCTATGCACAGCTGACGGAGCTCGGATTGTATCGCGATTGCCTCGTCTTTAGTGTACGCTCCGGTCACGATGTCATCGACATAGCAGTCATGTCTCAGTATGGCGGAACCTCGCGGAAATCTTGCGTTTTCGTCGTCGGCGAGTTGACGAAGTGTGCGGATGGCGAGAAATGGCGCGCACGACAGACTGTATATCACTGTATTTAACCGATACTCCCACAGCGGATCGTTGACTGAGTGATACCAGAGAATGCGTTAGTAATCTCTATCCTCAGGCGCCACAAGAATTTGACGATACATTTTTTTGTCGATGTCCGTCACAATTGCGTATCGGTGCTACCACCGGGTCAGCATATTAGCAAGCGATGGCAACAGGTTAGCGCCAACTAACAACTGAGTGTTTAGTGACTTACCGGACCTTGGATTCTGAGATCTGTTGAATATCCTGAGTTTGGTTGACGCACGATTGGTCGATTCTCGGAAACCACACACTCCGTGATGAGGTAGGTAGCATCTAACTTGTGACTCCGATGACCTTAGCACTAATTCCATGTGATCCAACTCTTCGTATTCTTTTAGAAAGGCGTATAGACGTCGCAGGATGAAAGCAACAGCGGTAACTCGAGCTCCATTGATCCTGGATGTGAGACTGAGAGACACTTTCCTGCGACAAGAAACCCGAGGGTGAGCCGCCGATTTCAAAGATTGAGATTGCCGCGCGGGATCGCGGCAGGCGTAAGCACTGGACTAACGCCCCGGAGATCAAGGATATTTCCGATCCTTGATCGATTAAGACTCTAACCGGGTGTGGATCCCCGTAGTGATCAGCGACTAATTCTCGCGGTAGCGAGCAGAATGGCCTTGCATTTGTCGTCTTGGCATACAGCGGTCAACGCGCTTACGTCAGCGGACTTCGGAGTAACGTACGCTTCGTGAAGGAGCGTGTGATCGTCTTACACGTAAAATACATCTTTGTTGACTGGCACTTCGCGATTGAATGCGACCTGAGATAGTTGTAACAACCGGTTTGTATTTCCGCGACGGACATTCATTCGGATGCGGATTTCGCTTTGAATTATTCGCACATCATTACATTATGTCTACTCTTGCATAGCCGGGAGCGTCGGCTGTACGTTTAGCGATGTGCGATTTCGCGATTCGCTGTGGATCTTGGTTGCCTTTGGTTTCGCGACCTAGAGAGTGACCTGATAATGAAGTCCATCAAGGTATCGTGATTTGGCAAGTCCGTGGAATCGCTCGCGTGAGATTCCCACTGAAGGCAAATCTTCGGATCGAAGAGCTCGATGATAAAGTGATTGAAGAAGTCAAAGCCATGCAAATTAATTGGTATTCCTATATTTCTTGACCATTCGCGGCATTGTAAATGCGGCTAAGCTCCTCGGCGGTATCGCTTTTGCGGTGAACGTGCAAAAAATGGAACGCGACAACTCTTTTTTGTTTTCGTAATGCTTGCACAATAGCGTCCACGCACGAGAATAATTATCTCTGGTTACGGCTAACGGATGTATCAATGCTTCAGCGGACTCTTCTAGGCAATGCTTTAAGTGATAGAACATTTGAGATAGACGGATTATTATCGACGATGGACAAGAATATTTTTCGAAACGATGACCAGTCTTCAAATGCGCCCGAAAATGATCGGATTTCAGATCGCGATAGTGCCGATTTGATGGAAAAATGGTTTCTCGATTCATTCGGAGGAGCTATCTTGGGCTGCTCAACCTTGAACTTTGTCAGGTAATCGTTCAACAGGCTACGCTGCTGCACGTAAGTAATTTCAACGGAATTGGCGAATTGAGACGTACTGTACTCACTTGCATCGAAGGCTTCCTTATAATGTGCACGTATAAACTCATGCTGTCTTTCGAACTTCGTCCACAGTTGATCGAGAAGCGCTAAGCGGGTTTCGACGGCGTGAAGAGTGATGTTAGACATAATCACCTTCTTTAAATTTGCCTTTAAATCTGGCCATGCAACCGTCGCTCTGAGCGGTCAGCAAGGTATTTATTTCCTCACTCATTTACTTACTTATGTTTTTTCTTTGTTCTTTTAGATGTTACACGCACTGAACGCGACGACGACACTCCTGAACGAGCAATAATCGACGAAGGCGAATCCGGCTCGAAGGACCAACAATGTTCGAGAGCGAGACAAAGTGAGAGCGCTAGAAAGAAAATTTGAGCGAGAAGGTGTTTAGAGCTAAAGTTCGACTTACGCGAATCTTCGATCACTAGTTGAACGCGGCGGTTTTCTTGCGGCGAAGCGTTTCAAAGGCACTTATTGCGGAGCGTTAACCTTAACTGAAAAAAGCGAAGAAGAAACATCACTGCTCGATTCGGCCTTTTATTTATGTTGTAGAACAAAGGCTTCTTTTTTCAATTACCTATGAGATTTTCTAATGAAAAAATTATAATATTTGAAGTGACCCCATGATTCGGGCGGCGATTGGCAATTCTCAATTGCGATGGCCAAGCAGTACGCTATTGCCATGCGCGCCCGCTAAAACAGGAATTCTGATTGGTGTCAGCATGTTACGCGTTTCGCGTCACGCGAGCATGTGTGCGCTGTGATCGATCCGAATTTGATTGCCATTTTAGCAGTTGATGTTTTTTGTGTACGTACGACATGCAGCTTTGATTATATTTTTTGACTTTATCACCTAGAGATGATTGTCAAGTTTGTTTTTTGGAAATTTTTAGAAACGTTTGAACTTGTTCTAGAAATTTCCAATCCACATGTCGCACGTACACCGAATCTACAAAAACTTTTTCGAATGCATTTCGAATACACATATATATATCTATATATAAATATATATATATTTTTTTTTTGAGAATAAAAATAAAAAATAATAGTAAAATTAGTTTCATGTTTTATGTTTACATTAATAAATTATATTATCATTATAAGAATAATTATACTTACCTTTACGTTACAAAGAGAATTATATTGTGTTTAAAGAACATATATCAAATATTTTATCAGCTTCAACTTAAGGAGATGCTGGAGCGAAGGCTGAAGTTAATCAAGGTCGATATTATACAGGTTTTCATTTCTGTTCGAGAGCGAATCAGAGCGAGAGCGCTGACGTGAAATTTTAAAGTGATACGGCGTTTATCCAAAAATATTCCTTGCGAATCACATTCGGCGGTTTTCTAGCGAATCAATCGCGGCGGTTTTCTAGCGGCGGAGCGTCTCCTTGGCGGTGCACTAATAGCGATGCGTTGACTTAGAACAGCGGAAAACTGAGAGCGGCGGAAAACTAAGAAAGTCGGTGAACTAATAGTTGCGGAGAACTAAGAGTTGCGGAAAACTAAGAGTTGCGGAGAACTAAGAGTTGCGGAGAACTAGGAGTTGCGGAGAACTAAGAGCGTTAAGAGCGTTAAGAGTTTCGAAAAACTAAGAGAGTTATTGCTACTCGGTTTTGCCTTTTATGCTCTTTTGAGAACAAAGGCTTTCTTTTGCATTCGCCTATGAGATTTTTACACATTAAAAATTTTGACATGATCCTTTGTGTCGGGTGGCGATTGGCGATTTCGCGCGCCACGGCCAAGCGGCATGCTATTGTCATGCGCGCCCGTTAAATCTGGATTCTTGATTGGAATGAACGCATATTACGCATTTTGAGTCACGCGATCGCGCGTGCGCGACGACCGATCCGAATTGGCCGTTATAGCGGTTGAAATTTGCGTACGTGCGACGTGCGGTTTAGCTTGTTGTTTTTTGACGAGGTGCTTTATCGACGAGGTGATAGCCGAGTTTATGTTTTGGAAACTTCTAAGGACGCTTGAGATCCTTCTAGAAGCTTTCGATCCATATGTCGCACGAACGCCAAATTATGTACATGTTGACTGTATCTCGAACAATTTCCAATGTATAAGATGCTTACGCCCTCTGAGTTAATATGATCATGCAGGAAATTCGATCGATTAATTATCGATATTTTTATTTCGTTTCCTACATTACCATCTTAACGTGTATTAGAGTCGATTCCACAAATGTAAGATTTATTTTGGAAAATTTTCCAATTTTAGAATTGAGAAAAAATAAACATAATTGAATTAATCTTATATTTGTAGAATTGGACCTTAGAAATACAATTGTATTATATACACATGCAATGTAAGCCGTGTTCCAATATATACCACCAGTAATAAAAGTTTGTAATATACATAAAATACAGATTTTTAATTAATAGTTATATCGATACGAAGCCGTAATAACACTTTTTTCTTACATCCAATGCCATTTAGGTTACGATAATATATTATCAATAAATGAATACGACATTGCACATACATAATGTAACTTTTTTTACTCTGTCTAATAAAAAGAGATAAATACTTATAGTACTTATACTTATTAACTATATATTACGTCCTTTTGATTATCGCAAAGCATTTTTTATCGCATCCTCTTACAGGCGCAAAGCGGATCGAGAGCCGGTACGACATGATAGGGAAGGCCACTCTACGTTCCAAAGACGGCGAGAGCCCCGGATAGGGGCTCCACGAGGCGGCCTGAAAAGGACTACCGCGATATCTCAAATTTCGCGCGCCAGGACATGCGACGCGGTTTCTGCGATTAGCGGAGCCGCGGGGCTACGCGCCAATCATGCGCGATAAGGCCCCCTCGCGAGGATAACGAGCCCTGCGTGCGCCCGGAAGGATTAGCGCCCGGCATTTGAGCTGTGGTCCGCTTGACGAGAGCACACGAGAGGACACAGGATCCCATAAGGTCGACTAAAACGAGCACCTGCGAGGAAGTCACGGTGAGACAAGCGTCACCTCTGTAAAGTCGCCAGTTTCCGCGTCCGGGAGGCAACTTATCGGATTTCTATCGTGTAATAGAGAGAGCACGCATTACCGTGCACCAGAGTTTCGCGGAATTCGCGTACGCGTATCGCCTCCCGGAACGGCCCTTATCGTCGGGATAATTCGAATGCGTCCGCCAAGGCCACAGCCTCGTCACTCGTTGTCGGTTTTCTTTTTATCGCGCATCATATGTTGCGTCGAAGTTCCGTGCTGTAGTATTGTTGCGTATCGTATCGTCTCGAGTATCTGTAACGTAAGATTTGCATGTTTATTCGGTCCTCTGTGTCATAGCCAGTAAAGTCAATTTATAATAGCAATTGATTAAAGAGTGCGTATTCTGTCGTATCGAGACTGTAGTGTCGAGTTTGCACGTATGCGAGCCTTCTCTGCATTTCAGCTGAGCAGCGCGAGGTTCCGCGAGCGCGCACGAGGTTACGCCGTGTCCACGCTACAAGCTGCCGAATTCCTTAGCATTTGCGAGGCGATTCGTATAATTCGCGAGAGTATTTCCGTGTGGCGTGAGCTCGTGTCGCGAGAATGTAACGAAATTGATACGCCTAGTGTAAAATCTCGGGGCTTATGTAAATCAGTTATTGCTCTCACGTAGAGTTTATCGTCTTGGTTGTATCGCCAAATGTGAATGAGAGTCGAAGACTCATTTAATATATTTGTTACTTTTGTTATTGTTAATTTGTGTGTACTTTATTCTTGCCCGTACTCGCTCCTCCAAACGATCTGCTATCCTCGACCATGAACCGCCCCCTCTGCCATTTCCGAGGCTGAACCGGTTGAGAGCCCATCGACATTCGCAGCTCATTAAAGATGGCATAAAGAAAATCGCTAATTTCTGGATTTCGATAATTTCTGGAAAGAGTGGCACGCTCGCTCGTGCCTGGCGCCCAACTATTGTCTTGTGATTATGTGCCGCTCTTGAGAGCGGTCGCGGGAAGACGCATTTCGGTCACGTTTCGTTTAACGCCACCCGGCATCCGATCTACGAGAACCTTAACTGTGAATGTGCGACGAAGTTGCGCCACGCTCGTGAGTGTGGTTGCAGATAATACTAACATTGTTATAATATATAACAAAACATTATTAGTGAATATAAATTATAATTATATTTTATATGTATTAGGTGTACAACTTTGCTTCCGCCGTTTTTTTCCGAAATATACGAGGCGTTATTGTAAAAAACTGGTTATACATTTATGATACAAAGAATTGTCCATCGCTGGCCACTACTTTCTCCTATCTTTCGGGCAGCATATGAATTTTGCGTCGAAAAAACTAATCACCATTTGAGGCGATCCACGAATCGATCCAATTTTTTACTTCTTCGTAAGACCGGAAGTGCTGATCAGCCAGGCCGTGTGCCATTGATCGAAACAAGTGATAGTCAGAGAGAGCAACGTCTGGAGAATACGGCGGGTGGGTAGGGCTTCCCATTTCACGTTTCCAAGTATGTTTTGACCACTTTCGCAACATGGGATCGAGCATTATCATGCTGCAAAATCACTTTATCGTGTCTCTGTTGTATTGCGACCGTTTGTCTTTCAATGCTCGGCTCAAACGCATCAATTGATACTGATCGCCTGTGATTGTTTCAGTCGGTTTTAACAGCTCATAATACACTACGCCGAGCTGGTCCCACCAAATACAGAGCATGACTTTGGAGCCGTAAATATTCGGTTTGGCCGTCGACGTGAAAGCATACTCGAGGACTCCCCATGATTTTCTGTGCTTGGGGTTATCGTAATGAACCCATTTTTCGTCCCCAATCACAATGCGATGCAGAAATCCCTTCCGTCTTTGCCTTTCAAGCAGCTGTTCACAAGCAAACAAACGCCGTTCAACACCTCTCGGCTTCAATTCGTACAGCACCCAATTTCCTTGCTTCTGAATCATTCCCTTTTGAGGCGTTTTGAAATGGCTTGTTGAGTCATTCCCAATGATTGTGCCAATTCTTCTTGATTTTGATACGAATCTTGATCAAGTACTCTTCTGCATCCTCTTTTCTGCATCTTCGAAAATCTTCTCTCTTCCACCGCTATGCCGGTCTTCGACGTCAAAATCACTGTTCTTGTAGCGTTGAAACCACTCACGACACGTTCTTGCACTAATAACGGCCTCACCATAAGTATTCGAGAGCATTCGATGAGCCTCAGCCGCAGATTTCTTCATATTGAAGCAGAAATTAAAACCTCCCGCAAATGACGAGAATTTAGCTCGTAAACTGACATTTTCAATCGAGAATAACTTTATGATGCAGACACAAATCGACTAATATTTCTATGGGGTTATGTTAACAGATGCCCAAGTTTATGCATGACGTTTATGATCTATTTATTTCGACCACCACTTACCGCTAAAGCCATTTATAGCAAAACGGCGGAAGCTAAGTTGTACACCTAATATTATAATGTACATATACACAATAATGTATCAAAATATAATTTTAATATTGCATATATCATTAATTCATTAACATGTTTATATGTCTTCACTAATATATCAATAATAGAATAATATTTTTTGTGTCATTGTGTGTGTACACAATATATTATAATACACATAAAATGTAATTGTAATTCGTATTCATGAATGTCTTTTTATATACTACATTAAAATTAAATTTTATACATCATTATTCACATTATAATATAAAATTTTAATAAATTTTAATTTGCATAAAAATGGATAGAGAATATCTGCATGAATATCCATATATATATATATATATATATATATATATATATATATATATATATATATGAAATACGTGTCCATATATTGACAATAATATACGAGATCTGTCCCAAAAGTATCCGACCTGCATTTATATCTTCGCGACCTCTACCGGGCAGGCACGTCAACAGTAGGACCTTACGAACTTATCAGTTGGTCGCCGACACTAATAGGACGTATAGTTCATATGCAGTGTATATTTGTTTACAGTGTCTTTTTCACGTTCGTCGGATTTTTAAGTAGCTAAAAATGACCGAAAAAGTTGAGCAACGAATTTGCATCAAGTTTTGCTTTAAACTTGAAAAAAACTTGTGCAGAAACTATTGAAATGTTGCAAAAGGCCTTTGGAGACGAGTGTATGGGCAAAACACAAATAAAAGAGTGGTATAAGCGGTTTAAAAATGGCCGCACGTCTGTGTCAAAGTCGGAGCAAAATCAAGTCAATGTTGATTGTTTTTTTTTATTATGAAGGCGTTGTGCATCACGAATATGCTCCTGCAGGTCAGACGATCAACAAAGAGTACTACGTTGAAATTTTGAAAAGATTGCATGATGCAATTAGAAGAAAACGACCGCACTTTTGGCAAACCGGTGACTGGCTTCTTCACCACGACAATGTTCCAGCGCATGCATCAAACCTTGTGCAGCAGTATTTATCAAAACACAGTGTTGTACAGCTTCGCCAGCCTCCGTACAGTCCCGACGTAGCTCCCTGCGACTTTTGGCTATTTCCTCGATTGAAAATGCCGCTTAAAGGACACCGATTCGACGACAAGAAGACTGTTGAAACCAATGCGACGAATGCACTAAAGGCGATTCCAATAACTGACTTTCAAGACTGCTTTGGGAAGTGGAAGCATCGATATGAGCTGTTGTTCAATCAAATGGGGACTACTTCGAAGGATGCCACCAACCGGATGACGAAGAATAAGCCAAGCGCCGAAAAATGGAGATAGGTCGGATACTTTTGGGACAGACCTCGTATGTTACATCTTGACTAAACCCTAAAATGATATTGATCATAGGAAAAAGTGATACTACAACTGTATATCGATATTGACTGCGAGTACTGAAAATACATAACTATAAAATACATAACTATAGATTTTCAGTATTGACAGTGTACATTGACACATGGGCCTAATATTTTTTCTATCGTACAATGTCATTTTAGGTCAGGATGTGATATGTATTAGCTATACATAGATATATTACAAATATAATATACATAGCTATACCATTTTTCGCTACGTTTAATAAAAATATGTAGAAGTTAATCGTGTTAAAATATTAGTGATGTACTTAAATATAATACACACATAGGCAATATTGTACAATATTGCATATATGTACTGTAATGTACTATAATATACATACGTTGCAGATAGAAGTTATCAATGCTAAGCTATTTATGCAATCCCTATGTTTAAATATGCAATATTAAAATTGTATACATATATAAAAAATATATATATACATATAATGCGTATATATATATATATATATATATATATATATACATATATATATATATATACACATAAATTGAGGATTTATCAGAGGATTCGTAATTTGATTATTTGTTTTAAGATGTTACGTGTGATCATCTGCGTTTGATTCTCGTTAGCTTTGATTTATGTTATTTGTATGTATATTATGATATTGAAAATATAAAAGCATATATCATTAATATTTGATCATAAAAAACATATCTCTTTTTATTAAACGTAGAAAAAAGAGGACATTAGTTTACACCTTTTTGTTATACGTAACAAAAAGAGATGAAGTAGCTACACACGTATGTGAATATGAATTAGAAATATATTTTATGTTTTGTAATGTGTGTACACATAATGCACGTAAAATATAATTCTAATATTCACTATGTGTCTATATTATATCTGCATGAAAAGCTAAGTATGAGTAACTTCTATCTCTTTTTATTATAGGCCTTCTACAATAACCCATTAGTTACAAATCAGAAGTTTGAAGCTAAAAATTCATCAATCACAGCCAATTTTTAGCGTCTGACTTCTTATTTATGGCTAATTTATGGATTATAATTGTAAAAGGCTCATAAAACATAATAAAAAGAGATGGAATAGCTACATATGTATGTGCAATGTATTTATGTACTGACAATACATGTTACATCTTAAGTTAAAATGACATTGGGAATAAAGGAAAAAGTGCTATTACATTACACGTGTATACATGTATTTCAAATACATGATTGCATCCGAAAATATATCTAAGTTACAGTCAGAGTGTTGATTTAGTAAAAATATACTTATTGTAACTTGCTGTTAGTCAACGTACACATTGACCTGTAAGTGTATACAGACCCCGAATTTAGGAGCTGAACATAAAGGTGACTATAACTAATCGTAAAGGAATGTGAATTGTAGTTGTATCGGCATGCATAGTACGCCAAAATATAATGCGTTGCCCTATGATTCATGTTCTACGATTCAATTACGATCATTCATGTGCTAAGGCCATTACATAACGTTTTTAGAAAAAACGCTTCAGACAAAAGTTGTAAGGTTCCGAAAAAGCTGTTTACTGATATTCAGTTTTTTTTCTTCATTAGTTTCTTTGTTTCGGTCATGTCAAGCAATTAGTTTTTGATTCCATCATGACAATGCATCTATTTACATTTCTTTAATTGCAGACAACACAAAATTCTACAAATTGGTTCCGTAATTGTATTTCACCAAATTTGATAATCGAAATGCCTCTGCCAATAAATTAAAAATAGTCAGCCCACGACGAACGCCTCTGACATTGGATAATAATTAAGCAAAGCATAATTTATTGTTATGTATAATAATATTTATGTTATATATAACATTTAACCATATCACTTTTTATGATAAATAAAAGTGATATTTTCACGAATGGTATAGATACTAATCTTTCCTATCCTGGTTTTATGGGATGCCTTCCAACAAGAGTCACAGTGTGACACAGTAGAACACGGTGAATCAGTCTTGTTGTTCGCCAATATACAAGGGTGAAATAATTACTGAGTCACTTGTTACAAAGCAAAGTAACCTTCTCTTATCAAAGGCAGACAATTTTCTGTTACTATATTTTTTTCATTTTGTAAACACAAAACACTATATGAAAAAAAATACACACACACACACACACACACCCACATATATAGATGGGTGTGTGTAGAACACTACTACACTACACTGAATTGACAATACTGTTGCGCGGCAATGATACTGTGAATGCTGGTCATACTATTACAGCTAATTGACTCGTATAACG
Source organism: Acromyrmex echinatior (assembly GCF_024713525.1). Classification (NCBI taxonomy): domain Eukaryota; kingdom Metazoa; phylum Arthropoda; class Insecta; order Hymenoptera; family Formicidae; genus Acromyrmex; species Acromyrmex echinatior. The sequence goes on from NC_141857.1 coordinate 10,529,862, forward strand.
CCGTTGTTTTCTACGCGCACAGCATCACGTAAAATGATGCATACACATATACACACATACATACAAAAAATTTTCACGTTTTACGTTTTTGCCTTAGGAAAAAAGATACATAAACAATGGAAACATCTAAGATACAATGATATACAATGGAGATATCTCCTAGATAAAGTCGTTCACAGTTTTTATCTAGAAGTGAAGAAATTGGATTAAATTAAATTATACATTATTATTTATTTTGATAATATACAATAGAATGGGCCCCTCTATCGCCCATTCCCGTGAAACATAACGAAACGTTTTCTCTCGTTTCTCCGTTGTTGTGCAACATAGGCAAATCTTCCCTATGACACATACTCATATTAAAAATATTTATGTCAAAGTTATGTATTTTCTTCTAATCGTTCTATCATATCACAGTGTATGATTACATTTACGTATAAAAGTATAACAATATTCTTTGAAATAATATAACTGTGCGGGAGTGCACCGCGCGGAAAGATTCGAGTGAGAAAACGGCACAGGGTTGATATGATAAGCGACAGTAAAGAGAACTCCGTTTCTTTGTAATTTAACAAAAGAATTTTCTTTAATATGCACAGTTACAAATTCAGAAAATATAATTAATTGAATATTAGATTAACAGAATATTAAATGCGGTCACTTCCAAATTGTAGTTGGAATCGCGGTGATGGAAAATCTCGGCGATTTTCGCGGCATTTCTCGAAAAGATTCGTTTTATAGCGGTTTTCACTAAGCGGTAGCACGGCGGTTTTACGAAGCGATATAGTAGCGAGATTATGACTCTAAGAACTCTAAGAACTTTTAAACTCTAAGGACTCTAAGTAAGAGGAGAGATCGAAGCATTTATTGCTTTCGGCCTGGGCTTTCTTCTTGGGAAAAATCCAATAAAATTTTGCCACAATCGTAATTATTACGTGGCATTAGGTGTACAAAATTGATTGGCGCTTTGGATTATTTTCTAACGACGTTCAACGTAACAGTCATGCGCGACAGAAAATCCGTGCGTGGGATTGGTGACAGCGCGTGACGTATTCGTCGGAGCGCGGCGCTCGCGTGCGCGAATTGAATTGTTCTAGAACTTTCGATTGTCCGTTGCCGGTAACGACAACTTGTTTGCGTGTAACGAATTGTTTTAAAAAGAACAAAGAACGACGAATCGCTTGCTTTTCTTTCGAATTACCGATCTCAAACAATAACATTCAAAGAATATTTATTCTTTGGGAAAAGGCAAGAGTGTATTACTTGCTATGATAGAAACAAAGTGATGTCTCATTAATTCAACGTTTTTGGAATATTTCTCTTTGCAAGGATTTTTATCCAAGGCTATATCCGTTGCAAAAGCCGCAGCATATATTCCACAAGACGTACCATCTGATTGCGTTTGAACTTTTTCAAACCATATGTAGGTAGATATTACTTGCGGAAAACAAGCTTTAATGTATTGTCTTTCTTTCAACGCCATTTTATCGTATGTATAGCCAGATATGCTACCATATACGTACAGTTTTGTTTCGTCAAAAAAGATGCAGCGCCAGTGAGCAGTACTATTTCCTTCAAGTATTTGAATACTTTTGCGATCACTGGCTATAATTAATTCTGGATATTTTATATAATGTACGCTTTGTATTTCGAAACAAGATGTTTTTGCCAAAATGCGTATGAAAATATCCAGTGAATCATTATTTAATTTACTATATTTAGACAAGACATTTTCTTTCACAAAAGAAAGAGGTATCTGATGCTCGTCTAGAACTCTTCTACGACTTGCCATTTCATCTGCTGTCGGAATATAATTAGTTATATGACTAACAATAATACAGTCTGGCTCTATCACAGCAGTAGAAACAGTAACTTTTTTCGGTTGAAATATTATTACATTTCAATCATTTTTTATTTTTCGTTTTTTCTTCTTCATCAACTGATTCTATTGTTATATGTTGTCGCTTTATGATACAAATATTTACACTTTTGGACAACTTCTCTTTCGCTTGTATTATATACTTTGGTTCTCTGATAGGCATATGTCTAATATACTGACTGTCCAAAATTTCAGGAACCATGCAGTCAAAATAAAAAGGTGTTAAAAAAGGCAACATTTTATTTTGCCAAAAGTCATTGTCTCTATAAACACACACTATTTTCATGCTTTTTGGTGTCCATACAGCGAAAATGCTATAATCGCACTGTGTTATATTTAATTGACCCAATACTTGATAGAAAAACCGATGATTTCGGTTCATTTCATTTGGATCTTTTTTATTAAAAATATCTTTCAATCGAGGCAATGTGTGAATAGCTTCCTCCGCTGTTAAATTTTTAGTAGAAAGAGGACATTTGATCTCCACTAGACTATCCTCCTCGAGAAGCCCATCAGGAGAAGCACCCAACCACTGATTGTTAGAATCAATAAACAATCCGCATAGTTTTATATCTTTCTTTAATATTTCAAATAATTTCTGTTTTGCCATTTCCTCCATATCGCGACCATATTTCATTGGATGCTGTATCGATGGATGGAGGAAACAAGATATTTTTGACGGTTGCTGTACAAGACGTTGTTGGTCTCATACGACATACTGCTCCGAAATTTGATGCTATCAACATTATTTTTCTCAGTGACAACCAAAATAATTCACAAAATAATTCACTATCACTTTGCTCTCTGGTTTTGCGTTCATTTTCTTTCCAGTTTCTGGCATTTTCGAACAATTCTTCCATATATCTTTGTTTTCTTTCTTCAAATATTTCAGAAGATACATATCTGGTTTTTGCGATTGAGGTCCGTAATAACCATCTGTTTCTATGTTTTTTTAAAATTTCTTTTGTTTTCCATCTACTTTGCGACATTCTCTGGTTCTATTTTGATTTGTCGTCACTTTTCCAGATTCTCGATAATAGAAGGAGCATTGTCACGTTTTTATGTAATTCTGTGAGAGCTTGTTGTGTATTATATTGAACAACAGTTGCTGCAATTCTAGTATTGTAAGAACCATGCGCACCATAAAACACGCGCTTTCCAGCAACTTCTGCGCAAACTATCGAGTGAAACGATTCTGCTAAATTGTTAGTCACATTGAGCAACAAACTGTCGGCATAAGCACTTAGGTATGTGATTGCATCCTGTATTTTGGGATAAAGACCGTACAATTTTAGATTTGGAACATAATTTTGGTTATTTACATCAGCGATGTTCTCGAATATACGGCCACGTTCCTTACACTGTTTGTGCTCCCCAAAAATATGGAATATTTATTATATCTTCTCGTAATTCCTTAGCTAAACGATGCTGAAGTTGCTCCTCTTTTCTTCTACATTCCCTTAATTGTATGTTACATCCTGATAAAATCCTCTTATTCTTCATAGATATTCTTCATAGATATACGGTTTATACTTTACTTTTATCTTATCGCTAGATTTTCCTATTTTATCTTTATTTCGAAATCGAAAATTCCTTTTCTCTTTTATAAAAGGGTATATTCAGTTTCTTTATTTAAACATTCAAACTAACAGATAGATCACGTTATATACTTTTATGCGCCATAAAAATTATCTATAGATTATTCTAAAAAGAATGTCTAAGAATATCACACGATCTTTCTCAAAGAAGCTCCCTCTTATATCACACGATCTTTCTCAAAGAAGCTCCCTCTTATAAAATAACAAATATAAAAGCATACTTTAACATTAATAATAATGTATATTATATTAGTGTTTAACGATTAAGTAATTAGCAGTAAAATAGAAATCTTCCTGAATGCAAGAACGAATACCTTTTTTTTCTTCTAATTTTCCTTTTTCTTTTTCTAATGAAGTTAAATTAATTTTAAACATATGAATGTAGTGAATTCGCCTCGCATAAAGGATATTAAGGAAAACCGAATTTTTATTACAACAAATTGTTAAAATTCAATTATTACTTATTAAGAATAAACTTGTAGAGTGGGGAGTAGGGCTTACGTGGAGCCTTGCTGCCTTATTTCAAGGAAAGCGCGAGTATATTCCAAATTTTGAGGAGTGTCGATTGGTTCTGAAAGGACACTCCCACACTCATTTTCAGAATATAAAAGGAGCTGTCAAAGACAGAACCTTGCGCTTCTTTTCCTATCCTCGGTCAATTCATCAGTCACCTAGCCAGACAGTTAGTTAAGGTAGGACACTATCAAGGTGAGAACTATCCTAGCGCTTCATCAGAACCTCACTTTTCTTTTTCGCATTGTAAAACAATTTTACCTATTATATTTACCTATTGTATTTACCTATTATATTTTTTACCTATAGCATTTACCTTTTTTAATAAACGATAATATTGAATCGAACCTATATCGACGGAACTTCTAAATCTCTAATCGGTTACATACAAGTACATATACCGGGTGTCTCAGAGCACCCGTACCACCCTTTTAAAAGGTAGGGATGTGTTTGTACAAAAAAATGGTTCAGACAAAATTTGCAGGATTTCGGGAGATCTATCTGATGGTGACCTTGAATTTGACCTTGAGGTCGACCTTGGGCATAACTCAAGGTCAAAGTACCGTTTTACAAACGTAAACCCTTATTCATGACATCACAAATGAAAATAGCGGAAAATTTTACGTCCGAATACGTTATCAAGCCTAAGTCAAAATTACCCTTAGAGATCATGTGGAGGTCAAGTTACTTTTAGAGCACCCGTACCAACCTTCTAAAAGATATGGATGTATTTGTACAAAAAATAGTTCAAACAATACTAGGTATTTACATAACTATGATGCATCCATCTGCTGGTGAATTTGAATTCTACCTTTAGATTCATTTGTAGTCGTGTACATCGATTTTTAAAGATTCCTAATTATCAAGATCTTGAACAGTCGATGCCGCCTGTGTCAGCGTTACCCAAGATGTACCACGTGGAGGTCACAAGGTCGGACTTACACCTCGTCGGGGTGCTTTTTTAAGGTGGTTCCCCTTGCCGTCACCTTTGTTCGTACGCATGTGTTCAGTCTAGATTTTCGAAGTGTCCTCCACGTGCATGTATGCAGGCTGTTATTCTTCGTTGAAAATCATCCATCACCCGACGAATTTCGACAGGATCTAGAGACTGAATGGCTTCTCGAATTCTGTTCTTCATGTCTTCTGAAGTCGTAAGTCGTTCGCGGTATACGAGGTCTTTTATTCTTCCCCACAAATAAAAATCCAAAATTGTAAGATCCGGTGATCGTGGTGGCCAGTTATGTGGACCATATTTACCTATCCATTGGCCGCGAAATATGCGGTTCAGTTGTTGACGAGCAATGACAGACGTGTGGGCTGGACATCCATCCTGTTGAAACCACATATTTAGACGTAGTTGAAGTGGAATATCTTCAAGTAAACGTGGGAGTTCGTTTTCGAGTAAATCGACTAAACTGAATTAAACTACAATAAACTAAACTAAACTGAACTGAACTGAACTCAACTAAACTGAACTGAACTAAACTTACTTGTTTGTTTTGCTTTTCTCCCTTTGCTCGCTTAAGAGTTTTATAAACTGTCGGTTTTTTTTTTAGGTGCGTTTTATACCTAGGTAGGTAGGTACTTAGGTATTTCAATATTCAGGGATTATTATTCATTTATAGGTAGATATGTCTTACTCAAGCGAAGAAGCTGCGTTAATGTTGTCGGTTTTGAGTAGGGCTGGAAGTTTTCGCGAAGCTGAAAGAATGTGGCGAAATGAATATCCCGATCGTACACCGCATTCGCGCAATGTTTTCAGTCGTTTGCAACGGCGGATAATTCAAAAAGGTATCGTCCAATCGGATTATAATAAAGGAATGCAAATTCATCGTCCGCTTCGTGCAGTACGGGCACCTGATATAATTGCTTCTGCTCTTGTAAATCCTACCGATTCTTTAAGAAGACGAGAAAGAGATAGTGGAATAAGTAGAAGCACTATCAGTAGAATTTTGCGAGAAAATTCATTTCATCCATATCGAATGTCACTTCACCAGGCCATGACATTGGACGATCATAGACAAAGACTGATATTCTGTAACTGGATTACTCAACAATTACCTACTTTCCATAGAAGTATCTTGTTTTCTGATGAGTGCACCTTCAAAAGTGACGGCGAAGTGAACACACATAATCTCCGTTATTGGGCGCAAGAGAATCCACATTGGTATCGAGAAATCGATCATCAATATCTGGAAAGTCAATGTTTGGTGCGGAATTGTTGATACGCATATCGTCGGACCATTTTTCTTTGAAGAAAATCTAAACCGTTTTCTGTATGTCGATTTACTCGAAAACGAACTCCCACGTTTACTTGAAGATATTCCACTTCAACTACGTCTAAATATGTGGTTTCAACAGGATGGATGTCCAGCCCACACGTCTGTCAACAACTGAACCGCATATTTCGCGGCCAATGGATAGGTAAATATGGTCCACATAACTGGCCACCACGATCACCGGATCTTACAATTTTGGATTTTTATTTGTGGGGAAGAATAAAAGACCTCGTATACCGCGAACGACCTACGACTTCAGAAGACATGAAGAACAGAATTCGAGAAGCCATTCAGTCTCTAGATCCTGTCGAAATTCGTCGGGTGACGGATGATTTTCAACGAAGAATAACAGCCTGCATACATGCACGTGGAGGACACTTCGAAAATCTAGATTGAACACATGCGTACGAACAAAGGTGACGGCAAGGGGAACCACCTTAAAAAAGCACCCCGACGAGGTGTAAGTCCGACCTTGTGACCTCCACGTGGTACATCTTGGGTAACGCTGACACAGGCGGCATCGACTGTTCAAGATCTTGATAATTAGGAATCTTTAAAAATCGATGTACACGACTACAAATGAATCTAAAGGTAGAATTCAAATTCACCAGCAGATGGATGCATCATAGTTATGTAAATACCTAGTATTGTTTGAACTATTTTTTGTACAAATACATCCATATCTTTTAGAAGGTTGGTACGGGTGCTCTAAAAGTAACTTGACCTCCACATGATCTCTAAGGGTAATTTTGACTTAGGCTTGATAACGTATTCGGACGTAAAATTTTTCGCTATTTTCATTTGTAATGTCATAAATAAGGGTTTACGTTTGTAAAACGGTACTTTGACCTTGAGTTATGCCCAAGGTCGACCTCAAGGTCAAATTCAAGGTCACCATCAGATAGATCTCCCGAAATCCTGCAAATTTTGTCTGAACCATTTTTTTGTACAAACACATCCCTACCTTTTAAAAGGGTGGTACGGGTGCTCTGAGACACCCGGTACATTCAATCATCATTCGCAGATTGTTTACAAACGTATTCGTAATCCACGTCTGATGTATTAAATCGATTATAGAACCCATAAACGTTTCTTCGAACACATCTTCCTCTTCCTCTTCCTCATCTAATAGTTGTTCAAACGATTTCTCAGTGGATCTCATCGGTAGCTCCTCGACCTCTTTACTTCGAGACTCCATCGTAGTAGTACACAAATAATATTGATACGTTCGAAACCAAAATATATGTATGACGAAAAAAAGCTTCGCCCATACGCATTTATATACTATTGTCCATCGGACATGTTGACGGATGTGGTTTCTATCGAGGATGCAAAAACTGCATAAAAATAGACACCCTTATGAAGAGTGAAAACAACGTCATACGAGAGAACGCATCCTGAAAGAGGATGCAATAATGTCTTATCACATCTTTGTGGTATCTATCAAAGTGACAGAACTGTGCAAAACTGCATAACGAAAAATCTTTAAGGGCTCGATAGAGGATGCATGTGGTATTAGACAAAAACTATTTTATAAAACTGCATAAAATAGATTCTTATCGTATCCTTTAAGAACGCGGTGTAACTGTGGAAGAGAAAATATTATTTATTGTTTCGTTTATCTTTTTTTATTATTAAACTAACAGCGACCGAACGCGACGAACGAAATGTTGGTGCGAGCGAGAGCGACGACTTGGTGCGAGCGAGAGCGACAGTGCACGCGGGAAGAAACATACATGAAACTGCGTAACGAGAAAAATAATAGATTATTATTATTCCAATCCAAAGCGCCACTACGGTCTAAGAATTAAGATGTTGAACTAATATATATATTATTCAAACGAATGAATTAATTTCAGAAATAATAATTACGTGTCGATATGGTTGTCGACATTAACGCAATTAATCTGAAATGTAATAATCCCCCCAAAATTCCCAAATTAATCTTAAAAAACTGTAATAAACTTATTGCGAAAAAATATTGCCTCGAGACCTTAGCAATAATTTTTCGCAATAACCGATATGTATCGAGAGTAACGCATTATTTCAGCGCGCGTTTATAATCAATAAGATAGGAAACAAGACCGTTTATATTAAATAACATTACAATCCGAAGCGCCACTATGGTCTAATTCTTAGGTTAAGGGATATAGACAGGGTAAAGGTCTGAAAAATCGGAGATTCTCTGGGAATTTTTTTTAAATATAAAATAAAGTCAAGTAATTTTGTTTATGGTGTATTTATTCTATCAGTACTGAACTACGTAAAACAATTTTTTTTGTCTTGGTTACTGAAATTAAGGCTGTTATACAAAAAGTAACCTTGAACACTTACTTTTGCCTCGTTGACAGTGAATCGACTATGGTCTATGGGTATTCAGGGAGACGCTATTCGCGTTATTTAGCGCTACAAACTGTTCGCGGAGCTGCAGATAGTGCTAACAAACACGATCATCACTAATGGTAGTGTGTTACGACACAACTACGCGCTATCAACTATTCCTTTCGAGGTAATGTATTGGTAGCGTTAGCGTTTACAGACCTGTGAACGACCCTAGCGCAACATTCAGTCAAAGTTAGATTAATGTTTGAGAAGATTCTGTTCTCGAGTGGTATCAAACTTTTCTCTCTTAGAATTATAACGTAATGTGTGAATCTCAAATTTTATCATAATGAATGCAATCTCAATTTTAATCTCTGCTGATAGCTTGACACTAGGCTAGAGTGAATGTAATTCTCGCTTGTGTTTCATCTTTAACTTTTCAAAGTTTTTGTAAAGTTCAACTTGTGTATTTAATTTCATTATAAATATGAAAGTCAGAAGTATCTTGTTATTGGCAATTCGTATATAAATATAAAATTTTTGATATAATATAATAATATAATAACATTTTTATTGCGTTTGCTAGAAAAATATATATTTTTTCAATTTGTGGGAAAGATGACTAAGAAAAGATGACGAAAAGATGTCTTTCTTATATTGTCTTTTCGATAAGACGAAAAGATATCGAGGTTAGTTAAAAGATTTAATCTGTCTTCGCGAACTCGATATTTTAACTCTCTCCGAGACGTGGCTTCGTGAGAGGGATGATTCTGCTATTTATACTATTGAAGATTATAATTTCTTACGAGTTGACAGAGCCTATGGGTCACTGGGTGGTGGCGTCGCATAATATGTAAGTACTCACTGCCTTATTCACCCGTTGATCTACGCATTCCTTTTGCGAATTCCACTATCGAAATTGTTGGTGCTGTTATACACCTCCATAAAAAGCGGATAGCGATTTTTTTCTGTTTACCATCCTCCTTAGGTCGATTCTGGAGATGCATGTCCTCGAAGCTCACTTGTGTTTATTATAACACAGACTGCATAATTTGTATGGGCGATCTTAATGTAGATCTTTTGATTCCACAAGGAACCTGCGAATTATACAGGGTATCATAATATATGACCCCACTAGTTCCGAGCAGGTAGAGTGGACTAAACTGAGTAGAAAAGTCCTCTACCATTTTGTAATGCTCGCAACAATTAACGAGATATTAACGTTTAAAAATAGCCGACAATGCACGTCCTTCCGACCTATTATTGCCGAAAGTACGGCCCACCGAGCGCGCGGGTCGCGAGGAGCGGGGCTTACCGTCGCGAGCATCTACGTTCAAAGGGCGTAGCGCGCCTGTTAAGCCATTCCCGCTTCTCGCGGTCCGTGCGCCGTATCATATTTTTTTTATGTATCTTATTTGCATACCTGTAACAAAACATGTATACGTTTCCCCAAAAGTGTTACTCATCAGCCTCGTTCATTTTTAAGGGGATGCTGGATCGAAGGCTGAAGTTAATCAAAGTCGATATTACAGGTTTTTATTTCCAATGTATAAGTTGCTTACGTCCTCTGAGTTAATATGATCATGCAGATAATCCGATCGATTAATTATCGATATTTTTATTCCGTTTCCTACATTACCATCTTAGCAGGGACGTGTATTAGGGTCGGTTCCACAAATGTAAAATTTATTTTGGAAATTTTTCCAATTTTAAAATTGAGAAAAAAATAAACCGTAATTGAAGTTAACACTTACATTTGCAGAATCGATCTTAGAAATACAATTGTATTATGTACACATGCAGTGTAGGCCGTGTTCCAATATATATCACCAGTATTAAAAATCTGTAATATACATAAAGTACAGATTTTTAACTTTAATAGTTATATAGATATGAAGCCGTAGTAGCACTTTTTCCTTACGTCCAATACCACTTTAAGTAATAATAATATAATATCAACAAATGAATATGACATTGCAAATACATAATGTAATTCTTTTTCATGATTATCCTTATATATATGTATATATATATATATATATATATATATATATATATATATATATATTGTATATTGGGTCATCTAAAAAATATCCGCGGTTATTTGTTCAATTTTTGAATGAAATTTTTCTTTATTGAAAATCAATTTTAATCAAGTATATATTGGCCATTATTATCTATAACCTTTTGTCATTTTTCGGGTAATTTCATAATTCCATCCGTGTAGAACTTTTATGGTTTATCGGCGAAAAACTTTTTCGAGTGATTTTCGGCAGCTCTTTTGTCGGCCAATGTTTTTCCATCAAGAGAGTTCTGCAGAGATCGAAACAAATGGTAGTCGGACGATGCAAGGTCCGGGCTATACGGTGGATGCATCAAAACTTCCCAACCAAGCTCCCTCAATTGATGCATCAAACTTCCCAACAAGCTATTTTTGACGCGTCATCAAAGATGTGTGTGGTCTGACGTTGTCATGATGGAAGACAACACCTTTTCTGTTAATCAATTCTGGTCGTTTTTCCTTAATCGCTTCCTGTAATCTATCCAGTTGTGAAGAGTAGAGTTCTGAATTAATCGTTAGGCCATGTGGTAACACCTCATGATGGACGACTCTCTTCCAATCCCACCATACACACAGCATCACCTTATTTGCCATCAATCCAGGCTTTGAAGTCGTTTGTGGTGGTTCGCCGCGCTTATTCCATGATCTTTTACGAACAATATTCTTGTATTTCACCCATTTTTCATCGCCTGTGATGATTTGCTTCAGAAATGGGTCGATTTCGTTGCGTTTTAGTAGTGTTTCGCTGATGGAAATTCGATCAATCAAATTTCTTTGCATTAGTGGCACCCAAACAATCGAGTTTCTTTGCGTAGCCAGCCTTTTTCAAATGATACCAAACTGTCATAGGGTTGATTCTTAGTGCATCCCTCACATGTCGGTCTTGCTTGACCAGTTGCAAAATTTCATCGACTTTTTCAGACTGGCCGACTAGAGCGAGGTCAATCTTTGACATCAAAATTTCCAGAACGAAATCTAACAAACCACTCCTGCGTCCTGCGTTCACTTACAGCATCCGCGTCCTAAACTTCACAAATTTGTCTGCATGTTTGTGCTGCGTTTTTGCCTTTTTTGTAGTAAAGAAGCATCACATAGCGTATTTCTTCAGATATTCACTCATTTCAAACCAATATAACACGATTGACACGATTGATGAATCATCAAACTTTTTTTTTACAAAAATGTAACCTAAAATGTCACCTTTCAGACGCGCGTTCGTTTGACACAATCGAATTAGTGTTGCCCGATATATGACCATCAACACCATCTAGTGACAAAAACCGCGGATACTTTTAGATAACCCAATATTAGTTGAACAAATAAGTTGCTGCCGTTTGACAAAAGACGTGCCAGCTATGGTTAAAATTGTGATGTAAAACATTATATAGTAAGGTTGGACATCTGTCAACAACATAACCTCGAAATACTAGCGATTTTGTATCACTCATATATTTTTTTTTTGTGCAAATGTTTTGATCCGAATAAGCGTCATGGCGGGAACTTTTGATTTACTTCTTTAATTTGAAGAAATCTGCACTGAGGCTCATCGATTGCTTGTAGAGCATGTGGTGAGCTGCCTTGAGTGAGAGAAGTTTGTCGTGAATGGTTTCAAACATTTAAGAACGTGAATTTGACGTCGAAGACGAAAAAAAGTAGCAGAAGGCCGAAAGTGTCGAAGATGCGGAATTGTAACATTATTGAATGAAGATTCGTGCCAACGCAGAAAGAACTTGCAATTACATTTTGATTTACAGCAAATTAAAACATATGTATCTTCTTTCAATAAATGCTTAATTTTTGATAAAAAAGCGGCGGAAACTTAGTTGTAGCACATATATAATAACATTTTTATTGCGTTTGCTAGAAACCAATATATTTTTTTTCAATTGTGGGAAGATGACTAAGAAAAATGACGAAAGATGTCTTCTTATATTGTCTTTTCGATAAGTATCGAGTTAGTTAAAATATTTGAATCTGCCTTCGCCGCTTGATTTTTTTTAAAAATCTCTCTTAGACGGGCTTCGCGAGAGGGAGAATTCTGCCTATTTATAAATAACTATTGAAGATTATAATTCTTATGAGTTAACCGAGCCTAGGGTTGTGGCGTCGCAATAAATATTAATACCTCACTGCCTTATTCCCCTGTGATCTACGCAATTCCTCTTGCGAATTCCACTATCGAATTGTGTTGCTGTTCTAACACCTCCGACAAACAGATAGCTTTTTTTTTCTGTTTACCATCCTCCTGAGGTCGATTCTGGAGATCTGCCCCTTGAGACCCCTTGTGTTTATTATAACACAGACTGCATAATTTGTATGGGCGATCTTAATGTAGATCTTTTGAATCCACAACTAACCTATGCGAATTACACAGGGTGTCATGAATATACGGCCCCACTAGTTCCGAGCAGGTGGACTAAACTGAGTAGAAAAGTCCTCTACCATTTTGTAATGCTCGCAACAATTAACGAGATATTAACGTTTAAAAATAGCCGAATATGCCCGTCTCCCCGACCTATTATTGCCGAAAGTACAGCCCACCGAGCGCGCGGGCCGCGAGGAGCGGGGCTTACCGTCGTGAGCATCTAAGTTCAAAGGGCGCGTCGCGCCTGTTAAGTCATTCCCGCTCCTCGTGGCCCGCGTGCCGTGCGCTCGGTGGGCCGTACCTTTGACATCTCGTTAATATCTCGTTAATTATTGCGAGTATTACAAAATAGTAGAGGATTTTTCTACTCAATTTAGTCCACTCTATCTACTCGAGACGAGTGGGGCAGTATATTCATGACACCCTGTATATACACAATATTATATCATTATACTCGCTAAAACAGATAATTAATACTCCTACAAGAATAACAAGTAATTGCGCATCTCTTTTAATATTTCTATCTCTTGATTAACAAATTACGGAATCGGGTGTTTGTGATGAGATTGACGTTATCGACTATCATATAATCTATGCGTATTTAAATGTTTCGAAACTACATCATAACTCTCGTATGAGACTCTACTGTAATTTAGGCTCAATTTCGGATGAAGCAAGTGAAGTGAATTTTGGATAGCATGATTAATCAAATTGATTTGTCATAGATTTGTGAATAATATTGATGATATGGTTTTGTTTTTTACTTCGAACTTGACTAACGTTTTTGATTGCCTTGCTCACCTACAGACGTTCTACTTTGAAAACTTCATGAAACATGATTCATGGAGACGATTCGTAAGTCGTAAGCTCGTAAAAATTAAAAATCGAGCGTTAAATAGGTACATCAATAACAACTCCAATGAAGATTGTCTACGTTGTAAGAAATTGCGTAATCTCTAGTATCCTCTGCAATTAGGCGTGAAAAACAATTTTTTTCTATGCTCCTCTTTACGCAATCTCTCTCCTCGTGATTTCTGGAAAAATTTAGCATCTCTGGGTGGTTATAGCTTCTCTTCTATCATTTCTGAACATCTCCTTAACTCTATTTAAATAATTATTTTTTATAATCTGTTCCTTCTTCATCGTGTGCCCTTGTGTTATTAATCACTTTCTTCTTACTCATCTTCTCATTTCAAACAAGTTTTATCTCTCTCCAATTAATATGATTAATCTCTACAATATACTTAAAACTATAAAACTTCCTCCGGACCTTATATTTCTCAGGATGCATATTACTTCTCTCTACTCTTAGTTGTCTTGAGCCATTATTATTTATTCTTAATTCATGCCTAACAAAAGGGATTTTTCCTACAGCTTGGAAGCATTCAATAGTTATTCCTCTCCCAAAAACATCCAAGCCTTCCTCTCCATCGTCTTACTCTTCCTCCTTTTCTTTCAAAAATTCTTGAGCGTATTATCTTTATGCAAATGAGGCATTTCTTTCATATAAATAATATAATTCCTGAATGTCAATCAAGCTTTCGTAAACATCACAGTATCACTACTTCTCTTCTTCATTTATTAGATTCTGTTTTACTTCTGTGATCTTTTGATAATGGATGTTTATCGGCTCTTGCCGATATAATAAATAATTGGATAAAACGATAGAAATTTATAACTTTTTTATCTGTCGTGATTTTAATATCCGATAGGTACGATAGGTCCTGATAAAAATTATATAATAAATTTCTATCGTTTATCGGATTTTTTAAGCAAGGTATTGTATTAAGATGCTAATATGGCCCTCTGATTGGCTTATGACATTTGAAGACTGTACTTAAGACAACCTCAAATATAAGAATATATAAGAATATTCTCGTTTGCTGAGATATAACACTTTGTTGTCATATGTATTAGGTTGGTGCATATGAAATGTCGGATTTTTAAGTGAATATATAAAACTACATATCTTTTTTCAAAAGCTTTATTTAATCAAAATATGCTCCATTTGTTTCAATACACTCTTCCCAATGAGATTTTAATGCATAGATGCCTGTCTTAAAGAAATTCTGACCTTTAGAATCAATAAATTCTGATATGGAATTTTTCAGTCTTCATTTTCTGTCTTCATTTTCATACTGTTTAGTAAAAACTGTTCTAAATATTTAAAAAAATGAAAGTCGGTTGGCGAAAAATCCGGTGAATAAGCTGGGTGCAAAATTTCATATTTTAATTCATTTAATTTCGCAATTGTTTTGTACGACGTATGCGGCCGAGCGTTGTCGTGGAGAAGTATTGGGCCATGTCGATTAACAAGTGATGGGCGTATAATTTTCAATTTTTCATGCATTTCATCAATGTACTGGCAGTACTTTTCGGCTGTAATTGTCTCCCCAGTTCGAAGGAATGAGTAATGAATTACTCTAGTCACATTCCACCAAACTGTTATTAAAATTTTCCGTGGATGAAGTGATGGCCTTGGAGTATGAGCCTCATTCCTATCAAGCCACCGAGCACATCTTTTCCTATTGTCGTAAAGAACCCATTTTTCATCACAAGTAATAATCCGATCGAAAAATGGCTCTCGATGAAATCGGATTAATAATGATGAGCATACGTTCAATCGATCCAGCTTATTTCGCTCGGTTAATTCGTGCGGTACCCATTTATCCATTTTTTTCACCTTGTCAATTTCAAAAAGGTGTCGCAATATCGTTGTATGGTCAACTTTCATTCTGATAGCAAGTTCCCTTGTAGATATAGTTGGATTCGTTTCCACCAATGCTTTCAGATCATCATTTTTCACAGACGTTTTGGGTCTCCCATGCGGTTCATTTTGTAGGGAAAAATCATCAGACCGAAATTTTTCAAACCAACGCTGCACTTTTCGATCGTTAACAGTATTCTCCCCAAATGCCTGGTTTATATTACGTGCAGCTTTTGCAGCATTATTATCAAGTTTATACTCATATAAAAAAATTACATGAATATCGGTTGAATTCATATCCTTATGAAATTCAGAGAAAATCTTCTTTGTTGAAATGTGACTCTGGCAATGGACAATACGATTATAAACGAGGTTATGCCAAAAACAAAAGCATAACGAAAACAGGGAGACAAACATTCATATGTAAAGAAAATCCGACATTTTATATGCACCAACCTAATATATTGTAAGTATTTAAGAATAAATAATTATTTTACTTTTTACATAAAATACAATAATTTCACTTTTTATAGGACTATTTCAAATATTAATGATGAAGAGAGTAATAGTAATGTTTATGAAAGTAATAATGAAGTTAACGACAATTTGAGCATTTCAAGAGGTATTAAATAATTATTACAATTACTTTTATTATAAAATTACTTTTATTAAAAAATTTATTAATTTTAATTATTTTTAAGACAATTGTATTAGGTGTTGGAATTAATTCGTAGCGTTTTACAAGTGATGGGAAGTACTTTCATTAATGTATTTTTTAATGCTCATGTGAAATAAATAACATTCTTTCATTAAAAAACGCTACGAATTAATTCCAACACCTAATAGTAGAAAAAAGAAGGCCATATCTGATTCATACATATCTGATTCATACATATCATATATATCTGATTCAATCACACATGAAACGATTAGCAGAAACATTAAAGTAACCATCTTTTAACATTATTCTTCCATCACGATCTTAAGAAGACCACATAGGTGCATTTTTAAAATTGTTTGGCTACAATTTAAGAAAATTATTGTCAGAGAAACAAGATGAATGGATTGAACGATATTTGCAACAGTTCTACGAAATCTTCTTGATGCTTCCATGGGTGCTTTCTATATAACTAATCTGTGCTTCGCGGGTTTTCTCCATGTCTTGGTCCATTCTTGATGTGCCAACGTTTCGTGGGCCTTGCAGTGCACGTCATCAGGGCGAGGAGCAGCCTGATACTGAGCTGTTCCTCCAGGTCCTTCCTTTTTTATGTTACGCTACTTGTTGAGGTGGGAGTTTTTTGGTGGTGGAGGGGGGGGGGTTAGAGTGATGGGGGAGATAGTGGAATCTTGGTCGGTCTTTGCTGGTCGGGAGGATAGTCTTCCATATCTTACTTATGTTATAGTCATTATCCCTGTTTAGATTGTTAGGGTGTTTTTGTATTTCTATGGCTTCTCTGTATTTTCTTGGGAAGTATGATGTGGTGTTGGTTATCGTGGTTGCTTGGTCAAACAGTATTTGATGTCCTGTTTCGACGTTATGTTCTGATAGTGCCGACTGTGTGACGTGTTTCAGTCTGACGTCTCGTTGGTGTTTTTTTATCCGTAGGTTTACCATTCTCCCAGTTTCCCCGATGTATACTTGTCCGCAGGAACACGGTATTCTGTATACTCCTGCGGAACTGAGTGGCGGTCTTGGATCTTTGGGGTTTCTTAAGATTCCACTATCTGTCTCCCCCATCACTCTAACCCCCCCCCCCTCCACCACCAAAAAACTCCCACCTCAACAAGTAGCGTAACATAAAAAAGGAAGGAACAGCTCAGTATCAGACTGCTCCTCGCCTTGATGAAGTGCACTGCAAGGCCCATGAAACGTTGGCACATCAAGAATGGACCAAGACATGGAGAAAACCCGCGAAGCACAGATTAGTTCTACGAAATGTTAAAAACAGACTTATAAAATCTAAATGTGATACTAATTGCAATATCAATATATAAAATTAGTGATATTGTGATATTAGTGATATTAATGTTTGTGGTATTAGTTTTAATATTAATACTTACAATAAATAAACTGAAAGATACAAATTAGCAACAATTAAATTGCCAAGGTATAGCCCCTTCACTATTGAAATATGCACTAAAGTCATCCCTTTGTAGAAATCCGAGAATTGATATTCATACTATACTGATTTATTTCCTGAAAAGCAAAATTATTATATACATTCTTTCTCCAAGAACCTTCTATTAAGCCATCATCATCCTCTCGATCAACCATATTTTCTGTCACATATTTTTTAATTCCGATATCTTGTATTCTATTATAATTATGAAAACATACAATAGCTTATATCATTTTATTGTTATTTCTATAGAATTTATTGGTCTTCTTAAAATCCTCCACTGACTTACTAAAATATCAAAAGCATTTTTAATAGTTCCTCTTGCTAAGACTAAGGCGATAAGTGTAAATAGTTTTCTCTTAATTTAATTCTTATCTTCTGGAAAAGGTCTCATTAAATATTCAGTAAGAGGAAAAGCTTTATCTCCAACAAATACGTAAGGTACAGATTTCTTTCGAAATAAAGTGGTTCTGGATCAGGTACACTCATTTCATTATTTACGCATTTCCGACTAAGAAGAGAATCTTTAAATATTCCACTGTCACTGCGACGTCCATAAGCCCCAATGTTTACAAAAGTAAAAATATATTTGATATCACAAATAGCAAGCAAAACTGTGACTATTTTTATAATAAAAATATGATGATCCTGCATTTTCGGGACACTATAAAATATTATAATTGTCATTCTATAAATATCTTTATAAATACAAATATCTTTTAAAATTTTTAAAATTTTTAATTATTTAACTTACTTGAATAATTATATATTTATCATCAATAACTCCAATACAATGATTAAAATCCTATATTTCTTCAAACTCTTTAGAAATGCTTAACTACTTTTCTTTTGTGAAAGAATATGGAAGAACATCTTTAGATAAAACAGACCACAATGCATCGCAAGTTTCTGAAATAATATTACTAACAGTTGTTAGTCCAAGCAGATATTGATAGCTCATAGAAATTATTGAGTCGCCGAAAGCAAGAAATCTACACGAAGTTATTAGCATGAAGAGAGCATAGACGAACACACAACGCATGCGTAAGTATACACGGATGTGGATTCATCGTAGTGTATGTACCTTCTTATGTCGTCTTCATGCTAGTAACCGTGCTGTAAGCGGCCCGGAATTTGAATCACTGGTCTGTGCTCCCCGCTTTACTGTCCACAGCACTCTTGCATAACGTATAATGTATAGTCCATAAGGAAATCAACCAATCGAAATTCTTCTTTTCCATAGAATAGAAGAAAAAGAAAAATTCTGATTAGTTGATTCGCTTATGTACTATATGTTATGCATTATGCAAAAATCTGCAGCCTTATTCATAAAGCAAATTTCAGCCGGTTGAAATTCACCTTATTGCGAGGTTATGGATAAGTTTACTATTATTTCCATTTCTGTTAGATTACGTAGACCTAAAGCAATATCCTGATTGGCTCATTGTCTTAAGTCTACTTCTTACGGTTACTGTTGTGGACTTTTGTGAGCGGCAGCCCTAAGGCTTAGTGTACAGCCGGTCACAGAAAGGTTGCAACATTTTTTTTTTCAATGGGTTTCGGAATGCAACCTACTCACTAAGCGATTGATTCTTATTTGTGGATCCATGAATTAGATGCGTTCGGGGAAACGATATTTGCGCTATTCTATCCTTGTTTTACGTCTAACCATGGAGAATAGAGAAAGGAGACCGAACTTATATGGATGAGGCCATCAAAAAGCGTGACCAAAACACTGAAATATATATACAGGGTTGGCCATATTCGACGGAAAGATGTTTTTTTTTCAATCATGGGAAACGTCGTTACTCGATCTAACATCTCTGTCAAAAGTTACAATGTTGCCAGATCTTTCCGTCGAATATGGCCAACCCTGTATATACATACAATGAAATTTCACATCTAGGAAAATTCGTTATACTCTTAAGATAAAATTAATCCAAGCGTGAATTTTATATTGATATAAATACAAACCATTCGTGAGATTTTAAACATTGTTTTATTTTTCCAACTATGTAATTCGTTATCAGGAGACGCGGTAGTGCCTTCGGCCATGTTAAAAAAAAAAGTAAAAGACATAAAGACACTAGAAGTCTCTTATCCCGAGCCACCAAAGTTCATTTTTTGGGGGTACAAAATTATTAAAATATTAGGTAATAATCTGTATCTCGTCTACACATGATATAGATTACTAAAGCCATCTATTGGAAAAATAATGAATTTCTTTTTACTACACCTAATATAAAAAATTTTAAATAGCATGTAACATATCCTGAAAGACGGCATCGCTACGAGAATTTAAGGGAAAAGAAATAAAAATCGATCAAGCCTTGTCGATAAAAATCGATCACCGATTGTATATTCTGGACATACAAGCAGTCAAAAAGTGATGATTTTCGTAAAAAATGAAGTAACATCTTCTTTTTCTTCCTCCTGCCCTTCCCCCTCCTCTTCCTCTTCTTCCTCCTCCTTCTCTTCTCTGTCCACAGTCACATGCGCCTTTCTTCTTTCTCACCTTTCACTCACACCTTCAACTTCGACCAACTCCATCTCCTCTCCCCTCCACCTCCCCTACTACTCCTTTTTCGCCCTATCTCACTCTCTTTCGTCCTCTCTCATTTTTGTCTGCTGAAAGTGTCTGATGATCACTCAGAGTCGTGACCTTGACAATGTGAGTCATATTAATTTTTTTGTATAACTTCGTAACGCGTGATGGATAACTGCTACAACCTTCCAAAAGTTATTTGGTGTGCTGACGTTCATAATGTGTAGGAGGGTCAGGGTTGGAGGTGAATAGTCCATTTTAATTTTAATAGCTTCTCAATCGGCAACGGTCACCTATTGAAAGTGTCCGATGGTCATTCAGGGTCGTGACTTCAATAATATAAGTCAGGGTTATTTTAATTTTTTTGGAGCTTTGCAATGCATGATGGGTGACTGCTACAAATTTTTGAAGATTGTTTGATATGATCTTCATAATGTGTGGGAGAGTCACGATCATCGGAGATGAATTGTTCTTCGATGGTTATTATCTTGGCTATATGGTATATGTCACGGTCAGCGTCATTGAAGTTGAATTCCCTATTTCATTTTTAATAACTTCTTAACGTAAGATGGGTGACTGCTTAACCTTCCGAAGGTTGCAAGAAATGTAATGGGAAGAACAAGTCGTATGTCGTAGATCTATGTTAATAAGTAATAATTCCAGACTGAAAAAGGAATAAAATTAAGTAAAAGTACCAAAATATGATGAAAAAGTTATCCAAATTTTTTTTTTAATATAATTATAAAGAAGTAAGACAAATTAAAAATAACAAACACTGTTTCATGACCAATTGGATCATTTTCAATGTTATAATTATAAAGTAACAAGTATATAAATATTTTTAAAATAGATCGGTTTTAAACTGATCGATAAAAAGATAAAAAATATATATGTACATATTTCTAGTGGATGTATACTGATTGTCATTATCGCAACCTATTAAAAGCTGATATTACGTTTTATTTAGTTGATGTAGCGCGTGTCATTATGAATGTACTTAAAATAAAGAATGGACCCTCCATTGCCCATTCTCGTGAGGACGCAAACATATTTTCTTCTCTTCGATTTTAACAACTTTTTGTATTAGGTGTTGGAATTAATTCGTAGCGTTTTACAAGTGATGGGAAGTACTTTCATTAATGTATTTTTTAATGCTCATGTGAAATAAATAACATTCTTTCATTAAAAAACGCTACGAATTAATTCCAACACCTAATACATTTGTGTTACTTTTAATATTCATTTTGATTGTAAAAGAATGAATATTGTATGAATATAGATTTTTTTTTGTTTGCGAGGAAGAGAAAAATCTTTACATAGCCCCTCATCCGGGATGCTCCCGAAGGAGAACCTAACCGGATGAGGGGAAGACATCCAGGACATCGGTCCTGATTGTGCAGGATTCGATGAGTATGCGTCCCTCCTACGGAAGGACAGCGGACATTATCGTCTACCTGCTAAAAAATTCCCCCTATTCAGCACCTCCGCAAAACCACATTGGGGAACATCACATCGCTGTATTATTAAGATAAAATCGATTCGATTACGGTTTTCTTTTTCAGAACGATACCCTTACATTCGTTACAATTGCCATTTATCGTTTCTCATTTCGAAAATTTTAAAGTTTGCAGTCAATCAAAGTTTGCAGAGTGACGCCTTTTTTTCCTTTTTAATGTCGACTGTATGGGTAATATTAGCAAACAACTCTTTTCCAGCGTTACATTGTAATTACATTGTAGTTACATTGTAATTACATTTGATATTTGAACAAGACGTTACGTGCTTCAATTCGAGTTCTAATACATCATTGATTTCGGAATACGTCGATATTAGAACTATGAAAATTCCAAAATATCTTGTTGTGTTCGTTCTTTGAAGCGTTCTCCGACAGATCTTCTAGAATATTACAACACTTACGCTCAGCATACACGCAGATAACATCAGTCAATACGTTCGATATTTTATTTTTCAATATTTGTTGCCTGATACGTACACAATAAAATACGCACATTGCAATATTACATTAGCGTAACACGAAACAGATCGTCATTGCGGAGGCCGCAATATATTTTCCATGTAACTATACTTTTTGGCAACCATAATTCTGTACATCATCAATGATATGGCCTATCGACAGTCGTGAATTTTCACAGTCTTTTTCTCGGACAAATTGATTTGTAGTAGCTGAGCTTTGAACACAGATCTCAGTCGATTATATTCTACAATGGCTCTCGAGTTTGCTTTAACAGATTAAAATCTATCAAATGTAGGACTTCTAATGTACTCACTCGTGATAAACCTACATAGGCTTGACCATCATTGAACACATGTTGTTTTTCCAAGTTACAAATTGGTACTCTGGAATTACGAGCAATTATTTTTCATTGTACGGGCTAATATAAATTTTAAATCAAATCTCAATAAGCGACTTTTTGTTTTGTGCACTAAGAATAACATATCGCACTTATTTTTTAGAATGAAACTGTAATCTGTTTTACTTGTATGTATGTATATTCGTTTTGAACTCGCATCTTCAATAACATATGAGTTATTTTTCATGATAATATATTATATTAAATTTAGATAATATATACACTTTATGTATGTTCACTTTGAACTGGCACCTTCAATAATATATCAGTTACTTGTAATAGTAATATATATTGTTAGATAATCATTTAAATTTTTAAAGGTAGAAATTTTTTTGGGTACACTTGATGTATGTTCACTTTGAACTGGCACCTTTAATAATATATCGGTTACTTGTCATGATAATATGTTATAGGATTATCATTTAATTTTTTAATTTATATATGTTTACTTTGAACTGGCACTTTTAATAATACATCAATTACTTCTCAAGTAATATATTATCAGATAATCATTAATTTTTAAAGATTTACATTTTTGAAAATCTGTTTTTGAATTATTAATAACCATCAAATTTTATGTATGCTCGCAGTAAACTGAAACTTTGAATAATAAATCAGTTACTTTTCATGGTAATGTATATTGTTAGATAATATATTATCAGATATTCGTATAAATTTTTAAAGGTTTATGTTTTTGAGAATATGCTTTATATATGTTTACTTTGAACTGAGACCTTGAATAATATTGGTAGTACAAATTAGTTCGTCCGTTTTTTTGTGTTCAAAAATGCATTTATTTAAAAACAAAATGAATGAACAGATTAATTAAAGTATTGTTCATCGCTGGCTACTACTTTTTCCCATCTCTCAGCCAATTTTCGAATTCCATCTCGAAAAAATGACTCGTCTTTGGAGGCGATCCAATTTTGGAGCTAATTTTCGATTTCTGCGAAAGAAGTGAACCGGTGACTTGCCAAATCGTGCTGCATTCTTCGGAACAAACAATAATCAGAAGGAGCAATGTCCGCAGAATATGGCGGGTGCGGTGAAACATCCCATTTGAGCGTTTCCAAATATTTTTTTATGACTTTTGCGACATGATGCCGAGCGTTGTCATGAAGAAAAATACCTTTATCATGTTTTTGCTCGTATTTCGGCCGTTTTTCTCGCAATGCACGGTTCAAACGAATCAATTGTAGCCGATATCGATCGCCCGTAATGGAATCGTCAGGTTTCAGCAGCTCATAGTAAACAACACCCTTTTGGTCTCACCAGATACAGATCTTCGAACCATGAATGTTCGGCTTTGGTGTTGATGTTGAGGTCGATGGCAACGATTGACCGGGCTTAGCGTAGTATTTTTTCTTCTTGGGGTTGTCGTAGAATATCCACTTCTTATCTCCAGTCACAATCCGATGCAAAAAACCTTTTCTTTGTTGTCTTTGAATCAGCTGTTCGCAAGTGAAAAATCGCCTTTCAATGTCTCTCGGTTTCAGTTCATAAGGCATCCAATTTCCTTGTTTTTGAATTATTCCCATGGCTCTCAATCGTGCAAAAACGGCTTGTTGAATTACTCCCAATGATTCTGCAAGCTCCTCTTGCGTTTGATTCTGATCTTCTTCGAGTAATGCCTCTAATTCTATGTCTTCGAATTTTTTTGACTGTCTAAAGCGAGGCTTTTAACGCTGAAATCTCCATCCTTGAAACGTCGAAACCATTCCCTACATAATTTATCAGTTGGAGCAGTGTCACCATAAACTTCGACAAGCATTCGATGAGCTTCAGCTGTGCTTTTCTTCCAATTAAAGCAGAAAATTAGAACCTCCCGCAAATGCTGCTTGCTGATTAACACAAAATTTGACATCTCAAACACAGTAAAAGTCAAGGTTTTTATATGAAACTCAAAGCGATATAAACTGAATATTATTAGCAGATGTCTAACCTCTTTGAAAACGCCAAAATCAGCTGTCACTATGAATCATTCACAACAGTCGGAGCCATCTTTTGGAAAACGGACCGAACTAATTTGTACTCCCAATATATCAGTTACTTTTCATGATAATATATATTGTTAGATAATCATTTAAATTTTAAAAAGTTTGCATTTTTGAAGATCTGTTGTACATTTTTTTTATCACTTACACTTTCCGATTTATACCCGGAAAACAAACATATACGCGTTATTATAACTCTATTTGTTTGTAATTAATATTTAACAAAAGGAGATCGAATGGAAATGAAATTATACGCTGATATTTGTTAATTAAGCTAGAAAATGAAAAAGTGATTTATTTCTATTTGTTTATAATTAATATTTAATAAAAGAAGATCGGAGGGAAACGAAATTATATATTGGTATTTGTTAACTAAGTTAGAAAATGTTAATGATAAAGCCATTTATTCAATAATGATTTCCATTTGTTTGTAACTTAATATTCAACAAAAGGAGATCAGAGGAAAACGAAATTTTACGCTGGTATCTGTTAACTAAGATAGGAAATGATAATAAAAAAGCTATTTATTCATCATCAATCTTTATTTGTTTATAAATTAATACGTAACGAAAGGAAATCGAACGAAGACGAAATTATATATTATATTCGTTAACTATTGTAAGCTAAAAATGATAATAAAAATGCGACTTCTTCGTTCTTAATATCGATTTGTTTATAACTCAATCTTGTTTTATATAAAATATAACATTTTTTAATATTTAAAATCCGATGGAAAGATATACATAAAATTTTATATATATATATATATATATATATATATATATATACAGAATATAAATTGTACACTGATATTTGTTAATTATTATTATTCTTCGGAAAATGACCGTTGTTTTGACATTTTTCCCTCAAGTAATTATATCTTCAATTCTTTTTTAAAACTTATTACATAAAAATTAAATATTTTACAAAGAAAAAGAGTCAATAGTGGCCAATTTTGGCCTTTTCCAAATTTCATACAAACACGAAAATCTATTTCTTGAAGTCAATTATAAGGTAAATTTATGTTTATGATAATGACAAAGCAATTTATTTGATCTTGGTTTCCATTTGTTTATATCTTATTATTTAACAAAAGGACTCGAACAGAAACAAAATTTTACACTATATTTGTTAAGACAAAAGATGATGACAAAGCGATTTATTCGACCTCGAGATCTCCATTTCTTTATGATTTCATATTTAACAAAAGGTGATCGGATGAAAACAAAATTACACGCTGGTAATTAACTACATAACAAAATGATAATGAAAAAATGACTTCTCCAAATTTTGTACAAACAAAATGAAAATCTATTTCTTAAAATCAATTATAAGATAAATTGTTTATAAAGACGTTCGCTACAAAATGCGTAATATTAGTACAAGCTTACAGCTTTTTAAAAAAAAGGAAAAAAAAGGCTCTAAGAATATACGCTTTTCGAATAAAATCTAAGTAGCCAACTTAATTAAGGGAATGCTGGAGTGTCCTGTTTTATCATTAATTATTAAAGACTCTATTTATGGATTGAAAATTCCTTCTCCACACACAATTAAAGTATTGACAACAATGCAATTCGCAAGCTACAAATGAATACGAAAAACGAAATTGAAGACTTACAGTTTTATTATCGGCTTCTGTAGTCAACACGTCACAATATGTGCTGCATATAAGAGTTTCAGACCCTGCACGTTCATAAAAAGTAGCTGGCGAATTGCAGAAAACCTGAAAGAACAATCCTATGCTTTTAGAAACGAGATAGGGGCTTTAATATAAAAGAAAAGTGTTGCCGAAAATTTCATTTGTATATTACGTGAGTGAAATTGACGTGAAGCCATGAAACCGAGCAATATTTTAGTTCCGCGATATTTCGACAGCGGTGCTGAAAAGTGCGTCGCTGAATCATACAAATGATCTGAATTATCTACTTACTTATGGACCTCAGGCTCATATCAAAAAACGTTCTTTCTTACATGCCCTGGTCAAAGTTTTTTCTTTTGAGAGGAAAAATGATCATAAAATAAATATGATATTAGTTATTTAAATTTTGTTAAAATAATTTCTTTATAAACAAGAAATATTTACTTACATATGAATATAAATGAAGATAATTATTTTAATTACGCTGTTCTGTTTTTCATATATACATTTTATTTAGTAAATTATTGATGCATATATATAAAATAACATATATATGTATATGTATGTGTATATATATATATATATATATATATATATATATACACACACACACACACTATACATATATAATAGCATACATATACACGCGTGTGCATATACCAAGTACAAGTGTACAAGTATGAAATGCGAATTTTTTTTCTAAAAAAACAACGTTAAATTCGGAAGAATGAAAAATGATTTATTCAAAGTATGCTCCATTGCTAGTTATACATTTTTCCCATCTTTCGGGTAATTTGTGGATACCACGCCAGTAAAAATCTTTCCTTTTTGCCGCGAACCATTCATCGAGCTATTTTTTCACATCTTCGTACGAACCAAAGCGCTGCTCAGCAAGTGCGTGACCCATCGATGCAAACAAATGGTAATCGGAAGCAGCCAAGTCTGGTGAGTAAACCGCATGGGCTAGCACTTCCCAGCTGAGTGCTTCCAACGTGTCGCGAACCGGTTTTGCCGTATGTGATGGAGCATTGTCATGGAGAAAAATGATCTTGTATTGCCTTTTTCGATATTTTGGTCATTTTTCGAGTAGAGAACGGTTCAAATCGATCAATTGTTGTTTGTAGCGTTTGGTATTAACCGTTTCAGCAGACTTTAACAGCTCATAATAGACCACACCCTTCTGGTCCCACCAAACACAGAGCATCGTCTTCCTGCCAAAGCGATTCGGTCTTGCGGTCGATGTGGATGGTGCTCCTGGGTCTACCCATGATTTTTTGCGCTTGGGATTCTCAAAATATATCCACTTTTCATCCCCAGTAACGATACGATGCAAGAACGACTTTCTTTTGTATCGTTCGAGCAAAATTTCACATGCGCCTCTCCATCTGCCTCTCGTTCAACTCATATGGTATCCATCTGCCGACCTTCTGAATCTTTCCCATCTCTCATAGGCGATTGGAAACAGCTTGTTGACTAACGCTTAATTGCTCTGTGAGTTGTTTTTGTGTTTGTGAATCGTCTTCGTCCAACAATGCTTGCAATTCTACATCTTCGAACCTTTTTGACGGTTTTCCATGTTCCTTGTGCAACATCGAAATCACCACTTTTGAAACGCCGAAACCATCGTTCACACGTATCTTGCGATAGAACATGTTCACCATAAGCTTCTCGAAGTAATCGGTATGATTCAGCAGCAGTTTTCTTCAAATGAAAACAAAAAATTAATGCTGCCCGCGAATGCTCTTTATTTTATTACACAAATTTCGACATATTGAACACAGGAAAACAATACTATGCAAACACTTTTTCAATTTATTACTTATGCGCATTTGACACTTGTTGATAACATAACAAAATGGCATAATGGCATAGTCAAATCTTTATACTACACATTGCATTGGTGCACCATCTGTCTCAAATCCGCACTTCATACTTGTACACCCTATATGCGCGTGCGTGCGTGCATGCGTGCGTGCGTGCGTGCGATTAGTAAATATTTTTAAACCGTACAAGTTTGTCTAAAGCATTTCTCTCAAAAATGCCTACTTTTCAAGATATTTATGATCTGGGACTTTTTGTATCCTGTATATATTAAAAATTGGTATAATATAATATGTTAAAATTATATTAGGCCAATTAGTTTAGTATATCTATATTTATAAATACGTTCCTTTTATGTGTTACCGATAAAAAAATTTATTTTATATAAAATTCCACTGAAACTCAAAAAAATTCACAAATTTCAGGTTTTTTAAGTAAGTAAAATCCAAAAAAACTCTGGGTTTTTATGTAGTGGATAAAATAATGCCAACCCTGATTTTCGAAATCGGTAATTGATATTTCAATCTGAATGATTCTTTATGGAGTTATTCGGACACAAATGGATACCCGTCAAATGTGAAAATTTGTACAAAATTTACAATTACCAATTTCAAAAGTAAAGATTTTAACTTTTAAAATGCTTTTAAAAAAAATCTCGTTATGATAATTTTGACGAAGGTATTCTATTTTGAAGTTAAAGGATCATTTAGAATTAGAAATAGAAACCCACCGAGCTAATATAATTTATATAACAACATAATATAATAGAGAGCGCTTTAGGATTGGTCAAAGTTGGTTATTTCAAATACTATAAATATTCATTAATTTAATTATTCTCAAATGTAACTATGTACGTAACTATGAAACGTTCGGACATTAAAACACAATCAATCTGAGATGCTAATAATCGCAAGCCGAAACGTTCGGACATTCACGAAGATATACAATCCCTCCCTCCTTATTTCAAATAAGAAACATTTGCGTGCTTTTTTTTGAAGAATAATGTTTATTGCCGACATTAGGTAAGATGCACATTGGGTAACGTTAATGTCGGCGGTAAACGTTATTTTTCAAGAAATGATAAGAGCATTTCAAAGATTCTTATAAAAAAAATATCATATAATAATGTAAAGGATATGTACAATGTTATACAAAAGTGTTTTAGTTTTCAACATTTAATTTTTTTCAACATGAAATTTTTCAAGAGATATCTTTTTTATTTTTTAGAGTACGTCATTTTAGAAAGCAAAATATTGTTCTCTTATTCAGGGCACAGAATTAAGATTTGTTTATTACGTCATCAAAGTTGAAGTTTATTTTTTAATTTTAAGATAGACTTCAAATTAATATCGTTTGTAATAAAATTTTTACATAAAAACATGATTTAAAGCATAAAATTATGGTTATTTTAAGCTTTAAAATGTTGATTTCAAACATTGCTTTATAATCATTTTTCGCAGAGATATGTGAACTTTGATTTTGATCTTTTTAAAGCTAACTTTAAATGATCCTTTAACTTCAAGATAGATGAATAACTTCATCAAAAATGATTGTAACGAGATTTCTATAAAAATATTTTAAAGGTTGAAATCTGCACTTTTGAAATCGGTAATTGGTATTTCTCTCAATCCGACTGATTCTTTATGGAGCTGTACGGACACAAATCGTACAACAATCAATAAAAAAGCAAACTGAAGGTAAAGATTCACTCTTTCGATTGCTGTAAACCGCATTTTTGTGTGAATTTTACTTTACGCCATAGAACTTCATAAAATTTGTACAAAATTTTCGCATTTGGGTATTCATTTATGGCCGTATAGCTCCATAAAGATTCAATTGAAATATCAATCACCGATTTCGAAAGTAGAGATTTCAAGCTTTCAAATGATTTTTTATTTTTTATCTGCGATGATTTTTCACTGAGTTACGATGTTTTAAATATATTAGGTGTACAAATAAGTTTCCGCCGTTTTTTATCAAAAATTAAGCATTTATTGTGAAAGAAGGATACATAATGTTTTATTGATGTAAATCAAAATGTAAGTGCAAGTTCTTTCTGCGTTTGGCACGAATCTTCATTCAATAATGCTTCCAATTCCGCATCTTCGTACACTTTCGACCTTCCGCTACTTTCTTTGTCTTCGACGTCATATTCACCATTCTTAAATTTTTGAGACCATTCACGACAACTTCTCTCACTCAAGGCAGCCTCACCACATGCTTCTACAAGCAATCGATGAGCCTCAGCTGCAGATTTCTTCAAATTAAAGAAGTAAATCAAAAGTTCCCGCAAATGACGCTTATTCGGCTCAAAACATTTTCACACAAAAAAAAATATACGATGATGATATAAAATCGCTAGTATTTCAAGGTTATATTGTTGACAAATGTCCAACCTTACGATATAATGTTTTACATCAGACAATTTTAACCATAGCTTGCTAATGGCGTCTCTTGTCAAACGACGGAAACTTATTTGTACACCTAATATATTTGTATATTTTTTAGAGTGTTCGAAAGTGTTCCTTATTTTTTGTTGAGTAGTGTGTATATATATATATATATATATATATATATATATCTCAAATACGAATAATTTAATTTTAATTAAAAAAAATTTATTTTAATTCTCGATTTGAAGATATTATAATTTTCTATCTGATATTATTTCCTTTGAAATCAAGAAAATTATTATTGAATAATAAGAATGTATTTTTCTTGGTGTAAACATTTTCATGTAAACAAATTGTGTCGGTTTAACATTATATAATCTTATTTCAAGCTTTATATGTCGAAAATAAAGATATTTTCAAAATAAGAATAGTCTTTCTTTGTGTATATAAGGACTTCAATATTACCATCATATTTTTAGGACATATTAATTAAATAATTTAAAATAACGATTTTTCAAAAATTTTGGTTATCAAATGTTGAAATATCATAATCAAATGTTGAAATTTCAATAACGTAGAATATCGTATTAGCTATACTTAAAATGTCAAACAGAAATGTACAGAAAATAATCTATCCGTTGATGTTTGTCCCTGCATTATACGATAGAAACTATTAAAAAGCCACTTAGTAGTAGTTAATACCCTGGCGGTTCTAAACCAGGTCTTCTGAGGGGGGCGCGGGGCGCGGGGGATACTCATAGGCGCGGGAGAGTAGGCGCGGGGAGTACTGATAGGCGCGGGGAAGGGAGGGGAGGCGCGGGAAGTCCCGGCGCTATCGGTGTTTACTGATATGATGAGTCCCAGCGCTATCAGTGTTTACTGATATGATGATACGGATCGCCATTGTGGTGTCACGTATTATTGGGACCGCCGCCACCCAACACCCCATCGCCGCAGATGCTGCCGCCACCGCCACCACCTCACATCCCGCCGCAGGCAACCGTGCCATCACCGCCGCCGCGGACCCCGCGTCCACCCTAAAGTGCGTTTCGGACCATCACCGCAGACCTCGCGTCTATCTCAAAAAATGCGTTTCAGACAGCCACTGCGGAGTCCACTCCCTAAATGCATGGCAGTATTATAACGCGAACAAGAAATATTAAAGAAAAAAAAGAAAGAAAAGAAATTATATAATAAAAAAATATTCTTACTTTCTCCACACCCTCTCCCTCTCCGTCCTCGTCCTCCTCCTCATTCTCCGCTGAATTCTTAGTCCTCTTTCTCTTCTTCTTCCCTCACCGCCTCCTTTTCCTCCTTCTCCTCCTTCTCATCTTCCGCTGAATTCTTATTCCTCTTCCTCCACAGTCTCATCGAGATTGTCGATGAGATGGTTGAATAATTGATCTACGTGCAATTGAAAATGAGTGAGATCAACTATGATATTATTCTGAATCTCCTCTAAGAAAGAGGAGTAGGAGGAAGAGGAGGAGGAGGAGGCAGTCTCCTCAACTTTTTGTTCTTTTTGCATGTTATAGTTGCACAATAAAAAAATTATCACTTCACTTAATCACAGAAAATGTGCAACAATATTCTATCATTAACGCTAAATGGTAGAATATTGTTGCACGTTGGGGAAAAAAAATATCATTCACGTCTTAACACGTCTTGCGCGCGGACAAAGCAGGACAAAGACTGACGTTGAGAATCGATCTTCGCCGTTGAGAAGCGAGCCTGCCTAGGATCTATAGGGGGGCAGTTGTATATAAAACACTTTAGATCATAAGTGCCGTCACGAAAAGTTATCGGTATAGCGCGTCGAGATATACAGGGTGGGCCATCTATTGGTACGTTTTTGAATTTCGTCGTATGGCAACACCGAACGAGCTACAGACCCGAAATTTTGACAGTTTATTAGTCATACCGTCCGCGGCACGAAACAACATGTTTTCTCTTGAAGAGCGTTTTGAAATTTTAAAAACTTATTTTCAAAGTCAGTGCTGTGTCGCCGAAACTGTACGAATTTTGAAAAGAAATATGGGTCGTGATAGAGCACCCACCGAAGGAGCTATACGCAAATTGGTGAGGAAAGTTCGTGAGAAAGGGATGTTAGTGGATGACATTATATTACGACTGTTTTGAGTGAAATTGGCGCCGAGGTAGTCCAAAATGTCATTAATAATTGGGGTGACCGAATGGCATACTGTAAGGCCAGTAGAGGGAGCCACATGAACGAAATCGTTTTTCATTCTTGACGCGAATACTTTTAGCTTCACAACAACAAAAAAATTAATAAAAAATATCAATGTATGCTCATTTGATCGCATTTTTAAAAACGTACCAATAGATGGCCCACCCTGTAGGATGAATGGATGGATGGATGGGAAGTAAAGGAAGTACATATATATAATGATATGAACAAAAAAAATTTTTTTATTCACATATTATTATATCATTTCTTTTTTACGTATTAAAAACTAAAGCTAATAGCTCGCAATCGATGAGCTGATGTTTGTTAAAGATATCATTATCGCGTATAGCGTTTTTGGACGCGATGTTGGAGAATCGCGTATACTTGACATCAACGAGTATCGACGAGTCGGATTAATCGTTCGAACGTTACATCGATACATTCGTCAAATTCAAACATACGTCGTAGCGTCGTTTCAGTCATCATCATGCGTACGGACGAAGAATTGAGACGTACGAGCGTAGCATCGTTCAGCATGCAAACGCTGACAGTTAGCGGTCCAACACTTATAAAATTGTCCTTGTATTCGTTTCGCAGCATCTTGTAAACATTCCATCGCTGCTCGTAGAGACCCTTCCACGTTTCGAGAGACAGCAACAGTTCATGTCCGCGATGATCTCCCAGGGCGATCTCCACGTAACTCGGTGGAGTTGATTCCAATTTCCAAAAATTTGTAGCTCGTAGTCGTCAGATCGTAACGTCTGCCCAATAAATGCATCTTGCGGTGCTCCATGCTGTGTATATACATAATGTTAAAAACGTTTCTTTTGTGTATAGAATGTTAAAACTTACATGTTATTGCAGTTCTTCTTCTTCATTTCGTACGATGTGTTGCTGTCTTCAGCGAAGTACTTTTTTTTTTTCAACCGTTTGTACAAGCGAGTATCGCAAGACTAATTGCACCCGCGTAAATTGCGATATATATAAAACTTCTAGAATCGAAGAGGGGGGTAACTCTCTCCCCTCTTTTTCTAAGAATTGCGAACCTGTCGCAACACTTTCTACGTGTTTTTATTTTTTTTATTTTTTGTTCGCGAGTTTATCAATGCTTATACTTTATGATTTATATTTCGATGGCATCGATGACGTTGGTGATGAGCACGTTGGCGACTTTGACGCCTTTTCTCCAGGATATTCCCAATATCTCGCTTTTTCCTTCGAAGGCGGTGGACTTGGCGGACTTGGCGACAATGGACAGTACCCCTTTCGCTCGATTGATTTTCGATGTATATATTCTTTTATTCGATCCATGTCTTAACGCTCGTAATTGAAGCTTACGATTGAATGAAAAAAGTCTAATATACTGCCTATGTACATTATATGTACTGTCAGATCGGACATGTCCCGACACGTTTAACAGAAGCGTTGACGTTTTTGGATACATACATATGTATATACATACATACATACATACATACATATGTGTCCATACATATACGTTCATACATATACGTTCATACATATACGTTCGTACATATACGTTCATTCATACGAGTACATGTATTACAAAGGAAGAGAAAAAAGAAATACGTAATAAATATGTTAACGTATTTTTATTTAAAAAATTCTTTTGCAACCACCAGTTATATATTTTCAATACATTTTGTAACGCAATTCTGAACATGTTGTCCACATCGCATAGTATTAGTAACATCCAGCTTGGTTAAAGATTCCAGGTCTTCGTAAACTACATCCAAGGTCTCGATGCACATGCGTTCTCGCTCATCGTCCAAAAGCAAGTTCCACAGCCACGTTCGTTTTTCGCGTCCCTTAACGTACACGATAGCATCATCTTCAAATACAGCTGCTGTGATCAGACGTTTCGCCTCGTTGTACGGGACCATCCCATCCTCCCATCGCAATCCATGGTGATAAGCAGTCAACCAGGAAGCGCAAGACCTGTCGGATCTTGTCAAAAATTTCCATGGCACGGAACTCGTAAAAATGTAATGTGTGAGAACGATCCCCTGTTTCAGCACCGCCACTTCCTTCACGATAAATTTCTTGTTAACGATGAATCCTTGCAGATCCACGAACGTTGGCACGAGCATGTTGTCGAGAAGACTGCGGTCGATTGCGACGTATCGTAGATCTTATATCGTGTTAGAGGTGCATGTTAGGTGATTTTGCGCACAACATTGGTCAATGGATTATACTGAACCACGCGATCGTGTATGATGAGACAATAGGCTGTTGTATTTGCGGGTACATCCTCTTTACATTCAAAGTCTAATCGCACGTCCACGGTGCCACTCTTGACTGATTCGTTCTGTCGAGAGCAATCGATGATCACGAATGGGCCATTACGTAAAAAAGTTGTAAAGGTGAGACTCGGCTCGAGATACTCGTATCCGTAGTAGCCCTTGCAGAAACGCGCGTACAAGTCGTACAGAATCGCACATCTGTTTTTGTCAAAATCCAGATTCAAGTCATCATACGGATAACATTCCGAATTCAGGTAAAGTTTCGCATTGGTTAATTTGTAGTCGTTGAATCGACTTACATCCTCGGACATGATATTTTTTCGACCTATTTGCATAGCAAAAATAACGTAGCGCGACTTCTCGAGTTGAGTAGCCATCTTGATGGCCCACGAATGCTTGGTTGTGCTCTGCAAGAGTGGAAATTCGTACAGATCTCACGAGCGAAAAGCCATGCTCAAATATCGTCCGCTCTCCAAAGCGCGCAGCATCGACAGCTTATTTATCTCGCTCAATAACACGTGCGGCATTCGCCACTGTACTTTGAATAATTCGAGCGTTGACTCTATCGCCGGATCTCCCGTCAGACAATTGTTGTCGTTGCGCGCTCGTATTAAAATCAACTCGTGACAAGCGTTGATCACCACGCGTTTGTAATCTTCGCAAAATCCCAGCAGTACGTAGAGCGGTACACAGAAATTAAAATATCCGGCTGCAGTAGTCTGCGCATTCCAGCCGGCATTCCGTAGAATCACACTTCTGTCGGCTGACACTGTTACATAGTTTTTGAGTGTGCTAGTTATACCCACATTTCTATTACGGTCAATCTCCACACCATTGAGTTCATATCGAATCTCATCGAAAATGAACGCGACGCAATTATTTCCCAATGCCACATGAGCACCCTGGACCACTTTGTTCTTCGTCAGTTTTCCCTCGACATATAGAAAGCTTTCGTACGGCAGTGTGTACAGATCTTGTTGCTGTATGGGTATTCTTATTTCGTCGCTATATCCAAACGTGTTGTTGGCGAACGGGCTGTACGTGTGAGTCTCAATCTTGACGATGCGATCGTCGAAGATCGACTCGTCTTTAATGTTTAAGATATCAGTCATCTCAAATGTTGCGCACCGCGAATCCCAAAGACTTTAAAAATGTAACGTTTGTCGCGCTGAGTTTCTTCTTTTTCTTCCTGATGCAGCTCGATGAGCGAGTGTTGTCGAGCTGTGGCGTCACCGACCTTGTAAAGGATGCATTATCTCTCTGCGTACGCTTCGTTCCGTTCAGCACGAGCATCTCACGCTCACGTTATTACTGTCGCCGTCGTACGTGCAATTTAACGGTGATTTCTTTTCCTCGAAAATCGAGCAATCGTTCGTTCTGATCGACGATGCGTATCGTTAGATCTGTAATGCTCCGTGCGATGATCGGCAGGTAAATGATTTGCGTCGGCCTCTCCGATATCTTATACCCTGGCGCCACGCTCGGCGAAAATTCATGTATCGTGTGCGCGCTTTTGCCATTGCTGTATGCACCTGCGGTCACGTTACACTCTACGCGGATAACGTTTACATTCGTTATGTTGATCGACACGTCCGATTCGTGCCACCTTCGCGGCTGCAGTATACGCTTCGACGAGAATCCCAGCAGCGATCCAATGCTGTTGGACTTGTCAAAGTTTATTCTGTACGCACATCTAATCTCACATTTCATCGTGTTGTAGTTTGTGCGAAGCACAATCGGGTATTCTCCACCCTCATCATCATCATCATCATCATCAGTGTTATTGTTATTGTCACCACGCACTACATCAACGGTTTCAAGTGCGTCGCGGTGCGGACGTTTTCGTAAAATCGCGCGTTTCAGAAATTCATTTATATCTCGCACTTCGTACGAACCTTCGGGAATTGTAATTTCCGCGTCGTCTTTGGCGAAATAAAATTTGTTGTTCGATCGTTCACGTTCGGTATCGTGTGATAAGTCTAAAAAATCGCCAAACCGAGCTCGTAATCTCCGTTTCACTCAAATCTATGGCGGGGAAGTAATTCGCCGCGAGGTCGGTGCTCTTTTCGCTCAGCGTAAGCGTCAACGACATGACGGAAAAAAGCGTTCGACTAATACTAAGATTTCACAGCGCCTCGTCGAGCTTTTTAAATTCACGCTCGTCTATCGTTAGAAACCGCAGACACATCTGTGCCGCAGAAACTTTGATCGTACGTCTGATAGGACGTGCGATTGTACTCTATCGTCGTAGCACCGTTCTCGAAATATCGCACCAGTTCCTTAGGCGGTCGAAGATTGCCGAAACTGTCAAAATACACGACGCGATTGTTCCTCTTCGTGTACGCTACCCAGTGAGTACCAGGCCCCGTCGCATCGTCCAGATTCACGATACCGCTTTCGTTTCGGCGCACACCGCTTCGGCGCACACTGCTTCGGTATATATTGTAAAGGCGTGCGAATCCGCGAATCGCGCAATAACAAAATGTATCTCGCGGTGTGTCATCCTTCCGATATTCGAGATTTGAGCGCCGAGCAGTTACAATATATACCGAAGGTCGTACTCTTACGCGTGTACGGTGAATACATCGAACACGTCTGGGACAAGCTTCCGGAACACGTAAAGGCAGATTCGGAGGTTCGAACTTATCGTCGCTGCGACGAACACTACAATCAGCCGTGGCAGCGGACGCACATCGACTGCCCCACACCGAAGATAAAGGATTGTAGCGAATGTCGGCGTCGCACGGTAGTCTGCTAAATCGAGCGATAAACGCGCTTCCTTTCGAGTTACATATTCCGGGTTACTAGTTTCGAGAACGGTGCTACGACGATAGAGTACAATCGCACGTCCTATCAGACGTACGATCAAAGTTTCTGCGGCACAGATGTGTCTGCGGTTTCTAACGATAGACGAGCGTGAATTTAAAAAGCTCGACGAGGCGCTGTGAAATCTTAGTATTAGTCGAACGCTTTTTTCCGTCATGTCGTTGACGCTTACGCTGAGCGAAAAGAGCACCGACCTCGCGGCGAATTACTTCCCCGCCATAGATTTGAGTGAAACGGAGATTACGAGCTCGGTTTGGCGATTTTTTAGACTTATCACACGATACCGAACGTGAACGATCGAACAACAAATTTTATTTCGCCAAAGACGACGCGGAAATTACAATTCCCGAAGGTTCGTACGAAGTGCGAGATATAAATGAATTTCTGAAACGCGCGATTTTACGAAAACGTCCGCACCGCGACGCACTTGAAACCGTTGATGTAGTGCGTGGTGACAATAACAATAACACTGATGATGATGATGATGATGATGAGGGTGGAGAATACCCGATTGTGCTTCGCACAAACTACAACACGATGAAATGTGAGATTAGATGTGCGTACAGAATAAACTTTGACAAGTCCAACAGCATTGGATCGCTGCTGGGATTCTCGTCGAAGCGTATACTGCAGCCGCGAAGGTGGCACGAATCGGACGTGTCGATCAACATAACGAATGTAAACGTTATCCGCGTAGAGTGTAACGTGACCGCAGGTGCATACAGCAACGGCAAAAGCGCGCACACGATACATGAATTTTCGCCGAGCGTGGCGCCAGGGTATAAGATATCGGAGAGGCCGACGCAAATCATTTACCTGCCGATCATCGCACGGAGCATTACAGATCTAACGATACGCATCGTCGATCAGAACGAACGATTGCTCGATTTTCGAGGAGAAGAGATCACTGTTAAATTGCACGTACGACGGCGACAGTAATAACGTGAGCGTGAGATGCTCGTGCTGAACGGAACGAAGCGTACGCAGAGAGATAATGCATCCTTTACAAGGTCGGTGACGCCACAGCTCGACAACACTCGCTCATCGAGCTGCATCAGGAAGAAAAAGAAGAAACTCAGCGCGACAAACGTTACATTTTTAAAGTCTTTGGGATTCGCGGTGCGCAACATTTGAGATGACTGATATCTTAAACATTAAAGACGAGTCGATCTTCGACGATCGCATCGTCAAGATTGAGACTCACATGTACAGCCCGTTCGCCAACAACACGTTTGGATATAGCGACGAAATAAGAATACCCATACAGCAACAAGATCTGTACACACTGCCGTACGAAAGCTTTTTATATGTCGAGGGAAAACTGACGAAGAACAAAGTGGTCCAGGGTGCTCATGTGGCATTGGGAAATAATTGCGTCGCGTTCATTTTCGATGAGATTCGATATGAACTCAATGGTGTGGAGATTGACCGTAATAGAAATGTGGGTATAACTAGCACGCTCAAAAACTATGTAACAGTGTCAGCCGACAGAAGTGTGATTCTACGGAATGCCGGCTGGAATGCGCAGACTACTGCAGCCGGATATTTTAATTTCTGTGTACCGCTCTACGTACTGCTGGGATTTTGCGAAGATTACAAACGCGTGGTGATCAACGCTTGTCACGAGTTGATTTTAATACGAGCGCGCAACGACAACAATTGTCTGACGGGAGATCCGGCGATAGAGTCAACGCTCGAATTATTCAAAGTACAGCGGCGAATGCCGCACGTGTTATTGAGCGAGATAAATAAGCTGTCGATGCTGCGCGCTTTGGAGAGCGGACGATATTTGAGCATGGCTTTTCGCTCGTGAGATCTGTACGAATTTCCACTCTTGCAGAGCACAACCAAGCATTTGTGGGCCATCAAGATGGCTACTCAACTCGAGAAGTCGCGCTACGTTATTTTTGCTATGCAAATAGGTCGAAAAAATATCATGTCCGAGGATGTAAGTCGATTCAACGACTGCAAATTAACCAATGCGAAACTTTACCTGAATTCGGAATGTTATCCGTATGATGACTTGAATCTGGATTTTGACAAAAACAGATGTGCGATTCTATACGACTTGTACGCGCGTTTCTGCAAGGGCTACTACGGATACGAGTATCTCGAGCCGAGTCTCACCTTTACAACTTTTTTACGTAATGGCCCATTCGTGATCATCGATTGCTCTCGACAGAACGAATCAGTCAAGAGTGGCACCGTGGACGTGCGATTAGACTTTGAATGTAAAGAGGATGTACCCGCAAATACAACAGCCTATTGTCTCATCATACACGATCGCGTGGTTCAGTATAATCCATTGACCAATGTTGTGCGCAAAATCACCTAACATGCACCTCTAACACGATATAAGATCTACGATACGTCGCAATCGACCGCAGTCTTCTCGACAACATGCTCGTGCCAACGTTCGTGGATCTGCAAGGATTCATCGTTAACAAGAAATTTATC
The DNA here is from genome assembly GCF_024713525.1 of Acromyrmex echinatior. Taxonomy (NCBI): domain Eukaryota; kingdom Metazoa; phylum Arthropoda; class Insecta; order Hymenoptera; family Formicidae; genus Acromyrmex; species Acromyrmex echinatior. The sequence goes on from NC_141857.1 coordinate 10,570,206, forward strand.
GTGAAGGAAGTGGCGGTGCTGAAACAGGGGATCGTTCTCACACATTACATTTTTACGAGTTCCGTGCCATGGAAATTTTTGACAAGATCCGACAGGTCTTGCGCTTCCTGGTTGACTGCTTATCACCATGGATTGCGATGGGAGGATGGGATGGTCCCGTACAACGAGGCGAAACGTCTGATCACAGCAGCTGTATTTGAAGATGATGCTATCGTGTACGTTAAGGGACGCGAAAAACGAACGTGGCTGTGGAACTTGCTTTTGGACGATGAGCGAGAACGCATGTGCATCGAGACCTTGGATGTATAATAGTTTACGAAGACCTGGAATCTTTAACCAAGCTGGATGTTACTAATACTATGCGATGTGGACAACATGTTCAGAATTGCGTTACAAAATGTATTGAAAATATATAACTGGTGGTTGCAAAAGAATTTTTTAAATAAAAATACGTTAACATATTTATTACGTATTTCTTTTTTCTCTTCCTTTGTAATACATGTACTCGTATGAATGAACGTATATGTACGAACGTATATGTATGAACGTATATGTATGAACGTATATGTATGGACACATATGTATGTATGTATGTATGTATGTATATACATATGTATGTATCCAAAAACGTCAACGCTTCTGTTAAACGTGTCGGGACATGTCCGATCTGACAGTACATATAATGTACATAGGCAGTATATTAGACTTTTTTCATTCAATCGTAAGCTTCAATTACGAGCGTTAAGACATGGATCGAATAAAAGAATATATACATCGAAAATCAATCGAGCGAAAGGGGTACTGTCCATTGTCGCCAAGTCCGCCAAGTCCACCGCCTTCGAAGGAAAAAGCGAGATATTGGGAATATCCTGGAGAAAAGGCGTCAAAGTCGCCAACGTGCTCATCACCAACGTCATCGATGCCATCGAAATATAAATCATAAAGTATAAGCATTGATAAACTCGCGAACAAAAAATAAAAAAAATAAAAACACGTAGAAAGTGTTGCGACAGGTTCGCAATTCTTAGAAAAAGAGGGGAGAGAGTTACCCCCCTCTTCGATTCTAGAAGTTTTATATATATCGCAATTTACGCGGGTGCAATTAGTCTTGCGATACTCGCTTGTACAAACGGTTGAAAAAAAAAATGTACTTCGCTGAAGACAGCAACACATCGTACGAAATGAAGAAGAAGAACTGCAATAACATGTAAGTTTTAACATTCTATACACAAAAGAAACGTTTTTAACATTATGTATATACACAGCATGGAGCACCGCAAGATGCATTTATTGGGCAGACGTTACGATCTGACGACTACGGGCTACAAATTTTTGGAAATTGGAATCAACTCCACCGAGTTATGTGGAGATCGCCCTGGGAGATCATCGCGGACATGAACTGTTGCTGTCTCTCGAAACGTGGAAGGGTCTCTACGAGCAGCGATGGAATGTTTACAAGATGCTGCGAAACGAATATAAGGACAATTTTATAAGTGTTGGACCGCTAACTGTCAGCGTTTGCATGCTGAACGATGCTACGCTCGTACGTCTCAATTCTTCGTCCGTACGCATGATGATGACTGAAACGACGCTACGACGTATGTTTGAATTTGACGAATGTATCGATGTAACGTTCGAACGATTAATCCGACTCGTCGATACTCGTTGATGTCAAGTATACGCGATTCTCCAACATCGCGTCCAAAAACGCTATACGCGATAATGATATCTTTAACAAACATCAGCTCGTCGATTGCGAGCTATTAGCTTTAGTTTTTAATACGTAAAAAAGAAATGATATAATAATATGTGAATAAAAAAATTTTTTTTGTTCATATCATTATATATATGTACTTCCTTTACTTCCCATTCATCCATCCATTCATCCTATATCTCGACGCGCTATACCGATAACTTTTCGTGACGGCACTTATGATCTAAAGTGTTTTATATACAACTGCCCCCCTATAGATCCTAGGCAGGCTCGCTTCTCAACGGCGAAGATCGATTCTCAACGTCAGTCTTTGTCCTGCTTTGTCCGCGCGCAAGACGTGTTAAGACGTGAATGATATTTTTTTTCCCCAACGTGCAACAATATTCTACCATTTAGCGTTAATGATAGAATATTGTTGCACATTTTCTGTGATTAAGTGAAGTGATAATTTTTTTATTGTGCAGCTATAACATGCAAAAAGAACAAAAAGTTGAGGAGACTGCCTCCTCCTCCTCCTCCTCTTCCTCCTACTCCTCTTTCTTAGAGGAGATTCAGAATAATATCATAGTTGATCTCACTCATTTTCAATTGCATGTAGATCAATTATTCAACCATCTCATCGACAATCTCGATGAGACTGTGGAGGAAGAGGAATAAGAATTCAGCGGAAGATGAGAAGGAGGAGAAGGAGGAAAAGGAGGCGGTGAGGGAAGAAGAAGAGAAAGAGGACTAAGAATTCAGCGGAGAATGAGGAGGAGGACGAGGACGGAGAGGGAGAGGGTGTGGAGAAAGTAAGAATATTTTTTTATTATATAATTTCTTTTCTTTCTTTTTTTTCTTTAATATTTCTTGTTCGCGTTATAATACTGCCATGCATTTAGGGAGTGGACTCCGCAGTGGCTGTCTGAAACGCATTTTTTGAGATAGACGCGAGATCTGCGGTGATGGTCCGAAACGCACTTTAGGGTGGACGCGGGGTCCGCGGCGGCGGTGGTGGCACGGGTGCCTGCGGCGGGATGTGAGGTGGTGGCGGTGGGGGCAGCGTCTGCGGCGATGGGGTGTTGGATGGCGGCGGTCCCAATAATACGTGACATCACAATGGCGATACGTATCATCATATCAGTAAACACTGATAGCGCTGGGACTCCTCATATCAGTAAACACCGATAGCGCCGGGACTTCCCGCACCTCCCCTCTCTTCCCCGCGCCTATCAGTACTCCCCGCGTCTACTCCCCCGCGCCTATGAGTATCCCCCGCGCCCTGCGCCCCCCTCAGTGGACCAGGGTTAGAACCGCCACTGTATTAACTACTCTTAGTTGTTCTGTTCGTATGTACAGGATACTTTAAGCACGGATACTTTGCTTGAAGAAATACATAGAATATCTATCTTGAAATACGGACAGAAATAATAATACGAGTGCGTATATTAACAAACGTTTATGAAACAAATAAAGATATTTTCAAAGTATAATTTTTTTGCAACATATTTCTTGTGATCATGAATTTATCAATGTAACAATGCGACACTATCGAATAATTTTTTTTATTTTGAGACATATGACTTCGATTGTAAATCCGTTTTCTTTAAAAAATTATTTTGGAACATTGATTCATAAAAATAAGTTATTTTTTTCTTTTTTTCTCCCTTTCTCATAATATAATATGATATTGTGCTAGATTAATTATATTCTTTTTTCTTTAAAATTTGTGAACTCTTCTCCTTTAATAAATTCTTAACAAGGTACATCTTCATTAAGATAATAATATATCTGATTGCGTCTTTCTAAGTTCCGCCCTGAATGTAGAGGGAAATAGTTTCGCCATTCTGATCGGTTTCTTCTTTCGCGATCTACGAAAATTATTTCGGCAAGCATCGAACACGTATATATGTTCTATTTTGCTCCGGTAGATGATCTTATTTTCGCATCTCGGATTATCGTAAACTTTTCAGATGTTCTGTCATAATTGATGCATAATGCGTTCAATACATTGCACAGACATCATTTTAAATTTTCTGTTCCGTTTCTATCCATTGCATCAATACTTCAAATCGTCGCTGATGACGACAACGGTGACAGTGACGACCCCGTGCATGTCATGTCTCGTTAGCGATGCCGGATCGCCACACTCGCGCGCGACTGTTGCAGTTCAGAGAAATCGTTGCAGCGGCGTTACCATAAATACTTCGTTATTAATATCACTCAACCCTTTTTTTTTGTGCAGCCTGCCAGAATGATTTGGATCACCACCGACGATCAGGTACCATTACCATATATGATTATAATCAATTGTTCTTTCATTATGATTTGTTAAAGTTTGCATTTATTCTTAATCAAGATTATCATTTCGGTGAATTTAGATAGTTTCTATCCAGATAGCAAGTACGCGTCACTTTACCGTTAGACTTTTTATCATTTATTTAACATCACTGACAACACTAACTAATATTCTCAAGACGCAAAAATGATAATTCTATGTCATAATCCCGGCTGAGATAATATTTTTTGCAATAAATAAATTTATTTATAGATTTCCAGCATATTAAGATTCCTTTAATAAATGCTTATTGAGTATCATATTTAATTGCGATACTGCAGTAGTAGTAATATTCTGCTGCATTTTAAAGTTCAGAAAAATTTTGATGTGCAATTCAAATAACTACGAATATAGTATATAAATATGTAACACATACACATATATATATATATATATATATATATATATATATATATATATATACAGTGTGTCTCAGAGCACCCGTACCATCCTTTTAAAAGGTAGGGATGTATTTGTACAAAAAAATGGTTCAGACAAAATTTGCAGGATTTCGGGAGATCTATCTGATGGTGACCTTGAATTTGACCTTGAGGTCGACCTTGGGCATAACTCAAGGTCAAAGTACCGTTTTATAAATGTAAACCCTTATTCATGACATCACAAATGAAAATAGCAGAAAATTTTACGTCCGAATATTATCAAGCCTAGGTCAAAATTACCCTTAGAGGTCATGTGGAGGTCAAGTTACTTTTAGAGCACCCGTACCAACCTTCTAAAAGATATGTGTTTGTACAAAAAAATAGTTCAAACAATACTAGGTATTTATAGCTATGATGCATCCATCTGCTGGTGAATTTGAATTCTACCTTTAGATTCATTTGTAGTCGTGTACATCGATTTTTAAAGATTCCTAATTATCAAGATCTTGAACAGTCGATGCCGCCTGTGTCAGCGTTACCCAAGATGTACTACGTGGAGGTCACAAAGTCGGACTTACATCTCGTCGGGGTGCTTTTTTAAGGTGGTTCCCCTTGCCGTCACCTTTGTCCATCCTGTTGAAACCACATATTTAGACGTAGTTGAAGTGGAATATCTTCAAGTAAACGTGGGAGTTCGTTTTCGAGTAAATCGACATACAGAAAACGGTTTAGATTTTCTTCAAAGAAAAATGGTCCGACGATATGCGTATCAACAATTCCGCACCAAACATTGACTTTCCAGATACGTTGATGATCGATTTCTCGATACCAATGTGGATTCTCTTGCGCCCAATAACGGAGATTATGTGTGTTCACTTCGCCGTCACTTTTGAAGGTGCACTCATCAGAAAACAAGATACTTCTATGGAACGGTGTTGCCATACGACGAAATTCAAAAACGTACCAATAGATGGCCCACCCTGTAGGTAATTGTTGAGTAATCCAATTACAGAATATCAGTCTTTGTCTATGATCGTCCAATGTCATGGCCTGGTGAAGTGACATTCGATATGGATGAAATGAATTTTCTCGCAAAATTCTATTGATAGTGCTTCTACTTATTCCACTATCTCTTTCTCGTTTTCTTAAAGAATCGGTAGGATTTACAAGAGCAGAAGCAATTATATCAGGTGCCCGTACTGCACGAAGCGGACGATGAATTGGCATTCCTTTATTATAATCCGGTTGGACGATACCTTTTTGAATTATCCGCCGTTGCAAACGACTGAAAACATTGCGCGAATGCGGTGTACGATCGGGATATTCATTTCGCCACATTCTTTCAGCTTCGCGAAAACTTCCAGCCCTACCCAAAACCGACAACATTAACGCAGCTTCTTCGCTTGAGTAAGACATATCTACCTATAAATGAATAATAATCCCCGAATATTGAAGTACTTAAGTACCTACCTACCTAGGTATAAAACGCACCTAAAAAAAAAACCGACAGTTTATAAAACTCTTAAGCGAGCAAAGGAAGAAAAGCAAAACAAACAAGTAAGTTTAGTTCAGTTCAGTTTAGTTGAGTTCAGTTCAGTTCAGTTTAGTTTAGTTTAGTGTAGTTTAATTCAGTTTAGTCGATTTTCTCGAAAACGAACTCCCACGTTTACTTGAAGATATTCCACTTCAACTACGTCTAAATATGTGGTTTCAACAGGATGGATGTCCAGCCCACACGTCTGTCATTGCTCGTCAACAACTGAACCGCATATTTCGCGGCCAATGGATAGGTAAATATGGTCCACATAACTGGCCACCACGATCACCGGATCTTACAATTTTGGATTTTTATTTGTGGGGAAGAATAAAAGACCTCGTATACCGCGAACGACCTACGACTTCAGAAGACATCAAGAACAGAATTCGAGAAGCCATTCAGTCTCTAGATCCTGTCGAAATTCGTCGGGTGACGGATGATTTTCAACGAAGAATAATAGCCTGCATACATGCACGTGGAGGACACTTCGAAAATCTAGACTGAACACATGCGTACGAACAAAGGTGACGGCAAGGGGAACCACCTTAAAAAAGCACACCGACGAGGTGTAAGTCCGACCTTGTGGCCTCCACGTGGTACATCTTGGATAACGCTGACACAGGCGGCATCGACTGTTCAAGATCTTGATAATTAGGAATCTTTAAAAATCGATGTACACGACTACAAATGAATCTAAAGGTAGAATTCAAATTCACCAGTAGATGGATGCATCATAGCCATGTAAATACCTAGTATTGTTTGAACTATTTTTTGTACAAACACATCCATATCTTTTAGAAGGTTGGTACGGGTGCTCTAAAAGTAACTTGACCTCCACATGACCTCTAAGGGTAATTTTGACCTAGGCTTGATAACGTATTCGGACGTAAAATTTTCCGCTATTTTCATTTGTGATGTCATGAATAAGGGTTTACGTTTGTAAAACGGTACTTTGACCTTGAGTTATGCCCAAGGTCGACCTCAAGGTCAAATTCAAGGTCACCATCAGATAGATCTCCCGAAATCCTGCAAATTTTGTCTGAGCCATTTTTTTTACAAATATATCCCTACCTTTTAAAAGGGTGGTACGGGTGCTCTGAGACACCCTGTATATATACAAATTTACATAGAATTATTTAAAACATTAGAGATCCATCTTTGACCGTTATGGATCTTTATTCTCTATTGAATGTTTTCAATATCATAAAGTTGTTATGCTTACGATGATAAAATAATGATTCAATTATGATCATAATTATAACAAAACAAAAGTAAAAAATTCACTCATTCTAAGCCATGCACATATCTAGTGGGGAATTTAGTTGGATGCACTAATATATATTAAGGCTGTTATACTGATTTAATCTGATTGTAAAAGTGAAGTGCAAATATTTCGAATTATAAAATAAATGTTTTATTCCCAGCACAATAAAATGTATTGAATATTTCACAATTTAATCGATTTCTATGTAGGTCTGTTTTTTATTCCTGCATTACCTGAACTGATGCACACGGTGCAATAAGTTGAAATGAAATAAATATATGTTTGTTTCACTTCAACTTATTGCACAGTATGCCAATTCAGGCAGTGCGGGAATAAAGAACAAATCTTTTATACTAAACATATATTTTTACATTAATTTGTGTGTATTCAGCAACTAAAAGATTGCAACACTTTTTTAAAATGTTTTTCAGAACGCGAAAAAATTGTCAGAATGTGAACCACTGCTTGTATAGCAGTTAGAATAGCTGTCACAATATGATGACAGAATCAAAATATATAAGATGTAAATATGTATGTATGTAAGTAAATAAGTTTTCTATAATTATTTTGTATATTAGATTAAATATTATGCTTTTATGATTGCGTTTCAAGACCGAAAAAGATTTCAGCGTGTGATTTGCAGAATCCTGTATATATACATATATTCACAGAAATATTTAAGCACTACGATTTGCTTCGAAAAATAGATTGTAAATATGTTGAGCTGGTCAATATCATGGCGACATTCAACCATCGAGATATAATACTGGATGGAGCATTAGCATCGAAACCATCTAGACCTAGAAAGAGATAGAGCGATACTTGATAGAGAATCATGTAATCAAGGCATTAAGTTGATACATCTGTACTGAGAGTGTTACTTTTGCACAAAATATACGTAGAATATATTTTTATTTTTACTTTGTATCTAATAATTAATAATGTAAATTTAGAATTATCGTACTGTGTTAGTACCAGTCAATACTTCTGTGATGGCTCCTGACTTTAAAGAATACATTACTGTCTTCCCTCTCGTGAAACATAATTCGACCAAATAGGACAAGAGTAGAAAGAAAGTTCCGTACCCAATTATCTTACTCTTTCTAGGTCCGTCAAAACGAAAGAGATTTCGTCACATACTTCAGTACTATATGTCGATGGATTCAACGAAGGAAAAACGGAACAAGCCATTGAATAAGAACTGCAATTTCTACTATGATGTTCTGACAATACTTGATATTGTGCTGCTTTCCTCACTTTCCTTTATGGACTGCAATTGTGTTGTCAAAGAATTATGAAATATTTTCAAATACTATCCCTATCAAAATTATCGTTATTGTACAGATCCAGCTATAACATCATAGATATGTATCAAATATACGCTTTCTATTATTTCAACTATTTTCACAAAGAAAGATAATATGTCATCGTAGAGTGCAGGACCTGTGGTGGATTCTTTAAAATACTTCTCATATCTCGTACGATGTTATAAAAATAAAAAAGAGAGTGAGATATCCACTTTTTAAAGTTTTTTTATAATAGTTTAACTGCAAAAAATCGTTTTGTTACTAAGTGTACGTAATAGTGCAACTCTTGAAGAAGAAAAATCAGCCCTGTAAATTGCTATGCGACTGCTTAAAAATGAAGAAATTAAGTTTTCCGCAGACAAGTTTTTAGTGAACAAGTGGCTTTTTGAAGAACTAATGAATATTTCAGGCTTGTTCAGGGCTAGATTTGTTCGTCATTACGAGGGTTACATTTTACGAGAATTTCAAAACAAAAAGCGGCCGAGAAAGCATTTTCGAGCTATATTCAATGAAAGTTCTATTTTTTTTCATATGATGATGCAGAGTAGAATTCTCATTGGATATTGTCCGTCGTTTATCGCTCATCGTGTTCAGTGTGCAATTGGCATAACTGCAGTAACTCATATTCTGATAATTTTGCCATGTTCTAAAAACCATTAAAAACAGTGCAACCTTTTAGTTGCTGATTATATGATGGTTTTAATGTGCATATCGAGTAAGTTCAACTGAATTTGCTATACATATATTAGGTGTAGTAAAAAGAAATCCATTATTTTTCCAATAGATGGTTTTATAGTAATAATCTGTATCTCTTCTACGCGTGATACAGATTACTAAAGCCATCTTTTGGAAAAATAATGGATTTCTTTTTACTACACCTAATATTTAGTTGCTTAATTTCTGTATATTATTATACGAGATCGATTCTTTATGATTCATGAACATTTAATGTTTCTATGTTTAAAAAATTAAGCTTCTATGTTTAAAAAGTTAAATATAGTATACCGCAAAACTTAATCTTTTTGTTAACAGTATTGTCGATACGAGAGAGAACTTTCTAAAAAACGCTCGAATTGAAAAAGACCCGAACATGGTGATTAGAAGATTAACTTTAATGGAGATATACTTATGGCAGATCGGTTCAATAGATAATATCAAAAAAATGAAACATTATAGAGAATTGTCAGTCAAAGAGAAATGTACACACAAAATTTGTAGTTGGAGAATCTATGGACTAAGATATTAGAGGTATAAGTTATTAAATAATGATTGCGTATAATTTAATTAAAAATAATTTATTATAGTATTCAATGATACTATTATTAAAAAATAGTTTGTGACGTACATGGTTTACAAATCGAGATTCGATGTTTCTATCACAGAGATCTACGAGATAACATGTGAACTGTAAATTGTAAAGAATATCGGAAGGACAATCAATTGATTTAAATTTATTAAGAAGAAGAGTATGTAAAATAGATCGAATGAAATATTTATATTGTATAATTTTACTGAAGAAGACCGACATTAAAGGTCGACGACATTAAAGGTCGTTTATATTGTTTATATTATTTGAATTACATGATTATTTAAATTAGCCCACATTAACTAGCTAAGCTCTGATAGCTTCTCACGATATACATATATTTGAAACATTACAATTAAAATACATTTTTTTATAATACAAACTACATTGGTTTCTTTGGTTTTTTACACACGGAGTAGCATCTCATATTTTTCTGTTACTCATTTGAATAAGGATAAAATTGTATAATACGATAATAATACGACCAGAAGAAAACCGGTATATATTAATATACTTATTATAAATTTATAATTGTAAATTAAGAAAGATAATTAATAATATTTAATTATTAAATATGATCTAAAATGATATGTCTGTGATATTGTCAGAAATATTACGTTTGTTTTATATTTGATTGATATTGAATAATGAAAAATGATTTTAAATTGATATTTTGGTGATGATACTTTGCTATTTGGATAATTGCGATTATACATAAAATTCCGTTGAGAAGAACTTTATTTGTAATTCTTATTACATTTAAAACAAATTATAAATACATCCAGTAAAATAATTAACATGCGCAGACCAAAAAACTAATAATAATTTTTAGATTTTAATATTGACATAAAATTAAGAATTTTACAGCAGAAGATCGAAATATTATGTCGTAATGATGTGAAATATCATCAAAGAATTAATTAAAATGATATGTACATAATCATTTTTTGTCACTCGATGTCACTAGTACGAACATATCTAATATTTTACATCGAAATGATATGTCTTTGCTACCTGGATAATTATAAGCGGATGATTATTTAAACGTCAAATCTCGATATTTATTTGTGGCGTTGGATATAATTTTTCTTATATACATATACATATATATATATATATATATATATATATATATATATATACAGGGTTGGCCATATTCGACGGAAAGATCTGGCAACACTGTAACTTTTGACAGAGATGTTAGATCGAGTAACGACGTTTCCCATGATTGAAAAAAAAAACATCTTTCCGTCGAATATGGCCAACCCTGTATATATATATATATGTGTGCAACATGGAAAAATTATTTCACTGAAATTATAATGATTTCGATGTATATTGCATATTTTCTTCTTCTATTGCTTGAATTTTTTTTGTTTATGCATGTATGTGCATTGTGCTTAAATATGTATGAGTATGTTTGTATCATATTTTAAAGGTTCAGATTATTTAGTCAAACTTCGAGCATTGAGGCCAGATTCGATGTGAGAATCAAGTAAAAGTGATATTGGCAGCTAACGATGAATGTATCGGCTCATGGATTTGCCTTCATTGGCAGCCAACATTTTTCGCCGATCAAATGCTCGCGGCTCGAGATTCAACTCATTGTTTGGTTCGATAATCTGGATAAGTCACGGTATAAGGATATAAGATTTCACTTGTCCACTTTTCCCCTAGAAAGCTATCACGAAATTAAGGTTGTTCAGACACATAATGCTAAGTAGCATAATGACAGCTAATCTAATAATCTACTGTAATGCTGATTCTACAATAAATCGGTAATCGATAGTTCTAAATCTTATCGGTGAATCGATGAAGTTGGCCAACAGCCAATTTGTACGACTAAGACTATTGATTTTTTTAAGACTGGCTAAATTTGATTTTATTCCTTCCCATTAGTTGAGCTAATAACTCGCTGATCTAATTGACAACTTGTAGATGCGAAAAATCATTGTTACCTATTTAGGTGACTGGTTAAAACTAAAAATTTCCGACTATCGACTCATTAAAATCAACTTAAGAAATAAAATGTGTTAATACATGGATGTATAAATTAAATGAATATTGCTCACAACTGAATTATTGATATAAATCAAATCTCGTTAATTATTGCGAGCATTGCAAAATAGTAGAGGACTTTTCTACTCAGTTTAGTCCACTCTACCTGCTCGGGACGAGTGGGGCCGTATATTCATGCCATCCTGTATGTATGTATGTGTGTGTGTGTGTGTGTGTGTGTGTGTGTGTGTGTGTATGTATATTTTCCTATTTTCCGATTACTACGATTGGTATAAACTCTATACTAAGGCATAAAGATCTACTGTAAAACATTATACCAATGTATAAAGATTATACTATAAAAGATGAAACGTAACATGAATTATGATTTATAGTTTCCCAAAATGGACGTTATCTTCTATTAGTGGGTCGCGAGGAAAACTAAGGACAGACGTTGTTAGTCCTGGGGACATAAGGTCCTCAGTGAGCCAAATAAGTTTGGGAAAACTGTGTTACATATGATTAATATGATAAGGATATCCATACTGTCCCTGAGGGATGAAATAAGACAGAGCTGGGATTTAGTTGCACATTTTGGCTCGATTTCGTTGGCGACATCTACTGTTCTCTTCTTGCGCATTGCCTAGCAACGAATCGTCGGATGCTTGTAAACAATGCGCGTATCACTTTATATAGTATAGTTAATAAATAACGCTCAGGAGCGTTCCTACTATTAACTATACTATATGAATGGAACTAATGAATCTCCTTCAACTTAAATAATGAATTAAAACTTTGTTTTTAGAAGAATTTTTAATAATTGAAAATATTTTTATTATTAATATTAATAGTAATAATAATAATATAGTATTATTATTAATATATGTGTAGAGCTTTCAATCATTTAATAATAATATATTTATTTAAAACTTTTAACTTGTGCCCTAGAATTTGTGCTCATAATAAGATAACAATAATTAATTAATTTTTGCAATATATATATATATATTGTATATATACAGAAAGAAAATCGGCAGTATAAGAAATGTATATACACATATATGTACACACACGTATATATATGTATATCTATTCACTTATCTATTTTTATATTTTTCATTTTTGAAAAGAAACATTTGCATAAATATCCAAACATAGAAAATGGATCCAAACATAGAAAAAATTTGCAAATCAAAATCTTTAAGATTAGGATGATTTGAAATATTCAAAAATTTTAAAAATTCTGCTCCCTTTTTTGGGCGCGCTTTGAGAAATAAATCACTTTGCAAATCGCAAAATTCTTCTTGAAATTGTAAGTTCTGTTCTTCTATTTTCGCGATTACAGGATTTTCAGAAAGAATTAAATCCTTTCTAAGGTTTTCGAAATCAAAACGTGTATCGAACTGACTTATTAATGAATTAATTAAATCTATAAATTTTTTGAAATTGCAATTTGTACCGTATTCTTCGAAAAGTATCTGGCAAGAAGGATAAAAATGAAGACTGTTTTCTTCTAAATGATTTTTAAATAATAACAATTTTCTACGAAATGAGTCAATATGACTAACTAATTGATTTATTATCTAATTGGTCTTTTGCAGCTTTAAATTTAAGATGTTTAAATGATTAGTTAAATCAATAATGAAAGCAAGCTCACAGAGAAACTTTACATCTTCAAAGAGAGATTTAAAATCATCTTTTTCAACAGACATTTCTTTCAAGAAAAGGAAGATTTTTCTCTTATCAAAGAACTTCTCTAAACATTTGGCAGCACTAAGCCATCGGGTTTCACAATGTAAGGGTACATCTGCATAAATTGTATTATGTTTTTCGAGAAAATTTTGAAATTTTCGATGAAATAGAAATTTGTGATCGCCTTTTATTAAATTGCCGATTTTAGTAACAATTTTCATGGTGGAACACAATTTTATAGTTTTCCCACATAATGCTTCTTGATGAATAATACAGTATATAACGGGGAATTTAAAATTTCGCTACCTTATCTGACCATAAAAACCTGTTTTTGGATCTAGCATCGCTAGATCGCATCAGTGTAATAGTAACTGAACATTTGAAAAAGTCAGCATTAAATTTTTGAAGAGTTTGTTCAACGCCATTGAAAATATCAATATTTTTTGTTGTATCATGCAATGGAACGAAGTTCAACAGCTCGGCATATGAGAAATCGTTTTGTATGATTCGAGCAAAAATACTTAATTGGCTCACATATCGATTATTGGCTTTCATCCAAACATAATGAAAAATAACAACAACTTGCTAATAAACATTTTAATTTTTCTTTTATTAAACAAGCAATACTATGAATTCTTGAAGCTACTATTTTATTAGTTAAAAGAATGCTAGCAATTTCAGCAAGGGTCAATGAAATGCCGAATGATTTTATTGCCTCGATCAGGTATTCCTTTATAAAATCACCTTCTATAAATGGCCTAGAATGTTTGGCAATGAGTAGCGAAATAATATAGGATGCAGTAACAGTTTTAACCGAAGAAGCATCATTATTGTTAGAACTTGGAGAATTCAAATCTTCCTGATATATTAATTTTAATCCTTCGATTAAACACTACATTTTTTCTGACATACGTATTTGTAATATTTATTAAAATGTTTATTTTTATAATGTCTCTCAATGACAAATTTTGTCACTATATCAGATTGATAACCGCATAAAAGACAAACCATCTTATTGTAAATAAATGCGAAGAAATTATTCTGCCATGTCTTATCAAAATGTTGTTTATATTTATACCTTTGTTGCTCGCCATTCTAGATTTTATGAACAGATTACAGTCAAGAAAAAATCACACTAAATTAAAAAATTACGAAATTTAGAAAAGAATTATAGAAATTTCACACACACACGCACGCACGCACGCACGCACGCACGCACGCTCGCACGCTCGCACGCACGCACAAGTACTTTAAATTCACATTTCACAAAGCATAAGAGATTAACTTGAGAATAAAAAACCACATAAAGAGATTAGCACTTGAGAATAAGAAACCACAATAAAAAAAATATAATTTTCAGAAAATTAAGAGAATAATAGGAACTCTACACAGTTTACTCGCTTTCGACAGCCACGTCACTACTAAACATTCTGCCTATACAACAACGAACTGTTGGAAAACAAGAGTTGCATAACACTGAAACACAACAATTATTGCAGAGCAGGTCCATGAGCGCTCATTGCTATTTGGTATATTCTTTTAGATTCTACAAACAACATTCCACAACAATTAAGTTTGCTGAACATGACAATTTAAATTTCTCGTACAAAATTTATATGAATGTTTCTTTTCAAAAATGAAAAATATAAAAACAAATAAGCGTTTTTCTTTAAGTGATAAATCCTTATCTTCATTAATGTAAACCAATTCTTCTAGCATTCCTGTAGATATATCATCTCTTGTACAATCCTCTAAACGGCCTAGAAAATCGAGTTAATATTTATTTAATTATTCTTTGAATTTCGTTTCTTTGCACAAATAAATCTTTCATATTCTTCTTTTCAATGGAATAGGCCTCCTACTATTTCCTACTGGAGAAATTAGTTAAAAAGAAACGCATCAACAAATAGTATCTCAATGGTGACGTGGAAACTATTGTCTTACAGTTATAATTATCTAATTATAAAATAATTATAATTATCTAATTAAAAAATAATTATAATTATCTAATTACAAAATAATTATAATTATCTAATTACAAACTGATAACAAAAAATGGTTACTAGGAATCAGTGCTGTAAACGAAGCACAATAAATATCAATGAATGTCATTAAAATATAATTAAATGTCTAATTTTTCAAGAATAAATAATACGTAATAATTCCGTTTACAGTGCTAATTCGCTAAATTTTTTGTTATCAGTAATTTTATTTATTTCGGGAATTGAGATTATTATATCTTAAATAAAATAATGGTGGTTATAATTTTAAAAAATTAAAAAACGAAGAACATAAAAAACCACAGCACAGGTTGTCGGTGATAATTAAACTTCCATCAATAATGAATTTTTAAGCGTTTATCAATACAACATATCAATAAATAAACTATTAAACGTTTCGGCCACAATCTGGCCATCTTCAGTAATTAAACATCTTCTTAAAATGCAAATTTACATTTAGTTGAAATAAATACAACAGTCGTATGTTAAAATAAATTAAAAGTGTTCTTATTTGTGTGACGATGAATCGTTGACGACTAAATTTTGGTTGTGCGAAAGTGGTGTCTGAGATCCACCGCTTCGTTTTTTGGCTGTAAAACAGGTAACGCATCTATGTTTTATTTTTCGAGTATAAGAGATTAACGAGATTAAAAATTTTATTCTGATTGGAATCTGAAAGTTCTTGTTCTACTTTGTCCGGATATGAAAGCTGGTGTTGTAATATTGCCGCACGCATATTATGAGAACAAGTTAAAAGTTTTAAATAAATATATTATTGTTATATTATTTATATATCATTGTTAAATGATTGAAAGCTATACACTATATTAATAATATATATTAATAATAATAATAATACTGTATTATTATTATTATTGCTATTAATATTAATAATAAAAATATTTTCAATTATCAATTTAAAATTATTTTAAAAAGAAAGTTTTAATTCATTATTTAAGTTGAGGGAGATTCATCAGTTCCATTCGTATAGTATAGTTAATAGTAGGAACGCTTCTGAGATGAAGCGGTACGCGCGTTGTTTACAAGCATTCGACAATTCGTTGCTAGGCAATACGCGGTAAGAGAGGAATAGTGGGCGTTGCTAATGAAATTGAGCCGAAATGTGCAACTAAATCCCAGCTCTGAAATAAGAGATCTAGAGGTTTGAGCTCAATTGACCGTCAGAAGCACCAAAATGATGATTATCCTTCTTAAAAGGAACCGAGTTAGGATGAATTTTGTTACTTTAATTGCGGCCGGAGTTGATTTCATATGAAATTGTAACGGGGAGGATGGGAAAATCTTAATGTCGCTATTTCCCTGGTTATGGAATAGTTGTAGAATATCTGCGAATCAGCTGACTTCGAAGAGTTAAGTCCGGACAGAGATGCTGGTTAACTCTGATATCCGAAGGTCCAGAAGCTGGGGAACGGAAGATCCAAATAAAAGTGTACGGTATTGACTGCGAAATTCCTGCAACAATGCAGAGAGTTAGAACAATGCTTCATAATCGAATCTAATAAAGAGGTCGATTGAAGTTGCTGATAATATAGGTTATTAAATTCTTCGCTTCACTACGTGAGCGAATGACAATATAAGATTGATCTTATCGTACAATGGCGTGATAATTATAATATGATTGATCTTATTGTATGATGATGCTATAATTATAATAATATATTATTATTATTATTTTTATTATTATTTTTATTATTATACATTATTATAATAAATTATTATAAATTTAGTTCTTTGGCTTTATTTTTTACTTCTACAATCTCGGTAAAATAAAAAAATTGGAAGGATCTGCTAATGTAGGGCAGCGCTCTTGTGCTGACAATTCTAAGGATCTCGCAATTGCGAAGATCCGCTGAGAAGTGATGCTTTGAAGGCGTTGCTTTAGACAAAAATTTGTTGGTACATTTGTTGGTATTTGCTTAGGACATGCCCCATTCGTTCCAAGAAGTAAACTACCGGCAAAGCGCATGGCCATTAGAACCTCTTGATGAAGCAATATGATGTGTAATGTTATGTTATTGCGTAAGAGTAAACGGACTCTCCTAGGGAACTCAGTAGCTTTACAAGAGCAAGTTTGGATGTGAAATGAAAATTAATGAATGCTGACTGCAGTCTTTGTCGATTCTAAATCTTTACTGTTAAAAGAAGCTCTTACTAAGAATGCTACCATTTGCGAACTGTTCATAATAGGATAACGAGAGGCTTCTCTCTTGGATAGTGTACCATTATAGCTGCTTGAGATACAACCACCTGATCCTCATTCCACTACTGGAACCTGTAGTAAGATCAGCATTGTCCTGAAAAATTTATCAAACTGACAATTGCTTTAGTAGTTGACTTGACTTGATCAATTTCTGTGCAGCTGTGGAGCAATTCGTGCGAGCGTCCACACCGCTAGAACACCTGATGATGGTGGCTATTCGAGTTCCCAAACATTGAGTGGTCATTTGGCTTAATATAAAAAGGATCTATGGATGTCTTTCACAGACTTATCGAGAGGAGTTGTTTTCTTATTAAAGAATTTTCAATAAGAAGGAATGGTGAGAAAGGAACTGGTTCTCAGATGGTTCTCGTAGAGCAATTGTTCTCTTGAGATACAAACATTTTATCTGAGGTATCAATCACGTTCACCTTTCGTTTAATGACAGCAACGGTTTCTGGACCTTGATTGAGAGCGGTAAGATAGGCTGGAATACGGAGTGCGTGGAGGAGATGCCTCAATCAAGAGCGATCGGCGCCGTTATTGCAAGGTTGTGAGATGATAGCTCTCTTATCCTTCAGGATCTACACCTCAAACTTATATCAGTCTAAGATGGGCGTCATCGCCTAACCTGTAATGGATTTCTTCTTGAATGGAATCTGATACAAGAATTCCAAAAAATGTCATGGATGATTGAAAATCTCCGGCGAGATTAGAGGTTAGCACCTGGATGTCCGAGGGTAAGCTTGGACTAAAAAAATCTGAACGCTTGGTGTAATGTGGAAGAAGGAACCATCTTCTACTCTATTCGATCGGTAGGTATTTAGCGATTTGTATTATGAGACGACAAGGGTCCTTATCTCAGTTCCTAAAGAACGCTGGCACAGATGCCTGAGAAAACAGCAAGTATTTGGCAGAAAGAATCGTCAGTTATGTCTTCTCTTTTATCAAAATTTTTCCGTTCTTGGAGGAGGAAGGGCTGCGCCTGCTCGACTGCTGCTTGTCTCCATTTCCAAAGGATGTCGGTATTCGCTTTGCGGAAGGAGAAAATTACGTTCTACTCCACTCGATTGCTAATGTGATCGACAAGAGGAATGCATTTGATACGTCGCCCTGGTCGCTACGTGCGACCGTTGGTTCATTGATGCCACATATTGATCGTATTGACGGGAGGAGCTGCGCTCACTCTATTCGATCACAGATGAGAATCGTTAGATTCTCATATACTTGCGATATTTTCTCTACCGACGACCTAACCTCAAGAGGCTGATCGTGGGAGCGTGTTTCGAATGACTCGAGCGAATCAGAGCTCGCGAGTATGGTCAATAAGAGCCTTGAAACGGGTGGCTGACAGATCCTTCGATGAACGTCGATCTTTCACGGGTGCGACAAGGATTTGCATCCCGCGATCGATCTTGTGATCACTCATGCGGCGAGTAAAAACTCGCGCATTTTCCACTTTTGGCGATAAATATAAAACGACTCTCGATCTCACGAGCATCTATGAATAAAATATACACTTATGAAAAACTTTCAAAATTATACGAAAAATTGTCTGAAAAGGGAACACACTATTGTCTCTGTGGTGAACAAAACAACGAGATGGTGCGGAAGGACTAGGTTCACGGAGTGGCGCGCGAGGTAGATATTCGCTTTGATTTTTGCTGATACTTTAAACACTGTTGTCGAAGCGTGCGCAGACTACAAGTTTTATCCATCCGGACGAGATTTAAGGAAGCATAATTTTTGTTTTTAAAATAGAAAATCTATTTTAAAAGAAGAGAATTTTTGTTCTATATAGTACAATAGAAAAGCGACATTTTTTTACATTTAAAACTTTTTTTCTTAATAACTTTTTAACGAATAATGAGCTAAAACTTGTTGGAGGTTACTCAGGGTCATGACCTTGACAATATATGTTTTATTATCTTTTTATTTTATTGTTTTATTTTTATCATCTATTTCTATTATTTTTATTAATATTTATTATGTTAGTGTTAAATGATTTTGATGCTTTTCATATTTAAAAGATATTTATAAAAGTTTCTTGTAAAAGGAATAATTAAATTTTTTTACATTACAATATTTTAATATTCTATGTAACAACATTAAACCTAACATGTGATTTTTTTTACTTTATTATAAATATAAGTTGACATAGGTAGTCTTACTTTTTAGGTAGTCTTCTGTGTTTTACTCGATATTCTATAATTTTTATATAAAAAAAGATAGACATTTTTTAGTATTCAAAGAAAAAAAAGAAACAAAATTGAATTTTAAAAAATGCATGTAAAATAAAATAGACTTCTACGTATTACATTTAATTGAATTTTGTATATCTTTTAATTTGTTATCAGTTGTTGCGTATAAAAAAAAATTTGCTAATGGAACTACACAAATTTTATTTTTATTTTTTTAAGTTGTTTACAAAAATTTTTTTAATGTTTTATAAATATTATGCATGCATTTTGTAAAAGTGATATTTGTGCATTTAATTCGTATTTAATATGTAAAATTTTTTATATCCTTAAAACCTTATTGACCACTTTTTTCTTCATAAATTGTCATATACGCAAAATAGTGTTGCATTCGAACATCATACATGTTCATATATGTGCGTGCGAGCACACACACGCTTGCGTACGCAAGTACGTATAGTGTGCTATACATTATGCTTCTCCAATTCTCCAACTGTAAAGGACCTTTGCTTGTCCATAATGAATAGGCTGGTATGTGGTGTGTATTTTGAATATAAAATTGTATTTTTGCACAAATTATTATACATTCGTTGTCTTACAAAATTTTTTTTTGTTGAATTACGAATCAACCTCGAACTTCACTTCTGCCAATTCTTGCGACTAAAATTCTCTTAGGCTCGGCCCACCAAACCGCCGATTGTTTCGCGCGCCCTCTTCCATACGGCCAATCTCCCACTAGTCTCGAACTCGCTCGATAACTCCTAGACATTCCGGCTGCCTTGAAAGGTCGCTTTCAAAACTTAAAGTTATGCCCTATAATGATGAATTATTAGTTTTGATTAACTAAAATGACAAATAATTGATTTAGTAAACAACATTGAATTTGCCATAGAACAAATCCAAAAAAAACGAATTGAATATAGTCTCCAATGGTGTAGCGCATTAGACTTCCTGCTCTTTAATTAATTGTTTGGCCTGGTTATCCGTAGGCAATGCGCAGAGCTTTCGAATGTTCCTTTTATACAACCCATTGGCTTTTAGGCCATTGGCTTTTAGGCCACTTTTGGTATTTCATCATCTTGATAGATTTCAAAAACGCCTCGTCCATTACGAGCCATTGTTCCAATCTTCAACTTGCTTGAGTCGTGATACCATTTAATGCGGATTTGCAGATATTTGCCCGAACACCTCGGCTCCCATTAACAAATCGTCTGCTCGTAAAACTCTTCATCGACTAACTTCAAATAATTAGGTATCTTCAACCTTGATGTGTCGATACTTGTTTGTGGTATTCTCTCTGTAATTTTAAGGTAATACTAAATATTCCAACTTAAATTTAACTGTATTCTGTCGTGATTGTATTTCTACAACTATTGATCGGCTAACGTTTTAATTTATTCCACTGGCCGGGATATTTACTGACTTGCAATTTAAATGCAACTTGTTTACTAAAGCATTGTTGATTAGGTTAGATTGAGACCCTAGATCTAATAAAGATCCGATGAATGCTGTTGCTCCTGCCGATAGCGAAAACTTTAGCTGTCAATAGCAAAACTTGATTCAAATCTTTCGTGCAATGTGTAGACACGATGTTGCCTGTGCTATCCTGACCAAATTCTTTGTTCGCTTCACTTTCTTTCTCACCTGTGTATGTAAGAGCGATTTATGTTTTAGCTTTACAAAGTTTACATCCTGAAGATTTACACTCTTTATTCCAATGACTCTTTCGAAGACAATTAAGACAAAGCTTTAGTTGCTTTATTTCTTTAATACGTGATTCTATGATATAATCTTAATAATTTCTCACAATTGAAAATGCGATGAGTACCCTTGCAATACTCACCTTCGCCATTAGGAGTGGTCGCTAATGCAACCGATTTGTTGCCTCTTTCATTTGTCTTATCATTTATGCATCTGCGGTTGATTTCTCTCTTTCCATCATTTCCAACATGTAGTATCTTCCTGTCAAGAATTCTAGCAATTCTTCCATCTTTGGCAATTCGTTCATGCCTTTTAAACCAACATGTGTCTCCCACTCCTTACATGTGTAAAAATCCAATTTGTTTGTAGTGAGATAAATCAAGATTGCATTCCATTGATCCACCGGCAGCTTTAAGGTTGTTAATGACTTGATGTGCATTCGTATATGATTCACGAATTGCCTGAAATTCGGTTGCCTTTAGTTATTGGTGTTGTTTCAAATAATTCCTGAGATGCGTGTTGATAATCAACCGTCGATTTTCATAGTGGTTGTTTAATAATTCGCACGCGATTCTGTAATTCTCTGTCGTTTCCACTCTTTCTAGAAAATTCAATGCTTCATTTTTTAAAGTTCCTCTAAGATATTGTAATTTTTGAATATCCGATAAAGCGGCATTTTTATCTATCAATGAAATAAATGCGTCTTTGAATTGTATCCATTGGCTGTATTACTCGTTGAATGTGGGCAACGTGATCGTGGGCAACTTTACACTTGTCTTAATTTTTGGCATCACTTCGATTCCTGTAACCTCTGCCGTTTCACTTAATGAACCAGGTTGCGCTAGTTTTCGTTTTGTTATTGTTACGTCTTTAAAGTAACTGTTCTCGAATGCCTCATCTTTCTCTCCCTCTTCTAATTAATTCTATCAACTCAAACTGCCCTTCATCTCCTTCTTCATTGCTTGATATCTTTCGCTTGCGTATCTCTTTTATTGCATACTGTATGTTTTGGAAACTATCCCATGTTGCTAATTTCTCAAGCCTTACCGTGATCTTGTGCCGTCTTCTATCGCTTTCGATAAAATTATCAAATATCTTCATCTGAGCTTTCAACTGTCTACGCTTAATCTTTAAACTCTTTACCTTAACCATTATCTTAGAGCGAATAAGGATAATATTCAGTAAGAAAATCGAGACAAAGGAGACTCACTTACTTGTTTATAAATAGCTGCTGTTGCTTAATCTCTTTTAGTAACGTGCTCTCTTGCGATCACAATTTCTCGTGATTTACGTCTTCTATCAATACTATAATCCGGCTCGAAGGACCAAATGTAAAGGACCTTTGCTTGTCCTTAATGAATAGGCTGGTGGTGTGTATTTTGAATATAAAATTGTATTTTTGCCACAAATTATTATACATGCGTGGTCTTACAAATTTTTCTTTTTTTTGTTGAATTACTTCACTTCTATCAATTCTTGCGACTAAAATTCTCTTAGGTTCGGCCCACTAGGCCGCCGATTGCCTCGTGCGCCCTCTTCTATACGGCCGATCTCCCACTAGTCTTGAACTCACTCGATAACTCCTAGACACCAACTTATAATTATTTTGATTAAATTAAATTGTTTTTTTTTTTCGAGCTGAAAATATTATTTTCATGCTCAAACGAAATTGTTTACTTTTTTCTGTAAAAATTTTCATAATTTTTATTATAATTTAATATTTAATTTCTGATAATATCATTATTATATATTTTCTTCGATAATTGTTTATAATATATATTTCAATGAAAACTATATAACATTAATGGATCAATTCAAAGCAGAATCGTAAAACTAGTAACGTGTTCTCGTAAAACTTATGACTAGTATTCTAATTTTATGCGTATGTTTCGTAAGATATACGATTATTCGTAAATATTTACGACTTATTACACATTTTATGATTAGTAAGAAGCTGTAAAAATATTGTATAAAGCACCTAAAAATTCTTACAAATTTTACAAGAATATATTACGAGCCTTACGATTCTGCTTAGAATTTAGACATAAATTTTACCTAAAACAGCTTTTACAATAAGATTTAATTTTCTAATTATTTCTTTTAAAAAATTGATTGTAAATATTCACAGATTCAAAAATCGATGGCATCATTATTCATGAAAATATGCTTCCTTTAAAAAATATTTATGATTGAAGCAAGATAACATCAATAAGCATTTGAATTTCTGCGCCGTTCGCAATGCACTATGAGTAATTGCGGGTAATGTACGGTCGAATTGATAACATGTGTGGTACCTCATCTTTTTGCACTGCAAGTTTTCATAAGAGTTCCAATGGCACCCGCAATTCTCTCTATTTCTTCTATAGTTCCTAATAGGTTTTATAAATAATTCCGTTGATTTAGCTAAAAAAAATAACACTTGAAAATTTGCGATGCTAACTTCCGCAAGATTCGAAAAAATCAATTGAAAACTATGAAATTTTATAGTTCTCGATGAGTTCTACGGTTCCTGATAGGTTTTAACAACAATTCCAGTTCTTTAAGTTATTTTAAATAATAATTAAACCCGCGCACCTCACCACAAGAGTAAAATACCTTTTAATAGTTCCAGCCGACTTGTTGGCATTTTCCTATAGTTCTACAATAGTCCTGACAATTTTTATAGATTTCTCTCAGAGTTCTGCTCTTTAAGTACTTTTTAATAATAATTAAACTCGCGCGCTGGCAACGCATCACAAGAGTAAAGTACCTTTTAACAGCCAGTTCCAAAACTTTTTAGCATCTTCTAATAGTTCTAATAGTATCGATGATTTGTGTAAATTTCGATCGGAGTTCTGGTCTTTAAGTACTTTCTAATAATAATTAAATTTACAGACTGGTACTGCACCATATATATTAATATTGTATTTACGCTTTAAACAAACTACATATATGTGAGTTGTGTTATTAACATTGTTTTTATTGAGCAACATTTTTATAGATTATTTATATTATTTGTTATTAGTTTTATTGTTATGAACAGAAATTTTAAAAATAATAAAAATCTAAATTTTTTTATATAAATATTTCAAGTACTAAAAATGACTTATGCAAAGTTTTATGAAAATTCACCAATTAGTTTATAACAAATAAATATTTTGTTTATTTACAATTAATGTCTTCATTTCAATGTAGCTTTGCATAAATTTTTTTGTATTTATAAATACTTACATAAAAAAATTGAAATTTTTATCTTTATTTTATAATACATTTTCATGTATTTCTATTAGAGTACAAATTTAAAAAATACTTTTTATTGAAATAACTTTTAATCCAGATGGTCAACTGTCTCTAATTTTTTTGTATTACTTTTAAATATAATTTAGAATAATCTGCAATTTTCTCAAATAATTCTTAATATTGTATTTAACAGCCAGTTCCAACTGATTTTTCAGCGTTTTCCATTAGTTTGAACGCTTCTGTAAGTAATATAAGGATATTAACTGATTGTATGTAAAGGAAGCGGCAACTGCGATCAAATTTGGAGAAAGTATACTTTTACAATTTTTAAGTACAAGTTCTTTTAATATGTTAATGAGCATCGGTTACTTTCGTATTTGCAACACAATCGAATTGAAAAAATAATAATTTTACAAATTAAATTTTTTTGTCAACTTTTTTACCAATAAATCGGTTATTAAAAGGTACTTTACTCTTGTGGTGCGGTGTCAGCGCGCGGGTTTAATTGTTATTAAAAAGTACTTAATGATCTCTGAGCGAAATTATAAAAATCGTCGGAACTATTGTAGAACTATAGGAAAATGCCAACAAGTCGGCTCGAACTGGCTATTAAAAGGTATTTTACTCTTGCGGTGCTAGCGCGCGGGTTTAATTATTATTTAAAATAACTTAGAGACCGGAACTATTGTTAAAGTCTATCAGGAACCATAGAACTCATCGAGAACTATAAAATTTCATAGTTTTCAATTGATTTTTTTCGAATCTTGCGGTACCACCGGAAGTTAGCACCAAATTTTCAAGTGTTATTTTTTTTAGCTAAATCAATGGAACTATTTATAAAATCTATCAGGAACTATAGAACTATTGCGGGTGCCATTGGAACTCTTATCAAAAGTTGCGGTGCCAAAAGATGAGATACCAACTTCACACACGTGAATTGATATCCTAATCTTTCTATATATAACTTTAAGTAACGCCGAAATTTTTTAGGGACTTCCTGCTCTATGGTTTCCTGCATCCGGTCCATTTTCATTACTTCAAAAGATTGCCGTTATACTAAATTGAGTATATATACGTTAGTTAGGGGGATTTAATAGAGTGAGACTTTCGGAGGATGCGCTTCATACAATTATGATAGAACTTTACTAAGTAGGGTAAGTTCCTTTAATCAGTTAATTGTATTTCGCGCTTCCTCTTCAGATCATCAAATGTAGATATTCAAAATTATACAACAATTGAAGATGTTGAACTTTGTAGTGCTAGTATTATATATTATATTCAAATATATTCAAATATATATTTTAACACTCCCAGAATTGTTTCGGCGAATGCATCGCGATCTTCGATTTTTCGATGGTAAAACCTAGCAAAGGTCTGAGAGGAAGAAGTCCAGCCGGCGATTTTAGTAGGTCAATATATTGACTCCATTTCTCTTGGCGCAGAAATAAATGCGTGGCGAGTGAAAATTAATGTATTCACTTTATTCTTTTGGAGTATATTCTTTATCCATCGACTCAGGAACTGAGTCGTAATGTTTTTATGTGATTTTTTCTACAATGTGAAAAGTCAATTTTTGTTCTTGCGTAGACGGCTGGTTTCAGATGTTTCTAATGCTGATGCTACACAAATAGTAGAAAATCGTAGATCGTTCGGAAAAAATGGTAAAACGAGGTTTGGCTGAAATCTTGTAGGTCTTAAATTACGTAGGGATTTTAATTTCAATCTGATTAGAATTCTTAATTTTCCAGAAAAATAAAATCGAGGAAAAAAATCTGGATTTCTTTCGATTTTTTTCTGAAAAATACAGAAAAATTAAAGAAATGCTCTTTTAAAGTGTTTTTAATTTTCCAGAAAAATAAAATTGACGAAAAAAATTAAATTTTTTCCATTTTTTATAAAAAAATATTCTTTTAATATGTTCTTTTTTTGCCTATATTTGAATTTAATGATAAAATTATATTGCTTTTGATTACTTTAAACTATTTTAAATTATTTTGAATTATTTTTTTACAAATAAAAGAAATAGAAGATTTATCTCCGTTTATGCATTATATATTACATATACGACAAGTTTTTCAGTTGTGTTGATTGGTTGTAGGATGGAAAAATTCTCTAAAAGAAAAATTTTCTAGAAATATTGTATACTACCAAATAACATATGAACTTGCAAACTTTGTTACATGACAATACGTAATAACATTCTTATAAGAAATTTATTCTTTTTCCGGCATTATTCTCTGGTAATAAATTTTTTACACGGTTTGTCTTTCCTCTTCTTCTTTTTACATTGGAAAGAAAAGGGTAAATATTGTATTTCCGTGTAAGAAAGTTCAATCCTGACTTTATGATTTCTTTTTTTAATTAATACTCAATATCTTTATCAGAAAAGAGAGGGGGAGGGGAGGGAGGAAGATGGGAAAGGGGGGAGGGAGACAGAGGGCGAAGAGAGAGAGAGAGAGAGAGAGAGAGAGAGAGAGAGAGAGAGAGAGATTTCATAAATCATCACGATAAGGAACTCTATTCATATATGATTTAATTCTTAAAATTCTTAAAAGTAAAAAATTAGCAATTTACAATAATGAAATCATTGACGTAAAAAACAATAAAAATAAAATTATCTTAGAAGAAAAAAGTCTGGAAAAATATAGTAAGAAAAAAACTGAAAAAAATTCGTTTTTTTTCTCAAAATTTTCGAGAATTTATTCGGACTAAGAACATTATACCTGCTCGATTCCGTCTACCAGGGAAAGAATATCACAGTGGATGAGGATCCCTAGAAGGAATATAAAAGAATTAAACTTGGATTTAAAAACAACGAGTTTTGGCTCAAACATGCACTAAGGGAACCAGGAACGGCTAGTTTGACCAAAAGGTTATTTCTTCTGGCGTTATCATTAAGGATCTTTTTACCTTGGGAAGTAACGTGAATGGTGAAAAGCATAGAAAAAAATCACCGTTCCAATCTATAGTAAACGCGTCTATTGCAATAGATTCCGGATCTTACTTTTAAAAAACTATTTTGAGCATTTATTGTCGATTCTGCTAGCAAAAAGTCGATGTCTAGCCTGCCAAATGTCAATGTCACATAAATGTTTTTATGAGAGCTGAACTTGATTTCTGGTTCTAATTTTCTTGATCAACACTACATTGTTCTCAGAATGAATATACGAAGCAAAGTTCCAAATATTATGATGTTCACATCCGGATCAAATTTCTTTGGCTATATTACTTTAAATGT